>NC_050444.1:152204524-152562524 GCF_903995425.1 Onychomys torridus
ACAAGGATGGCCCTCATGACTTGGTGACAGTTACCACACAGCCCTTTACAGAGAAGACTCCTTTACCACTCCTAACACCTTAAGGAGGGTCACCCTATTCTTAGACTGCCTCTACTGGTAAAGAATTGGACACAGAGAGGGTGTGCTGTTTCTCTGAGGTCACATGGAGGCTCACGGTTTGGAAGGATGGATAGGGCTTCCTCCACGGCTGCACGTGGAATCCCCAGGGGAGCTGAAATGCTGCTGCCTGAGTCTCGATCTCCTTATTCAGATCACATTGGTTGGGGTGCAGCAACAGAATATTTGGGAGTTTTATTCTGACATTCAGCAAAGTTTAAGGACCATAAATTTTAGTCTATGTATTTTACAAATGAAGGCATTGAGGGTCAAAGATAAAAATGGGTTTATCTAGATTTTTCTGCCTTGTGTGGGTCTGCCCTATGGCCATCCTCATGGGAGGTTTTAAGAGGGGCATGCTAAGTTTGGGGACAGTGTCCTGCTCTTTATGACCCCTCCCAGTCCTACACCTCTAGTCTCCCAGGGACCTACCTCATACCCCTGCCCCATCCTTTATCCTCAGTTAGCTCCAGTATAGCCTGAGGTAACTGGAGGTGGCGTGGGAAGGCACACTCCAGGAAAAATGCCAAGACAGAAGAGATGGGTACCTGGCTGGGGTCAGCCCTGGGGACTTAATTATCCTTTGACTTGAGGGAAGGCTTTGCTGGCATCCTGCCCAGCACAGATTTCCTGAGCAGATCTACACAGGTTTGAACCAGCAGAGATCAGCAGTGATGTCCCTCTCTTCTCAATGAGGCACCCAGAAGGATGTCAACTAGCAGGTGATAAATCAGAACTTTGAACCCAGGCCACTTGCAGATGTCACCCTACCTGCCACCCTCTTCTGGAAGCTTCCATGCTCTGTGGGGATCCTCTGTCTCGGTAGCTGAGCATTGCACAGAGCATTTGTGTGATGAACTGGGTCTCACATTATACCACAGCTTCTCCAGGGTCAACCCTTGTTCTCCCAGCACAGTGACCACAGCAGGCAGACTGGCAGCTCTGTGAGAAAGTGTGGGAAGAAAGGAAGTCAATGCCTGTACCCACAGCTTCACAGATTTCCCCCCAAACTGCATGAGTGGATTAGGAATGCACTCTATGTCTCTTCCAAGAAAGGAGGGTACCCCAGGATGGGAAAGCCCTGAATCTTTATGTATTAAATGCAGGGGGAGATGGATTAGAGAGAGGGCTCTGGAGGTAAATATTTGCTGTGCAGGCATGAGGACCTGAGTGAGGATCCCAAATATCCACATACAAGCCAAGGATGGTCGAGTGTACATGTGATGCCCCCCAGCACAGGGATGGGGACAGAAAGGTCCTAGGAGCTCATTGGCCAGTCCTTGAGCTGAAATAGTGAACTTCAGCTTCAATGAGAGACCCTGTCTCAAAAAATAAAGCAGATGGGCTGAAGGTGTGGCTTGGTGATTAAGAGCACCTGATGCTTTTCCAGAGGACCCAAGTTCAGTTCCTAGCACCCATGTTAGGTAGCTCACAACTGCCTGTAATTCCAGCTCCAGGGCATCTGATGTCTTTGGCCTCCTTGAGAACCTGCACCACATACACATAGCCACATGCAGATGCACATGTACACATAACTAAAAATAATAAAGACAAATCAATAAATAAAGTTGAGAGAGGTGGAGGAAGATGCCCAAAGTTGCATGCACAGATAAGCACAACCTGCACACACATGTACATATACATGTGTACAACACACACACACACACACACACACACACACACACACACACACACACACACACATTCTGGGGGGGGAGGGAGAGAGAGAGAGAGAGAGAGAGAGAGAGAGAGAGAGAGAGAGAGAATATTTGGCCCAAGAACAAGAAACCCAAGGAGTGCATTCAAGCTTGTCTTTGCTAGCTCACTAGAGGCCACAGTATCCAAGCTGAGCAGACAGGAGATCTGGACATTGAACTGGGTCATCACCATTCCCTAAGTGCCACTTCTGCTAGGTCACAGCATTAAGGAGTACATTTAGCTACACAGAGCAGAAGCCCAGGTGCTGGGTCATCTCAACTGGGGGTTGTTTTACATTTAAAAGCCAGTCTAAGGGAAGGAAATAGAAAGCTGTTGTACGCCACACACTCAAGGTCCTTCTGAGTGTTTGCTCAGCTGTGAGCCCTTCATCTTCAAGGACATGGGATGATGGCCGCAACTGAGTCCATGCAGCTCAACATTGGAGGCAGAGACCAGTAAAGGTGGAAGGGGTGAAGTACCCTAAGACTTGACCCTTTACTAGGAAAACCATAGTTCTAGTGAAAGCCCACACTGTAAATTCAACTTGAACTCATTTTGCAAAATTGCATGGCATGGCTGAGCTTCTGGACCATGTGACTATTTTTAGTTAAGCTTGATAGCACATTGGGATTCTATTAGATAGGAAGATGGGAGGAATGGATGCTGGGGAGGCCACTGGCAACAGGTGGTGTGTAGACTCCATGCTGGTCATGAAGAATAGAAAGATGAGCAATGTGGCCTCTTTCCTGTCATGGAGCACATTGCCCTATGGAAGAAGCAAGTTCAAAAGAACCTTCATTAAAAACAATATGCCTTTATCAAGAGAGTGGTGAGGGTCCAGGAACTGAGGTGGGACAGAGAACATGGACTGATGGAGAGTGGTAGCCTGGACATCCCAAAGAAGGTAGTGTTTGGGTTCATTGTTACTTAAGTTGGCGTTTCCATGTCAACAGAACAAGGGCCAGGCTTTCACAATCTGAACTCCAACACGCTGTATTCCCAGTATCTTGAGGGATATCTGACTCTGAACACTTGGTACCCACTGATAACAAGCTCTATTTTTCCTTCATTGTGACTGGTCTTGAAGGATGAGCAGGTGTGTGCTGGGAGATGAACAGGGAGAGCCTAGCCTGCAGTGTAACTCTAAGCCCCAGTTCTTGGGTTGCTGCACCCCAAGTGCCCAGCCACCCTGCCAGTCCCACATGCTGGGTGCCCCCACTACATCTCTACAGCCTCCCCCGTGCTCCTTCATGCTCCTTCCCTTTTCCTTTCTAAGATATGACTCTTCTGGGGAAGTGACTCATCCTTGGCCAGCTGTTTAGAGGGCGAGAAAGGACATCATCCGAGCAGGCAGGAAGATAGATGTCAGTCTCAGCAGCCACAGAGCCTGGCCTTGTTGGATTCAGAAACAAGGAGGGGTACAGTACTTTGTGAGTCCTGACGATATGGGAAAACAGTCAGTTCACCAGGGACCCCCCTGCCAAGACAGCCTTTGTGATAGGTGGATTTTTTTCTAATGCCCTTCTTACAGCTTGGGAGTTTGGAAACTCTGTAAGGTTAGTGATATGCCCACACTGGCATAGCAACGAGTGAGCCCAGATCTGAGCCTTGTAGTGGGTAGCCATCCCAGCATTGGCCTGGAAGTTCCAACCCCCACTGAGGCTTCGGTAATGGTCACGCCCACAAGGCAGGGCGGAGGAGGAAGCAGAAGACCCAGGATCGAGAGGAGGTCTCTCTCTTGGTTCTGGGACCCTGGACGCTGGAGGTAGACCGAACAGAGTTCTCCAGAAAACACCGCCAGACTGCGCTATACCTTTGCCAGACCCTGCAACCTACCCCTTCATTTGTAAGTTACCCCACAAAATAAATCTCCCTTTTAACTACGTGGAGTGGCCTTAGTAATTTCACCAATAGAGCCTTGCCAAGCTAGTGCTGAAGATCACGGTCTTTGCACCAAAGTACCAGGTCTTTGGGTGGCTTTCCTCATCCTGGGCTCTTCCTTCTTCCTGAGGCTGGGGCTGCCATGTGGAGGTGGCACTTTTGTCTGTTTGAGGTGAAGGGCTTCTGTCCTGGGTCTCCCCCCAGCTTTTCACCCTTACTCAGAGCTGGCGTCTGTGGCCCTCAGTCAGAATAGAGATGAGAAGTAAGTGGGAAGGGCAGGATCTGGGAAGGGTGGAGATGTTGGGGTTGCTACATCAGAGCAGGTAGACTGTTGCTAACACTACAGCATCCTGCCATGCCCTTGACGCCTCTCCACAGAGTTATCATCCAAGGGACCAGTGCCAGCAGTGAGGAGGCAAGAAACTCAAGTTAGGACCATTCTCCTACATCCCCCTGAGCACTGAGAAAGCGTTCTTTTCTGGAAGGTTCCAGGAGCAGTTTTTGCCACCTTCCCTCATCATGTAGTGCAAAGCACACCTGTGATGCTTGCATTTCCCACACTCGGCGTGGAGGAGTGTCTTCCTTCTCGCTCCATCTCTGACATTCTTACTCAACTTAATTCTGTTCCTAGGTTGTTCTGCTTCTGGTGGAAGGCCTGGGCTCCAGACTCAGGATGTCTAGGGTTTGAACTCTGAACCTATGGCTTGCCTGGGACACTCATTTAACTCTTCTCAGTCTCAAAGCCTTTGTTTATATTTATACTTTATTTTATTTTACTTTTTTGAACCTGGGATGGAACCCAGGGTCTCATGCACACTAGACAAGCACTCTTCCAACACCAGGCTACAGCTTCAGTCTAGTCTTTGTCTCTCAAATCTAGCCCAAAGCTAGCATGGGCTGGAGAGATAGCTCAGTGGTTAAGAGCACTTGCTGTGTAAGCTCGAGGACCTGAGTTCAAATCCCCAGCACCTGAATAAAAAGACTGACATGGCTGTTCATGTATGTAATCCTAGTCCCAGGAAGCAGAGACAAGTGAGTAATTAGCCAGCCTAGGCTAAACCTCTGATTCAATGAGAAGGTCAGTCTCAAGACAATTAAGACAGAAAGTGACAGAGGACAGAGGAAGACACTTGATGTCTTTTTCTGGCCTTTGCATGTACATCGTGCATGATTGTATTCATGTGTATAACACACCTGTGTGCGCACCCCCCCCCCACATGCACACACACACACACACACACACACACACACACACACACACACACACCTCACAGGAATACAGGCTGGGTGTAAGTCAATAGAAGCAGGCTTGTCTGGTTGTTAGTGTTTTGGGTTCCATCCCCAGCACTGGCAGAAGGGAATGAAATGGAGATAGCAATGTGGCTTCTTATTAAGACCTAATGGGCCCATATCTACTGATGTGCTGGGCAGGGGATACTCAACATGTGTCTGGCAGAATTGTCACTCTGAGCTCCTTGCCACACCTGTTATCTTTGGGGGGGGTTGCTTTTTTTGTATTTTGGTTTGGACTGTTTAAGGTGAAGGGCTTCTGTCTTGGGTCTCTCCCTAGCTTTTCACCCTTACTCAGAGCTGGTGGCTGTGCCTCTCAGTCAGAATAGAGATGGGAAGTAGGTGGGAAGGGTGATGCTGTACACCCCTGGCAGCATCTGGGGAGTCTCATTCCATAATCCATGTTGGCCCGGGGATTACCATGTTGCCCTCAGACTTGAAGCAACCCTCCTGCCTACCCTCACAGTTGCTGGGATTATGGGCTCAAGTCACCACATCCTGTGAAGCCTTTCATGGTTTTTTGACAAGCTTCTGGAATGGTGGACAGGATGAAGACACAGAACAGGCTGCCTGGAGTTCTGATTCTTGTCTGCCCACCTGCTGGCTGGCTGACCTTCCTCACGTGAATTCCCCAGACTCTGTTCCTCGTCTGCAAAGCTGGTGTTCTGGTTTGACTATGATATGCCACCTACAGGATCATGTTCTGAATGCTGTTACCCAGCTGAGTAGTTAACTGGTGTGTGTGTGTGTGTGTGTGTGTGTGTGTGTGTGTGTGTGTGTCTGTCTGTCTGTCTGTCTGTGTGTCTGTGTGGTATGAGTGTGTCTGTGTGTGACATGTCTCACTTTGCTTTCTGGTCTGCTGTGACGTGACCGTCTGGTCTTCCATCATGGTCTTCCCACCATGACAGAATGAAGCCATGAGTCTTAATACACCTATCTTCCTTTGTTTGGCTTGGTTTTCTTGAAGCAAAGCCTCATGGATACTTCACACTCATCATGTAGCAGAGGGATGACCCTGAACTTCTCATCCTCTTGTCTTCCTCTCCTGATTATTGGAATCACAGGTGTGGGCTACCATAGCTGGTTTCTGCAGTGCTGGGGATGAAACCCAAGGCTTTATGCTTGTCAGGTCAACACTCTGCCTACTGAGCTACAGCCTCTCTGGGCCAGCACTCTGCCTACTGAGCTACAGCCTTGCAGGGCCAGCACTCAACCTATTGAACTACAGTCTTGCTGGGCCAGCACTCTGAAGTCAGGCATTGGACAGAGCAGAAGAGCTGGGAAGGCAACATTACTTGTTATGCATACGTGGATTGGGCTAGTTAACCACCAGGTGCTCAGCAGATACTCAGCGCATGCTAGCTACCCATTCTGTCCATTTATGAATCCTCGGCTTTGGTAAGTAAGCTTCTTTAAAGCATCTCTCATAGAACTTGCTAGAGACCCATGAGGGAGGGCCGTCTCTGCACTCCAGATGTTGTCAAGGCTAGACCACTGTGCTGCTATGACACAAACACCATCAAGAAAGCACTGGGAAAGCTGGGCGCCTGTGAAAGGCCAGTGCTGACAGGACATTATGAAACCATGTTCTACGGGAGGTTAGGACCAAAGTGGGTTAACTACACAGGGACTCTGGGAGTCCTGCTGATCGTAAGCCCTGAGGGAGGGAGACTTGGAGTGGGCTCTTACTTCCCTGGCCCCTCCTTGCAGCAGCTTCCTATCAGGCTGATGGCTCTCTGAAGACCCAGAGCTGTTATTCTGGGATGGCTCTCTCCACAAGAAATTGTCTCTCTTCAGCTTCCCGCTAAATGCTTCCTTCTCTCTCGCTGGCAGCCCAGGGCATTATGATCCCCCACTGTGGCTACACCAGAACACTGCATATCTTTACCTTGCCCCACACTGTCCAAGTCACACATCCCCATTATACCCCCTCAGATTATCCTCGGTGAGGATAATCATTCTTGGATTAGAGCTAAAAAAAAAAAAAAAAAAAAAAAAAATCTGTCACAAAGGGAAGCCCTGGTAAAAATCCTTTCTCTCCCTTCTCCTCCTGGCCCCCCTTCTCTTGTCCCTCATAAAACCCCAACACAAGGCCCAGAGACTACATTTCTCTTCCCCAAGGCGGGTCAAGAGAACTGGAGCCTTTTCCCTAGTACCAGCCATAAAACTTAAGATGTCATTCTAAAGTTCCCCACCCTACTGCGTGTGACTTGGCCATAAAGAAATCCCCTTCTCTGCCTCATTTGCTTATATAAGTCATAAGACCTTATCCCAGAGGAGGTCCCGCCCAACACCAGGGAAGGAGAAATGCCACATGGATGGAAGAATCTGGACAGGCCCTGTTGGTCCCCCTTGGTCTGTCATCATTAGCTCATACCTCCCTCAGCCAGTCACATTCCTACCTGGGTGCCCGTGTTACATCACTAAACCTAAGCATTCAAATAGACAGTGGGGACTTCTGGTCTCCAATCAGAATGCTCCCATGCCATATAAAGTCACAATCAAATGAATGTATTCAGTTTTCCTCATGTTCACCTGGTTTAGTTACAGAGTGTTGACATGCTCCTTTACAATGGGCACGGGCAGGAAGGGATCCCTTTTCTCTGCCCTTACATTTGCCAGCCCTTTAACTGACAAAGGTCATGGACACTCCCTCTGGAATTTTCACGAAAGTTCTGGGTGCTCTCTGAGTGGTGTCTATGAGTTTGACAGAGCTGTTCAAACAAAGTACCCAAGACCTAGGGACTCAAATGACACAAATTTAGTTTCTCCACCCTTGGGGAGGCTGGGAGTTCAAAGTCAAGGTGTTAGCCGATAGCAGAGTTGGTCCTTCCAAAGCACAGATGTGGAAAGATTCACTCCAGGCCTGCCTGTCTCCTTGCTTAAAGATGGATGGCTTCTCCTTGCATCCTCCCTGCTCCCATCACCACTGGTCCATGTCCCAATTTCCTCTTCTTGTCATATTGAATGAGGGCCCACTCTAATGACTTCATGTTAATTTAATGACCTCTTTAAGGATGCTATCGCCAAGTGCTGGCATCTTCTGAAGAACTGGGAGTTAGAACTCCAATGTATGATCGGAGGTGCACAGACCAGCATTTCATGTGCCTGAGAAACAGGAACAAGATTATTGGGGATGAAGAAGACCCCCAAGAAGACTTCAAGGACCCAGCAGCACTCCAGAGGAAGTAGCCACAGCTTCCCAGGGTTTTACATTCTACTGTGATGTGACGGAACACAAAGAAACTGACGAAGAGTATTGCCCAGTGGTGGGCATCAGTGGCCAGACTACAGGAAAGCCTGGGTGGGATGGACTTGCCCTAGCTGGCCGGGCTGGCCTCTCTGAGAAGGAGGGTTAAAGGCCAACACCTGGAGAGATGGCTTAGCTTCTAAGAGAGCACCGTGAGGTTCAGACTTCAGATCCTGCTCCTATACCCACATAACAAGCCAGGGATGTTATTCAATTCCACCCACACCTGCAGTCCCACCCCTGAGGAGTGCAGAGACAGAGGGATTGCTGGGACTTGCCAGCTGACAGCCTCCAGGAAAAATGAGAGCTCTAGGTTCCAGGGAGAGACCCTGCCTCAAAGAAAAAGGTGGAGAGTGGGAGAAAGACCCTAATGCCCTTCTCTGACCTCCTCACATCTTCATAGTGGAATGCACCCATGCACACGTGCATGTGCATACACCACACAGACACAAAGTGACAATATTTGAGTATTCCATTGGGGGTCACAGAGATATTCCTGGTGAACAATCAGATGTTTTCATCTGCAGAGCAACTTCTCATGTAGCTGAAGAGGTTGGAGGAAGAGGATACCCATTTTCATTGGAAGTTTGATGAAACTAGCCACACCAGGGACCTGTTCTGGAACGTTCTGCACCAAGTTCAGGCACACCTGGACTTGGTCTTTTTTGCTTCCTTCATGGCCCTCTCTGCCTAACAGATAGACACCCAGAAAAACTGGGGGCAGAGGATGAAAAGCAAAGCAGATCCGGCTCCATCCTGTTTCAACCCCATCAAGCTTGCACGTAGCCGTGTGCCTGGGTGTGGGAGCTGACTGGTGATTCCTCCACCACCCCTACCCTTGACTGCCCCACCTTCCCTCCCACCTCACCCCGCCCCATTCCCACACTACCCCTGCCCCCGCTGCCTCTCCCACTCAGATTGGCTTCGAGGACCAGAGGATTACTGCGCTAGAGCCTGGCTCATATTAAAGGATTAATCTGCATTTTAAATGTTGCTTCTGAGCCTGTAGGGATCTCGGTTCCATATGTTTGCAAGCACTCTGGGGCTGGCAGTGGTTGACTTTGTGTACTTTCTAATGCAGGCTAAAGGTGACTCATAAGGAAACAGAGTAAGCAGAGGTGCAGAGGGAACCGCCTTGGTAAATATTGACTTATCTGGGCTCCCTTAGTCAGGAACGGCAGCAGAAACTGTTGGCTTGTGCCGACCCCAGTGGCTATCTTCTCCAATGGGGTCTCTCCCTGTCTTAAGATGTCCCTTGTCCTCTCTCTTCTCCATCCCCCCCCCCCAAAAAATGTGTTGAGCTGACCACCCATATCTGTTTCCTGTTGCTGCTGTAACAAATGAACACATACTTGTTCAAAATGGGTCTCCTGTTGGCTGTCGATGAGATATCCCTGGGGCTGCGTGGCAGCTGGATGGAGACTTTGTCCAGCTCATTTCCATCTCATGCTTCTACTATTCTTATATGTACATGTGTGCATGCATGCATGTTCATGTGCATGCAATTAGAGGTCACAGAACAGCCCACGGAACATTCTTTAGGGACCAATTAACATTTTTGGGAGAGAGAATTGGTGGGGGCAGGGTCTCTCATTGCCCTAGAGCTAGTCAAGTAGTCTAGACTGGCTGGCCAACAAGTCCCAGGGACTCACACGCCTCTGCTTCTCCAACCACCATGCCCAGATGTTTTTAAAATGTGGGTTCCAGAGATGGAACTCATGTCTTCACAGTTACAAGGCAAGTTCTTTTTTGACTGAACCATCTCCTCAGATCTTCTCTTATTTCTAGATGCTTCCTATCATCCTCAGGTATTAGCCCTTTTCATCACTTTCAAAGCCACAATGGCCATCTAGGTCTTGCTTATGTTCTGTTGTACTGACTGGAATTCTCCTGCCTCCCTTCTCCACTCACAAGACCCTGTGATGATGTCAAAGGACTCCAGGAACATCTCATCCCCACCTCACTGTTCAAAGCTTAGTCACGTCCATACAGTCCCTCTGCTGCATGAATGACACCATCACAGGCCCTAAGACTAATGCGTGCCGATCTTTGAGGCCATGACTGTGTTCGCCACACCCTCCATGCACTTTAATTTCTCAGGGTTATTATTTTTTTATAACACTCACACACCTTACTCAGAGATGGAAAACTTGATTCAATGTCTGTCCGCTTTCAGTGCCACAAGTTCTCTGAAGGAAAAGCCTAGAGATGTGCTGACCAGCTCGTGCATTTTCTCAGAGCTTTCTCACAGTCAGGACAGGAAACGAAGCATTGGGGGAAAGGAGGAAGGAAAGAATGTTAACATTGAATGAGCCCTTGTGCCAAGAACGTTCTAAACGCTTTACAATGTTTGAAAGCTACTGAGCCCACACACTCTGTGGGAGAACAGCTATCATCTGACCCAAGTATTGGCGGAGCTGGCCTTTGAATACCGTGGCTTTACCTCAACGTCATAGAAGCAGATACTTCAAGTAGGACCCTGGGCAGTACTAGAGGTCTGAGAAGAAGACATGAAGGGAGTTAGAGAGCATCCGGTACGAGCAAAGCCCAGGCAGGAAGTGGGTTGGTGTTTTCTAGAAATTGAAGGAAAATGGCCCCCAGAGGGAGTGGCACTATTAGGAGGTGTGGCCTTGTTGGAGTAGGTGTGGTCTTGTTGAAGGAAGTGTGTCACTGTGGAGGTGGGATTTGGGGGGTCTCATATATGCTCAAGCCACACCCAGTGGGACAGACCACTTCCTGTTGCCTGCACAAGATGTAGAACACTCAGATAACTCTCCAGCACAGTGTCTGCCTGCACACAGTCATGTCCCACCATGACGATAATGGACTGAACCTCTGAACTGTAAGCTACTCAACTAAATGTTTTCCTTTATAGGAGTTGCCATGGTCACGGTGTCTCTTCACAGCAATAGAAACTCTAACAACCCTCTAAGTGTGTCTCATAGGGGACTTCCAGAGAGGACTGGCTGGGAGAGAATACCTGCCCTCAGAGTGGGTGGCATCTTCTGACTGGCAGCACAGATGTGAAGTCTGAGGAAGAGGGGGTGTGTTTCTGCCTGTCTTCCCCTCTTGCTGAGCAACCATCTGCTGCTGCGTCCTCCACCCCACTGACCTCCAGCTTCTTTGGATTTCCAATGTGGATCCCACACCAGAAACTCTCCAGGAAACTCTAGGTCCTCATCACTGCCCTGGGACTACTGAGGCAGGCCAACTTCATAGGCTGAGAAGCTGCCAGACTCAGCCTCTCCAGTGCGCCGGAGGCCACTGATGAACTGCCCGGCAATGCCATGCAAGCCACCTTAGGACACCTCTTTAATTATCGAAAGCCCTCAGGTGCCTGCCCTGAGGAGACCCCTCCCAGGGTCCTGGGCAAGATGCAGCAAGTGGCGGGGGTAGTAATCTGAGGGATGTCACATGAGTCTACTTGCACAAAACTCTTCCGTCCACTCACTCCATTCCTCTAAGACACAGTTCTGTCTCCACGGCTTCAGTTCCTCTCGTCCTTAGCTCCTCTCTGTCCCTCTCCTCCTGTCCTCTGGAAGTTCTAAGCTCTCTCCATCTCATTCTGACCTTCAGCTTCGTTCCTTCCTTGCCTCTCCCCATGACCCCTCCTCAGTACTCTGGCCCTGGCTTTCTGGTTGGGCCAGGTAAGTGCTTGGAGCTAGGAAACCTGTGTCATAGCTTGAAAGCCCCTGATATGAAAAAAGCCCTTTTGTTCTGAGCTGATTGTTGGAGGAGAAGTCTGAGGTGCCATTTGGGCTGAGGAAGAAAGGAGCGTCTGAGCTTAATTTGTACAAGAAACAAAGCTATATATCTAATGTCCACCTGGCCTAGGCAGTGTCTCCTCCATATGGATATTTACCTTAATTCAGGAGAGGAGCAGGTGGTCTGGAGTGTTTATTCTGCCTGCCGTTTGTCCTTGGGTATTTGAGAGGTATCTCAGATAGAATACACTGCTAGAAGTTCTTAGTAGAAGAATTAATTGGGAAAGCTACTATAGTTCACAAGAAAATCATTGCAGGAACCAGATAATATATATATTCAAAAGCTAGTATCACCAAGACTCCTTGAGGCTTGACTTTTTCTTCTGGAAGAGCCCTGCTTCTTCCAGGTATTAGCTTTTGCTATAGTCAGCTGAATTCCTGCTTCATATTTCTGTGATCCACAGCATTTTGTTTGTTTGTTTTGTTTTTTGATACAGAGTTTCTCTGTAGCTTTGGAGCCTGTTCTGGACTAGCTCTGTAGACCAGGCTGGCCTCGAACTCGCAGTGCTGGGATTACAGGCATGTGCCACCGCCGCCCGGCCACAGCATTTAATAACATGTACATATTATACTGGGTCTAGTCCTCTGGAGGACCCTGCCCAGTGCAGATGGTGAGAGACAGAGCGCAGGAGACCAGATGGACCTGAAGAGGGAAATGGAGGTGCTGCCTCTGGGATACTGAGGATGCTGTTGTCCATGTCCGGACTCTAAACAAGATCCCGAGAAACTCTGGAGGCCATTGAAGGACTGTGGAAGGTTTGTATGAAAATAAGTTTTCTCCCAGGAAGAGGAAGTACTGCAGGTTCTGGCTGCTGAAGGCAAAGTTGATAAGGGAGAGTGTGTGATTGGGAAACCCAGGGACCTCAGGACTCTGGTCCAGGGCACTCTGAACTCGGCACCTGGAAACTTCCAAAGGTCTCCCCATGACCTACAAAGGGGGTCTGAGTGCGGTTTCAAGCCTTCTGCTGTCTAGAGTGGAGAACAGGCTCTGTTTCAGTAGGAGGGAGAAGCGAACCAGATAAGACCCCTCCTCCAGGAAGCTTGCCTTGCCTAACTCACTCAGGAATTATTGGCCCTCCTGGGAAAGCCACTAATAATGGCTATGGCACTCACATTCATTCAATCAGCAAGTGTTTATTGAGGACCTGCCATGTGCTCAGCACTATTAGGCTCCTCATTGGAAAAGAGTGATCTTGGACTTGTTCTTTATCCTGTGGGGTTTATTACATAGTGGAAGAATAGAATGCAATGCAAATGAATGGGTGTATCTAAAACGGCTTTAAGTGTGGTGAGCCCCATGTAGAAGATTAGGGTCATCACAGATAGTGGGACTAGAAACCTGCTGGTGGTAAATTACATCATTGGAGGCCGGGTGGTGGTGGAGATCACTTTTAATCTCAGTACTTGTGAGGCAGAGGCAGGTGGATCTCCGTGAGTTTGGGTCAACTTGGTCTACAGAGTTCCATGACTACACAGAGAAACAATGTTTCAAAAAAATTTTTTGTATCACTGGCTCCAGTTCTGTTCCTTCTCTTTGCACAATCTTGTCATGTGACTGTGAAGGACCTTTTATGTACAACAAAGTACATTTCCACAGCCTCTTGGCTTTATTTAGGCTTGGGCCAATTAAGAACCAACTCTAAGCCTAAGCCAAGGAGGTCTTTGTCTCCGTGGGCCTCTGATATCACCGTCAGAACGCCCCTCAGCCACTCTAGTTAAGTGTGGCTGGCTAAACTCAGTCCTTGAAGATGGATGGAAGTGCTCAGGTTAGGTCAGCAGAGGGACCGGACTGATTTCAACCCTGGTCAGCGGACGTCTACCCCCTGCCTGTGCAGAAGTGCTACATCAACTGGAGAAATGGCCCCCCTGGTAAAATGCCTTCTGCAGAGGCATGAGGGTCTGAGTTCAGATCCCCAGTATCCATGTTAAAAAGCCCGGCACAGTAATGCACCCCTGTAATCTCAGTGCTTGTGGAAGTAAAGACAAGAGGATCCCTGGGGCTCGCTAGCCAGCCAGTCCAGCTGAATCACAGGTTCCAGGTTCAAGAAGATATCCTGTCTCAAAAAATACAGTGGAGAGTGGTAGAGAAAGACACCTGATGTCACCCTCTGGCCTCTACCCAGACACATGTGCATGTACATACATAGACACACTGCTGGGATATGGTGGGTCTCTCTTAGGCAAGGCTGTCATTTACTGTCATCTAGTTGCCCGACTTGCTATGAGCAGGCTGTGGCAGGGTTCCCCAGAGGACTAGCATCCCCAGGAAGGCTAAGTCAAGCTGGCAAAGGAAGCAACGGGCAGCATTCCAAGCTGAGAGAACACAATGAACAAAGATCTGGAGGGAAGAAGGACGTGAACATTTGAGAATATGAAATAAATAAGGAGCCTCGGGAGTGACCACAGGGGGATGGGAGGGTGAGAAGATGTGGGAGAGCTCTAGCACGGAGATGGACCCCAGCGTTCCTCTTGAGCTCATGTGGGTGCAAAGCCAAGCAAATGTGCTTGTGTTTTTATGTTCCCATCTGCATCTGTCCCGGTGTGTTGCTGTGGCCTGTGGATTTTACGTTCCTGTCTGCATCTGTCCCTCTGTGTGGCGGTGACCGGATGCCTGACAAAAGCGGCCTGAGGGAAGAGGGGCTTATCTTGCCTCACAGTTGGAGGCTACAGTCCACCGTGGTAGGGAAGGCGAAGGCATGGTGTCGGGAGCTTGAGGTGGCTGGTCCCGTTCATTGCAGCTGTGTGACACCAGGAAGCAGAGAGGTGGACACTGGTACTCAGCTCACTTTCTCCTTGCTTCTTGTTCAGTCCAGAACCCCAGCCTATGGCATGGTGATGCCCATATTCACATGTGGCTTCTCACCTCAGTCAGTCTAATTCAGAAATGTAGATGTAACCAGCCTGTTAAATAAGAAACACAGAACCGATTGCAGAGTTAAAAACCACGAGGTCAGAACAAAAGCGGAAAACCTTACCTTTCACTGCTTCTGCGGTTCCTCCTCTCCGCAAGAGACCTACTGTAGTTAGAGTTTTCCTGCCTGGCCCACAGTCAGGACAAATCTCTCTTACCCACCAGTCCCACAGTCGCTCAGACCCAACCTTAAAAGCACACAGAAACTTACATTGCTTACAAACTGTATGGCTGTGGCAGGCTGCTTGTTATCTACCTTTTCTATCTTAAATTAACCCATTTCTGTTAGTCTATACTTTGCCACATGGCTTGTGGCTTACCAGTGTCTTTACATGTTGCTTTTCATGGCGGCGGCTGGCAGTGTCTCTCTCCAGTCTTCTACTTCCCAGAATTCTCTACTCTCTTGTCCCGCCTATACTTCCTGCCTGGCCACTGGCCAATCAGAACTTTATTTACACAGAGCGATATCCACAGCACAGAAACTCCAGCCCAGGGACTAACCTGCTCTAGATCATTTCTCACAGCTAGGCCCACAGGCTTGTCTCTAGGTGATTCTAGACCCTGTCAAGTTGACTAACTTCATACCATTATACAGTCATCTCTTTGAGAAGTGGCAAGGGCTTTTTCTACCTTCTCTCTTCTCACATGGCCAGGATGACACAGTGTCTCCCCAGGGCTCTGCAGGTGAAGGAACTCAGCCCGTGAGTGGTTCTGAAAGGACAGCTCCCTCCCAAAGATGCCATAGCCACAGGCTTCCCAATTAGATCATTGGCAAAACAGTTATTTGAAATGGGAAGCCTGCTTCTTTCACCCCATTACCCTAGTTTTCGTGTTCAGACTGTTTATTCATTGTTCTTTGGCCACTTGAGCTTGTATTTATACAGCTATATGTTTTGTTGAATGCAAACAGTCTCAGAAATCAAAGTAAGGGTTTGTTTGTTTGTTTGTTTGTTTTGTTCTCTGACCTTTTTTGTACAAAGCAAGAAAATACAAGGAGAGCCTTTCCTCCTTCCCTCCCTCCCTCCCTCTGATTTTTTTCCCCAACTGGCAGTTTTGAATTGTAATCAAAAGATCTGTTATGGAGGTTTCTCTGATCAACCTCAGACAGAGACTCAGACACAAAAGCAATGCATCTGGAACGAGCCTAGAACTTGCCTGAAGAACAGAGGTGCAAAGCTTGGGTTCCCACCTAGGCAAGAATAGGCAGGACTCTTGCGCAGGCACAGTGCCGTAGTTAGGGCCAGAGGCAGAGTCCTCGAGCGCATGCCTAGAGCATCCTGAGAGCCCAGCTGTCTGACACTTTTGCAGGGCTTTCTAGGCTGACCTGAGATGACAGTTGGTCTGAGGAGGGTCTGCAGAGGACAGAGTGGGGCTGAGAGAGGGCTGAGAAGTCGCTAGAGAGAATGGCAGGCAAACCGAGCTTTGAGGGAGTCAGCCCAAGCACACACATCTCAGTTAGGTAAACTGAGCCACAGCCTTTTCCAGAGCCCTGGAGTGAGGTTAGATTTCTTTCTCTGAGGCAGGCTTTTACACAGTTGAAGTGAGATCACAAGTACTCCTGGGACTTGGATCGTCCAGTCAACATATTGATTGCACTCTCAACAGGTCTGTGCTGGGTGTTCCTTATTCTCAAGATTATCACGGAGCGAATCAAACGACAGGACGAGCTAGCAGGCCCTGGGCATGCTTTTAAACATGTTATAAATTCAAGCTTTTATGAAAGTGGAACAAAGTGGAATTTAGGTTTTGTTTTGTTTTTATCAAAAAAGAGGTCAAGCTTTGCAGATTTCCAGCCTCCGATCACACCCATTCTCCAGGGCCAGATTTCTTGCAGATGGGTCCTACTAGTCCCTGGAAGAATTGAGAACAGGATTGGCTCAGTGCAGAAGGATGGCCATGGTATTGCTCTCGCTATGCAGTGTGTCTTTATGAGTCCTTCAGCGGGAGTGGGCTGAGCCTGTAATTTGTAGCTGCTCTCCAATCTCTGGCAGGTTCAGGTTGTATTTCAATTTACTAATTAATTTGGAAAATTGGAAATTGTTAATGTAGAAAATGGAACACTTGGCATAGCTTCCCTCCCAGCACCTCTCAGTGGTTGATAAAAACCCAGTAAGGGTGGGGAAGGATTTCGACATCCACATTGCTTCCTCTCTTCCTTCACATTGCTTTGATTTGGGCAAATGTTACAATATAATGTTTCTTTTCTAGGAGCATAAAACAAAACCCATGAGATAATTAACATGGGTGAGACACTGTGCCAAGCCTCTGAGTCAGGAGAAATGACTGTGGGGTCCTTTGATAGATGCTGCATCAGGGAGACCCCGTGTGGGTCCATCTCTTCTCAAGAATCCCCACAGAACTGAGGGAAGAAGAACATGGTGGGTGACGTGATACTGGTAGTTATATCAGGAGTAAATGGGGTTGCAGATGATCTCCATCATCATATTAAAGCCAGTGGGAATCTTATTTACTCATGACCCATGCCATGAGTAATATTTCAGTGAATACCAAGTAACATGCTTTACCAGACCACTTGGTGGTCACAGAGAAGACCTGAAGAGTCTTGCCTGTTTCTGATGCAACGTCCATTGTCCCAGACAAGCCATGTGATGTTAGGAGCACACTCTCTGAGACCCATGTGACACACAAAAGAATTTCTGAGGTTCAATTTACTTACGTTTGATATTCTGACTTTGGGGTTACTGCTCTGCCCCCACAAGCATGCATTCTAAACTCTTTTTTTTTAATTTCAGGGTCCCACTAATCTTTCCTGCCTCCTGACTACCTGATCATTTTGATTGTTCATTTTTTGCCACATTCACAGCAGCTTTTTTGAACATTGAATTATGAGACACCCCGAACTTATCAGGTGCATTGTAAAATGTTGTGTTCTTGAGGCTGGCTGGAAGATGTCTGCATTAGGCATGAAATTCAGATCGGTAAGATACACTCACTTGAGTCTGAATTCTTGCCCTACTGCTCACTGCCTGCACAACTGAAGTTGTGAGGGCCTCAGTTTCTCCAGATGTGAAATGTCCCTCGTGGGGTTTTCATTCAGAGTCATGTGAAAATAATTTAATAAACAAGACGGGAAGCAGTTTCCTGCCCTTCCCTTCAGACTTTAATAATCTCCCAGCCTTAAGTATTGTTTGTGCTGACACCTTCAATGTACTACTAGTTGAATGAGTGAGGGTGGATCTGTCATAGCCAGTTAAATTATGAGCTGAAACTAAAAGTTGCCTTTTTCATCCAAAACCATAACATTTTAGAATCTATGCAATGGCCATGTTGGGCTGTAATTCATAAATATTTGTTACCTGCTATGTTTAAAGTATTGTGTTATTATTTATTTATTTATTTGATTTTTCAAGACAGAGTTTCTCTGTGTCACCTTGGATGTCCTGGAACTCACTCTGTAGACCAGGCTGGCCTTGAACTCACAGAGATATGCCTGCCTCTGCCTCCCAAGTGCTGGGATTAAAGGTGTGCACCACCACTTCCTGGCATACTGTGTTTTTAAAGAAATGGACGAGGCATGCTTTCTCTTCTTGGGAAGCTGCAATTTCCACTTTCTTTCTGCCAACTTGATCTTAACAAGTCGACCTCTTAAATTGGAATTCTTGAAGGTTGGTTGAGTTCGTCTTTCTGATTTACAGTCTCTTTGGTTAGACATCTCCCCCTTTCACTTTAAATATTCTCTATGTGCCAGAGACTCCAAATTTTATAACTAAAGTTTAGACTTCTAAACTTTCAGCCCATGTATCTGTCTTTTGATAAATGCATTTCCTCTACATCTTTAACCCATCTGCAGAAAGCCTCCTCAAACCTGCTCTGCCACCTAGAGTGCCCACATGAAGGTGTGCCTGAAGTCCGAGACCCAGGACTCTTTCTTGTTCCCTGTTTTTCATTATCTGGATGTGCTGCTTACATACAGAAAGTCACCAGGGCATATGGTTGCAGCAACTCCTGGATCACATCCTTCAATGCTGTGGATATCGCTTTGTGTAAATAAAGTTCTGATTGGCCAGTGGCCAGGCAGGAAGTATAGGCGGGACAAGAGAGAAGAGAATTCTGGGAAGTAGAAGGCTGGAGAGACACCGCCAGCCGCCGCCATGAGAAGCAACATGTAAAGACACTGGTAAGCCACAAGCCATGTGGCAAAGTATAGATTAACAGAAATGGGTTAATTTAAGATAGAAAAGGTAGATAACAAGCAGCCTGCCACGGCCATACAGTTTATAAGCAATATAAGTTTCTATGTGCTTTCTTGGTTGGGTCTGAGCGACTGTGGGACTGGTGGGTAAGAGAGATTTGTCCTGACTGGGCCAGGCAGGAAAACTCTAACTACACTTCAAGGCTATGGCCTAGGGACAATGCCATCATTAGCTTTCCCAGCTGCTCCAGTGACAATCCTGGCATTAAATCAGAGTAGATGGCACTGGCTTCGTTCATGCACACTCCTGTTACCAGGAGGACGCAGTAGGCCAAGTGATTAGGGCCAAGTTTAAATTCAGCAGCCACCCTTCTAGCTCATCATAGAGTCAGTGCCAATCACTGAGGATGAGGGACAGTGGGGAGCCACTTTCCAAATGACAGGACTGTTGCTGGAAGCAGAGGAGCTGGAGGCTGAGCTCCAGAAACAGATGCCCATTGCAGAAAGGAGCCTGGCAGTGGGCAGAATAGGCAGGAGCCGAGGGAGGGCACTGTGCTGGGGGCTGCCTGAGTCCTGTAGTATTCTGGGAGGATCAGACTCTGCCACACAATCCCTTGTTACTACCAAGGACGCTCTCAGAGTCTCTGGCTGCCACAGGGCCTTGTCAACCCACTAAGTCAGCACTTGGGACATACACGAGAAAGATGGAGAAGACTGGGACCAAGAAGGATCATAGTTCTGGGATGCTCAGTTCTAGGTCACATTTTGTCATCCAAGAAGAACCCTCACCACTTCGTCTCTCAGCACAGTAAACCTGGGAACAGAGAGGCTGCCAACCTGCCCATCTAGTTGGCAGTGACCTGGTCGCTTTTTTGAGTTTGTGATGGAAAAATTAGTTTTAAAAAAGACCTGATTCTGTTTCAGCTTTCTGGTTTTGTTTATTGAACAAATTATATCACAAGAACAATGGAAGAGGGGGGGGGAAGGAGGAGGAGGAAAATGGTAGGATACTGTAACTGTCTTATTAAAGAGACAAGTGACCCCTGAAAGATGTGTAAATATTGTCTTCAATTCCTCTTGTATCCTTTAAGTGTGTTCTTGTTTTTAAAAAAAAATGCATCCTTCTGAAACAGCATAGACAGGTGTGCTAACACAAGGGCTATGATATAGTTTCACTGAGGTTTAAGTAAGTGTTGGCTTCTATGTCTAGCCCCTACTCTTTAAATCATGATGCAGGAACTTTACAGATGGTGAGGGTGAAAGAACAGAATCTGTATGTGATTTATTTTCTTCTTACCTGTATCATTTCCTCTATTGTGGCCTTTGGTGCACATGTATGTGTGTGTGTGTGTGCGCGTGTGCACGTCCAAGTGCATGTACATACACAGATACACAGTGTGTAGAGGCCCAGGAGTCAACATCAGGTATTGCTCCTCAGGAACCTTCTGTCTTGTTTTTTTGAGGCAGGGTCTCTCAGGGCAAAAGCAATGCATCTGGAATGAGCCCAGACCCCCTAGCCTGGAGCTCACCAATTTAGCTAGACAGGCTAGTCAATGAGCCATGAGTCTACTGGATTAGTTGTTTTGTCAGCTGACTGGGTCATCTCAGAAGAGGGAACTGTGAAAATACCTCCAGCAGATTAGCCTGCAATTAAGTCTGTAAGTGCATTTTCTTCATTAATGATTGATAGGGGAGGACCCAGCCCACCGTGGGCAGTGTCACCCTAGACAGGTGGTCCTGGGTTCTATAAGAAAGCAGCCTGAGCAAGCCACAGAGAGCATGACAGTAAGCAGCACCCTTCCGTGGTCTTTGCTTCAGCTCCTGCCTCCCAGGTTCCTGCCTTGAGTTCCTGCCCTGACTTCCCTTCAAGACTGTAAGCTATAAGGTGAAATAACCCTTTTCTTCCCCAGGTTGCTTTATAGAAAGCAAACTAGGACTCCAGGCATCTGCCTGTCTCTGCCTCAATCACACTAAGATTATAAGAATGGGCCTCTGCACCTGGCCTTTTTTTCAACAAGGATTTGGGGAGACTTGAATTCAGGTCTTCATGCTTGCAAGGCTTTACTTACTGAGCTGTCTCCTCAGCTCTGGTCTTCCACAAATGTAAAGTAAGTGCAGCTTCTAAGCCATTCTCCTAGCCCAGACTGTACAGTTCTCAAGGACTGGCTGGGTTGCTGAGCATCTGAAACCCCCCTAGAGACGCAGAAGGTACTAGATGAACGCTTTTCAGCAAGGGTGACAAATCGCTTTGTTGTGGCCTTGGCTGAGGGGGACTGGCTGTTGAGGCACTGTTATTGCGGTAAGATTATCATCTGATCGACTGACCTACTTTGATAGACCATTTCTTTTCTTTCTTTCTTCTTTAACCTCCAGTGTTTTCAAGTCTTTTGAAGAATTCATGGCCCATCTATTAGTTTAATATGATCGAGGCAGATGTTGAATGCTACCATCTTAAGACTGTAATTGAAAGAGCGGAGCTTCTCTTGGTCCGTAGGGAAGACTAGTACTCAGAGCCTCTGGCCATCAGTAGCATATGATGGATACGTGGGTGGTAAATTGAATGAGCAGGCTCCATCACGCTCCTGTAAATAGGAAATTAATGTGGCCCCCAGTGAGTCAGATCTGAGATAATGGTGGTTCAACACTGTCGACTCCCACACAGGTATTTAAGGATGAAGTCAGCCATTCTTAACCCCCTTTTGAAATGTGAGGCACTAGAATATGACAGGTGCTGACCCTGCAGCATTATCTGTCCCCTTTGGGTTCATTTGCATAATACACACAGCAGCCAGGACAATCAACATTTATCAGCTCCTGTCCTTGAAAATGAAAGGGTGGTTTGTGAACACTTATGCTGCAATGGTCTCTTTTTCTGTTTCTCTGACACAGAGCCTCCCACCCAGTGTATTTCTCTTTCTTCTGCTCCAGTGAAGATGAGGCCCTGCCTAGGACTGCAGGGGGAGCCTAAGGGCTTCCCTTCCACATCCTCCTCAATGATCTGTGCACACTACCCGGTGCCTCCCAAGCAAACCACATTTCCCCACTTATAGAAGGCAGAAAAGTCAACCAGCACATAGAAGTTTAACACATTCCCTTTACGATTTGGAAAGTGTCGTGTTGTGCTATGCTGGTTAAATTTCTGTCAATGCAACACCAGCCAGGGGCATCCGGGAAGAAGGAACTTCAATTAAGAAAATGCCTCCATCATATTGGCCTTTAGGCACCATTGGGCATTTTCTTGATTAGTAATTTTTGAGAGAGGCCCAGCACGCTGTTGGTGGTGCCCTCCCTGGACAAGAGATCCTGGGTTGTATAAGAGAGCAGGCTGAGCCAGCCATGAAGGGCAAGCCAGTGAGCAGCTCCCCTCCGTGGCCTCTGCTTCAGTTCCTGCCTCCAGGCTCCTGCCTTGAGTTCCTGCCCTGACTTTTCTCAGTGATAGACCGCAAGCTGTAAGATGAAAGAACCCTTGCCTTCCTGAGCTGCTCTTGGTCAAGGTGTTTGGCGCAGCAACAGAAAGCCCAGTAAGGCTAGTGCTGCTGTAACTGGACAGTTCAAGCTCTTGAAGTGTGGGACCAGAGGCCACACCTTATTTTCATCTGAGTTAAGGAACCTGCTACTTCTGTGGCCTGGGTGTGGATACTGAGCTCCCCTCCCCACCCTCTTCAGATACCCCTCTCTGAGCTTGTCATTGTTCTTCTGGGGCAGATGGCTCTCACACCTGGCCTTGGCTGTGCTTCCCAGCCTCCTCCCTCCTTGGCTCTGAGGCCTGTGCTCGGCTGGTTGGTCCCTATGCTGGGTCAGAGTGAGCAGTGCTTCCTGTCATTTTCACTAGCCAATCCCCAGGGGAACACACATGCCAGTGGTGTTGCAAGTACCAAGAGCTGGGTGTTTGCTGGCTTCACTCCTGGCAGCAACTGCTCCCATCACCACCACCACCACCACCACCACCACCACCACCACCACCACCACCACCATCATCACCATCACCACCACCACCACCCCCACACCACCACCACCACCATCATCACCATCACCACCACCACCCCCCCACCACCACCACCATCATCACCACCACCACCACCATCATCACCATCACCACCACCACCACCCCCCCACCACACCACCACCACCATCATCACCACCACCACCACCACCACCACCATCACCACCACCACCACCACCACCACCACCATCATCACCACCACCACGACCATCATCACCATCACCACCACCACCACCCCCCCACCACACCACCACCACCACCATCACCATCACCACCACCACCACCACCACCATCATCACCATCACCATCACCACCACCACCACCCCCACACCACCACCACCACCATCATCACCACCACCACCATCACCCCCCACACACCATCACTTCCACCATCGCCACTATCACCACCACCATCACCACAATCATCACCACCACCACCATCACCACATCACCACCACCATCGCCACCCCACCACCACCAACATCGCTGCCGCCGCCACACCATGTAGCCCTTGACCCCACTTTGAGAAGACAGCATTCCTTGGTGTCCCTACCTGGAAGTCCTAAACCAACTGGGGAACAACCACCTAAGTGCCTACTGTGTGGGCAGCATGTCCTCTCTGATCTGTCTTTTAGGGTGCCTGTCAACTCAGAGGTGAGTTTGGGTCTGAAAGACCCATACTGGAGGAAGTAGCCATGTGACCAAGGCCACATGGATAACGGGTGAGTAAAGGAGTCAATATTTGAACTGGAGTCCTTGGGGGCTGCAAAAGCTCTGTGGGTACCCACCTGAGGTGTGCACAGGCCTGGGAGTCAGAGAATTGAACCCCAAATGTGAGTTTGTGGGAGCATATCAGGTTAAGGAGATGTGAGACCTGAGTGAGCTGGAACTGCCCTGACTCACACATGTGCAAGGCAAGAGCCACAGGAACACAGCTGTTCCGGCATGGGTGCCTCTGAGAACAAGCCCTTCCCTGGTTTTGGTAGCTAATGTGACCTCCGAATTTCAGTACCCAACTATGTAATGCTGATGACCACCCCGCCCATCCACAGGGTGTGAGATGCAAGCCTACCAGCTGATATAAAAGCCCTCAACACTGAGCCTTACATGTGGGTGTTTAATATTGGTAGCTATGACCATAGAGTGTGAACTTGGTAGTTAGCCTGACAAGGGTCCTGCCCCTTCTGCCTTGTACCCATTAGCCGATCATGTCAGATTTAGAAGTTGAGCTCCCATTAATGGGATAAGATGGAGTCACTACTGAGATAAAAGGCCAAGGGCCTTTTGGCTTCTCATGCTTGCCAGGCTGGTTTGGGTTCTGGTGCTCCCTTTTTGCAAAGAGCAACCGCAATGCTGCAGAGAGAACAAGCCTTTGTTTGAAAACCCAGTGGCTCTGTTAAATGACTTAGCACCTCAGCATCCTAATCCAAGACATATGATGGCGCCTAGCAACACAATACTCATGAGATGACATTCTCCCCCCAACCCCTCCTCAACTAGGCTGCACCACTTGCCTTAAATCCTCCCTTCTTCAAGCAGCCCTGTGCCTAACACCAACATCATCCTTCAGAGGACATGGAGACCAGTATGTATGTGAGCTTGTGGGAAGCATATATGTGTTCTGCCCCATTCCTGCCTGTCCAAACCCCGCCCTCTCAGAAAAACCACCCAAAAGCCCAGTTCCACATTCTTGGCAGATGGTGGCTCATCCCCTGAAGTTGCCAGTGGCCGGATCCCCACCTAAAGCATTATAATTGGGCCAAACCCAGCTTGTAGAGGACACACCATCACCCCGAGCCTACAGGGTACATAAATGCCCTGCCTTAGATTGGCCATGTGGGGTTTTTTTTCCTGCCCTTTCTCCTGCCTTGGTCTCTGGGGGCTGGAGGAGTCACCTGGGACCTGCTTTGCCCAGAATAAACCTGGTCTTTTGCTTTTTAATTCAGCTAGATCTGGCCTACTGTGTTGTTGTACAAACCTGTTATTGGGGTACAGAAAACCTACTAAGATTTTGTACATATTGGGGTCAAGATCTTTATTCCTCCCACTGAGTGTTGGTGACTGATGGCTATCAGTGTGTCCCCCCAATGACCTTTTGTCTCTGCAGTGTAACTTCCAGACCATCCCATCTCCAGGCTGTTAGTAGGGTTAGATGAGGTGTTTGTCATGATGTACCACAGTGAAGTTTCTCTTGTGCATTTCTGTGGTTCCTCTCTCTTACAAGTATGATCAAGGGCACGCTGTTAATGAACTCTGTACAAATCAGTCTCGGGGAATCCAACCTTGGAGGAAGTCCCATATGTACTATGACATCCCAACACTGGATGCATGAGTATGAGCCTTACTCACAGGAGATGGCAAAGAATGGTCCAAAAGCCACGTGGCTTAGATCAGAATCCAAACTGTGTCATTTACAGTGGTGTGGTGTTTCGGAGTCATCTTGGACTCTCAGCTTCCTTATTTGGAATATAATTGTAATACTATAGACTGTGTGGACTGGGGTGACTTTCATCACATACTCACTAGACTCTGGCACATTGTAACAGGTAGTAGTGCTTGTGGGTCAGGAGTAGCAGCTGTTGAATACTTCTCCCTTTCCCAATTTTCCTGGACTCTGTGAAATCACACTCTCTCTTGATTCACCCACTTTTCTCAACACTTATTCTCTTCTTGCTGGCTCCTCTTTCCTCTCCTTCCCCTAAATTTAGACCTTCTCCAGACTGATCTCTTCTCTTTTCACGGCCCCCCTAACATCCTTCCCAGTCTCCTCCACACCACCAGCCAGCGGCCAGCCTGCCCGCCCCCCCCCCCACCCGGCCAGTGGGTAGCCTGGCATGTGTGTGTGTGTGTGTGTGTGTGTGTGTGTGTGTGTGTGTGTGTGTGTGTGAAGCGGTACAGCTCTCAAGGCGGGTGAGCTGATTTTGTCATTTGCGTAAGCACCCATAGCATTTCCCTTTTGGGCTGCTGCAAACGCCAACCTGTCAAAGCTTTGAGATTGCATTAGCAATCTTGTTTGCAATCCTTGCCCTTGAGTAAGGGCTCCGCCAGCCCCTGATCAGTGCTGTTGTCAAGGCTGATAATGCAGGGAAGATAAGAACAGGCAGAGGGATGGCAACTACTGTTGAGGTTCTGTGACAAGAGGTAGGGGACGGAGTTCTGTGAACATCCGGAACAATGAGCAGAGAGTGTCATTGTTCTCGGGGCTTTGAGTTGGCTCTGCTAAAGACCTTAAATGTCAGGTGTTGACATCCATACTCTAAGACTTCCAGAAGTGCATAGGGTCTGTGGAAATGACAGGTAGGCTTTTTAGTCAGTGGCTTTTACTGTAACAAACACCTGAGATAATCAATAAGGGAAGGTTTCAGAGGAGTCAGCCTGTGGTCGTATGACCCCATTTCTTCAGGCCTGTTGTGGAACAGCACATCACAATGGGACTGCTTCTCCTTATGGAAGCTGGGAAGCAAAATGAGGAGAGGCTGGAAGTCCCAATATCCCTTTACCGGCATGCCATCGGTGACCTATGACCTAGCTTCCTCCTAGGAGGAAGGAAGAATCTACCCAAGGTTCCACAACTTCCTGATATTGCCACAGGCTGGGCCAAGGACCAAGCCTTTTTTGAGGGGGAGGTGCATCTTATGTACCCAGGTTGGCCTCCAATTTGCTATCAGCAGAGAATGACCTTGAACTTCTGAACCTCATCGCCTCTCCCACTTGAGTGCTGGGGTTACCGGTGTGCGCCACCACGCCTGGTTTATGCTGTGTTGGGGATCCAGCCCAGCACTTCCTGTACCCTAGACAAGCACCTTACCTGCTAAGCCACATCCCCAGCTCAGGACCAAGCTTTCAAAAGAAAGACTTTTGGGTGGTGTTGAGAATCTAAGGCATAGATGAAGAATTCTAATGGGTTCACAATTGCAGCTAAATAAGGTGAGCTGTGTTGCTCTGCAGCACAGTGCGGTGGGGTGTCTACAAGGAATGGTAAGTTACTGTAGTTCTCAAAGTAGTTAGAAGAGAGGATTTGACTGTTTACGGCACGAAGAAATGATGTATGTTTGAGGTGAGAGATATGCTGACTAGCCCCATTTGATCACTACACACTATATAACTATATGGGACACCACAGTGTACCTCATAAATAGGTACATGTAGTAGATATTCTTTTGAAAATTAAATTCTACTGATAGCCTGTGCTTTGGATTGAGTTGATCTACAAGGAAACCAATGGGGAAAATAGGTTTTGTTCTCACGGGTTAACGTTAAAAACACGGTGGAAGGTGAAAAAGGAAGGGGGGGGGATGCTTCAGGAAATGGAGAGCAGTGAAGATGGGAGGGGAAGGGGTGGGAGAGGAGGAGCGGGCAGAGAAGAGAGGAGAGGGGGGGAGACAGGAGTGGAGGAAAGGAGAGGAGGGGACTAACATCTGTTAGTCCTTACCAGTGTATTAGTATTTAACAAACATTTCCTCTATAATAGTCACAAGACCTCCGTGAGGACACTTCCCCCGGCTTTACAGATAAGAGAATGGAGGTTTTCTTTCCCCTAAATCTTACTCGAGAAGGTCAGCTCCAAAGCTTGTGGTCTTCACCCTGCCCCATCCCACTAGAGGAGCTGATGGTAGAGGGGTAGGACACTCTGGTGCCATAAATGTTTTTAAATTATCTTTTGGGGGTGGGATGTGCATGGTCATGGTGCCCATGTGGAAGTCAGAGGGCAACTTTGGGAGTCAGTTCTCTCCTTCCATCATGTAGACCTCAGGAATAGAACTCCAGTCATCTGGCTTGGAGGCTGATACCTTCCCGTACTGAGTCATCTCGCCAACCCTGGTGTCATAACTTTTAGGATGATCTATAACCAACTTAGATTTCTATTCTCACAAAATGCAACCGACAAGATGTGCCAAATAGTAGTGTTGATTTGTTTATAGCAGAAACTGATGAAAGATTTTATAATGAATTCACACCCTACCCCATCTTTCTAATTCTTTCCTCCAAAACACACACACACACACACACACACACACACACACACACACACACACACACACACACACGCACACGGGGGTGGGGCACACACACATGGGTGGTGTTCATTCAGAGAACCTCATTTTTTTATTTTTATATCTTTTATTTTTATTTTTTTATTTTTTACACATCAGCCATGGGTTCCCCTGTCCTCCCCCCTCCCGCCCCCCCCCCCATCTTCCCCCATCCCCTCCCCTCCATTCCCATCTCCTCCAGGGCCAAGACTCCCCTGGGGATTCATTTAAACCTGGTGTATTCAGAACAGGCAGGTCCAGTCTCCTCCTTCCAGGCTGAGCAAAGTGTCCCTGTGTAAGCCCAAGGTTCCAAACAGCCAGCTCATGCACTAAGGACAGGTCCTGGTCCCACTGCCTGGGTGCCTCCCAAGCAGTTCAAGCTATTCAATTGTCTCACTTATCCAGAGGGCCTGATCCATCTGGGGGCTCCACAGCCTTTGGTTCATAATTCATGTGCTTCCATTCATTTGGCTATTTGTCCCTGTGCTTTTTCCAATCTTGGGCTCAACAATTCACACTCTTACGGTCCCTCTTCTTTCTGAACTATTGGACACCTGGAGCTCCACCTGGGACCTGGCTGAGGATCTCTGCATCCACTTCCATCAGTTATTGGATGAGAATTCCAGCTCGACTGTCCGGGTGTTTGGCCATCTGATCACCAGACTAGGTCAGATCAGGCTTTCTCTCGACCATTGCCAGCAGCCTACAGAGGATGTATCACTGTGGATTTCAGGGGACCTCTCCAGCACTCTGCCTATTCCTGTTCTCATGTAGTCTTCATTTATCATGGTCTGTTATTCCTTGTTCTCCCTTTCTGTTCTTGATCTAGCTTGATCTCCTGCTCCCCTAAGCTTTCTTTCCCTCAAACCTTGCCCTTCATTACTCCCACTGTCATCCAGGTTGTTCATGTAGATCTCATCAATTTCTCTGTCATTGGGTGATCCCTGTGTCTTTCCTAGGGTCCCATTTTCTAGGTAGCTTCCCTGGAGTTGTGTAGCAGTCTAGTCATCTTTGTTTTACATCTAGTATCCTCCTATGAGTGAGTACATACCATGTTTGTCCTTCTGAGTCTGGGTTACCTCACTCAGGATGATTTTTTCTAGATCCATCCATTTGCCTGCAAACCTCATGATGTCATTGTTTTTCTCTGCTGAGTACTACTTCATTGTGTATATGTACCATATTTTCTTTATCCATTCTTCAGTTGAAGGGCATCTAGGTTGTTTCCAGGTTCTGGCTATTACAAACAATGCTGATATGAATATAGCTGAGCAAATGCCCTTGTGGTATGATTGAGCATTCCTTGGGTATATGCCCAAGAGTGCTACAGCTGGGTCTTGGGGGAGATGGATTCCCAATTTTCTAAGTGCCATATGGATTTCCAAAGTGGCTGTACAAGCTTGCATTCCCACCAGCAGTGGAGGAGAGTTCCCCTTGTTCCACATGCAATCCAGCATAAGCTGTCTTCTGTGTTTTTGATGTTAGCCATTCTGACAGGTGTAAGGTGATAGCTCAGAGTCTTTTTGATTTGCATTTTCTGGATAATTACAGATGTTGAGCAATTCCTTAAATGTCTTTCAGCCATTTGAATTTCCTCTGTTGAGAATTCTCTGTTTAGTTCTATAGCCCATTTCTTAATTGGACTGTTGGGCATTTTGATGTCTAATTTCTTGAGTTCTTTATACATTCTGGATATCAGCCCTCTGTCAGATGTGGGGTTGGTGAAGATCTTTTCCCATTCTGTAGGCTGTCGCTTTGTCTTGTTGACCGTGTCCTTTGCTCTACAAAAGCTTCTCAGTTTCAACAGGTCCCATTGATTGATTGATTCTCTCAGTGTCTGTGCTACTGGTGTTATATTTAGAAAGTGATCTCCGGTGCCAATGCGTTCAAGAGTACTTCCTACTTTCTCTTCTATCAGGTTCAGAGTAACTGGATTTATGTTGGGGGTCTTTGATCCACTTGGACTTAAGTTTTGTGCATGGTGACAGATATGGATCTGACATCCAGTTATGCCAGCACCATTTGTTGAAGATGCTTTCTTTTTTCCATTGTACATTTTTGGCTTCTTTATATGTTCATAGGTGTGCGGGTTAATGTCAGGGTCTTCAGTTTGATTCCATTGGTCCACATGTCGGTTTTTATGCCAGTACCAACCTCATTTTTTTTTATTTTTTTAAGATTTATTTATTTAGTATACAGAAGAGGGTGCCAGATCTCATTATAGATGGTTGTGAGCCACCATGTGGTTGCTGGGAATTGAACTCACGACCTCTGGAAGAATAGTCAGTGCTCTTAACCTCTGAGCCATCTCTCCAGCCCAAGAACCTCATTTTTAACAACTATTTTTCATCTTTGTCTGTGGCTCAATCCATTATGGACAAATGGATCTCTCTGACTTTCAGTTTATTGGGGGAGGAGTTAGAAAATTCTGGAGGTGGGGTGAGGTTATAATATTAGGAAGCTAAGGTAAGGCCTTTGCATTTCACCAGCATTAACAATCTGGCCTATATACAAAGCCATACCATGTATCTCCTTATTTGATACACTCTTGTGACTGCTGCAAAGAAAGGAGACAGGGGAAAACTTTCAAACGATTGCATTTATTTGATTGTATGTGTATACAGATGTATGTGTACATGCATACGCCATGGTGCGTAAGTGGAGTCCAGAGGACAGTTGAGTGGTGGGTAGAGAGTCAGGCCCCATTCCACCTGAGTTCCAGAGTTTGAACTCAGATTATCAAGCTTGGCATCAAGCGCCTTTTCCTGCAGAGCCATCCCTCAAAAGCCCAGGAGAAGCGGCTTTTGAAGGAGTGTTTAGGCTTTCATCTCCTCCCTGTTTGGCTTCAAATAGTCAGCAACTGAAGCTGCATGCCTGTGGTCAGGAAGGAGAAAATTCCCAAGGCTTTGTGTGGATCCCCAATCTGGCTGCCAGGCCTGAGTACGCCAGCTGAGTATGGTCATGAGGCTTCCTATGTAGCTGAGGAACCACCAGCATAACAACCTACCCCAAAGTGAGGCACTTTGGAAGCAGAGTATGGGGTGACCTCAGCACTCACCTCCCTCTGGTCTGCAAGGAATGCTTCCAGGACCATTCCATGAACCTTCCAGGATTCCTCCTGGTTGCCTGGAATCCAAGGGTTTGTGAAGCCAGAGAACATCCCCCTCTGAGAGCAGTTGGAGCCCAAAACATCCCTTGGCTTTCTCCCTTTGTTCTTGTCTGCTAACTATGTTCCAGTTATTTTCCTGGGTGTTCTTTGCCCGTCCCTGCCCAGGCTTTCTGAGTAAGAGGTTGAAGCATTTGCTTCAGAGACAACCAGTTTGAAAGACTCCTCTCTGTGGAAATCCACTAGCAAGAAAAACATCTGAATCCTGCCCACAGCTAAGAAAGGTATTTAAATGTCTTGCAAGGAGACCTCAGACCTTCCCACCCCACTGGCACCTTCTCTTCCAGGTTCACACCCTTCTCAGGTTCTGATGGTAAAACACTTAATTAGGGTGTTAATTAGAACCCAATTGGGATGCTAATGCAGCAGTTGACAGCTAGATCAATTAAAAGAGAGGAAAAAGCCTCCATGGCCTTTTGTTTGTGCCTTGGACAGGAGATGACATTTCCTTTTAATTGCTTTGAAATGGGCTTTGCTGAACAAATTGGAGCCTGTCAGTCACCCTCCAGTCACGTTGCCTGCACCTAGCTGCTCTGTAGCAGAGGGATGCTTTTAGACATCATCGGAAAGCAAGGTGCTCCCCCCCCCCCCCCCCAATGCTTGGTGTTTCTTAAGGGGGATTGCACAACCCACTGAACCCACTTTGTGAGCATCAGGCAGGATGATAACTGCTTATAAATGCTGCTTGAGATGAATTATTTAACTGGCAGATTTCCGTGTGTGTGTATGTGTGTGTATGTGTGTGTGTGTGTGTGTGTGTGTGTCTGTGTGTGTGTGTGTGTGTGTGTGTGTGTGTCTGTGTCTGTGTGTGTGTGTGTGTCTCTGTGTGTGTGTCTGTGTGTGTGTGTCATGTCTGTGTGTGTGTGTGTCTGTGTGTGTGTGTCTGTGTGTGTGTGTCATGTCTGTGTGTGTGTATGTGTAAGGTGATAATGACCATTGAATCCAGATGCCTATTTGAAATGATGTCCCTTCCTTTTTTTTCTGTTCACCTGGATTCTGGACACTAGACAGAACTCTAGAGTTGAAATTCTTATTTTTGTATTGATGACAGTAGCGGGGAATTTTCCTCCACAGTAGAAATCATTCACTAGAACATGAAGTTGCTTCCCATAGTGTGAGGGTCCTGGTGGCATCAGGCTGCTTGCAGGCAGAAGAGAAGAGCCTTCTAGGAACTAACTGGTAAAATAAGGGAAGGGTAAGGGGCTGGATCTGAAGGCAGTGAATGCCTGTCAGGGCCAGGAAGTGGTTCAAGCACAGATAGATGCGTAGCCTAATGAGCACTTAACAGCATGTGTCAAGCCACATTGTGTGCTGGGCGCTGGGTTGCACATGGGTTATAGGCAAGAAAGGAAACACAATTGGTTCAAAGATAGACAATAAACAAATGGCTACAAAATTTTTTTAATATGCATGGAGTCACAGCAGATTAATCCTGAGCTCTGCAGCACATCCTAAAGGACACTGCAGACTCCCCCTCCCTCTCCAAGGGATGAAGTCAAAGCTAAGAACTGAAGAACTGAAGGTCAAGTTAGGTATGGCTGGGACAACTAGGGCTGTAGCTCAGTGCTAGAGGACTTGCCTAGCATGCATGAGGCCCTAGGCTATGTCTAGTACTGGTGGCAGGGCAGAGAGGAACTATTGACTTGAGGTTACTTCAAGTACAGATCAGTGGTAGAGTAATTGCCCAGTGTGTGTTCAACCTCCAGGTCTGGAGTGGCTTAGCCGAGGGGACAGAGGGGACCTAGCACATGGGACATGGTGGGAGGAAGAGAGTGGGTGTGCTGTGAGGAGCTGAAGCCCATGAGATAGAGCAGAGAAGAGAGAAGGGTGGCCTGGGTTGCGGCTGGAAAGGTGCCTAGTCTTTCATATAGCCTTTCAAGGCACTCAAGGGACTTGAAGTTGTAAGTTGTAATGGGCCCCTCTAAAAGGCTGTGAGTGAGGGCTTTCTCACTGTCGTGTTCATGCTCCTGAGCTGCCCCAGCAATGGCACGGAGAACCGAGAATTAGGAACGCAGGCGGGAGGCAGGGATCACTTGGAGGTATTCACTGGCCTGAACTAAGATTCTGGTGGTGGCGATGCAGAGAGGGGATGGATTCCAGAGAGCTGTGGAAGACAGGGAGGATAGATGGTTAATGGCATGCTACAAGAGAGGAGGGGAGAGGGAGGAGGGAGGCGGGAAGAGGGAGGAGCTGTTCCTAAAACTGTGGCTGAGTTTACAGCGGCCTGATTTCTGGAGTGGAGGTGATGGAGAGAAGAGGGGCTGGGGCAGCAATCACCAGTCAAAGTTCTCTTATTTCATTTGAAGTGTCAAATGGTGATGAGCACAGGGCTGGGTAGAGACCAACAGGTGGGCTGTAAATCTAAGACTCCTCAAACTAGTCTAAGAGGAGGCTTGGACTCAGCAGAGCCCAGAGGAATCCCAACCTTAATGATGACTTAGAAGAGGTGGAACCAGCCAGGCGGTGGTGCACGCCTTTAATCCCAGCATGGGAGGCAGAAGCAGGTGGATCTCTATGAGTTCGAGGCCAGCCTGGGCTACCAAGTGAGTTCCAGGACAGGCACAAAGCTACACAGAGAAACCCTGTCTCGAAAAACAAAACAAAACAAAACAAAACCAAAAAAAAAAAAAAAAAAGAGGTGGAACCAGGGATCAACCCAGGAAACCGAGAAACTGTTGTCAGCAACAAGAGAAAACTCCTGGAGGGACCGTTTCTTTGATGACTTATGTCCCTGACTATCAGTGAGGAAATTGCTATGAATGTCCCAACTACTTCAGGATTAAGCATATTGGTTTCCACAAACATTTAAGCAACAACCCTCCTTGGATGTCACTAAGAAACTGGGGAGGTTAGAGATGAAACTCTGTCTTCCCTAGCCTTCCTTTCTCTGCCTGGTCCAAATCCCGCTCCCACTTCTGACTCCCAAGACTCCAAGGAAGGGCACAGAAACAGGCCTGCCCTAGGAGAAGCCCACTTGAACTACTGACTTTAGAATAACTCATGAGTAGAAGGATCCTGGAGTCTCTTCGAAGGCTACAGCCCGCACTGCCCATGAATGAAGGAACCCAGTCCTTGCTTCCAGGGAGTGGACTGAAATCTGGCGTCTAGATGGTTCTAGGTTGGCAAGTGTCAGGGTAACGTCAACACTGCTCCCTTTGCTCCTTCCATCCCTAGCTTTGACATTTGCACGCCTACCTGGGAACACCTGCACCACATCAGAGGTGCTAGTCACACTGAGACTGCTCAGGCGATCTGTTCCCATGCCCTTATCCCCAGCTCTTCAGCTCTCAATGCCAGAATCATGCCTGGCCCAGTGTACATGTTAGATAAACTTTTGCTGAACTGACCTGAACGCATGGATGCGGACTGGGAAGGGATCTCAGCACATCTCTGGCCCTTCCTTTTTATGCACAAAGGTGAGCATACACCCTAGCTTATGATTGGTAGAGCTGGTTCGGGGATCCATGGTCCTGATTTCCAGCCCACTTTCTTTAGGATGTCAGCTTCAGTCCTCAAACGCTCCCCAAAAGGGCTTGCAGCATTGGATAACTATGCAAATGCTGCAGAAGGCTCCCTCCCCTGCAAGCCGGAGGTGGCTCTCGCTGGTTTAAATGGCACTATCTCAGTATCACCCACCAGGCCCACAGCATCAAATGACTTTCTTTGGAGCCATTTCTCATAAGTAGCAGTGTGACAGCCTCTCCCACATCATCACCACCTGTCACGGTTCAGGCCCCTTCACAGATTTCTCCTTACTTCGAATTTTTAGCTTCTCACCTTTCTGAGTGCAAATGTTTTGTTTGTTTTTAAATCTCTTACAAGCTTTTGGCTCAAGGATAGCTCCAATCTAAAGGTTCTGGAGGTTTAGCTCCAATCTGAAGGTTCTGGAGGTTTCCCCCGAGCAGAGGATTAGGAAACTCTTTTATGGAGGAGTGGTAAAATTGGCCTCTTTTCCTTGGAGACAGAAAAATATAATGTCTAGTTGAAGAGAGATTCAGAAACAAAAATCAAAAGACTTCTCTGCCACCATTAACGATAGTGCCTTGGCCCTCAATATACTTACAGGGAACTGGCAGAATTCAAAGTGTGTCTGTTCATTCCTGCCTTGTACTTAACAGTTAGCTATGTCAATCACCTTCTTTAGCCTTTCTCTTAAATGGCAGCATTACCTACCTTGGGACCAAGGATTACTGCTAGCTTACCAGTTTAGTTGAGGCCGTGGAGAAGGTGGTAGAAAGGACAAGAGGCCCAAACTTGATCCAGTGCTTAAACTCTGGCTCTATGTGCAATCTCTCCTAGCTACCATGTGCCTCAGTTTCCTTTTCTGTAAAATGGTGCTAATGATGCCTCCTTTCAGGGCAGTCACGAAGGTTGATAAAAATGTCTTTGAAGCCCAGCAGAAGACGGCACCTATGTCATCACGCTGTGAGAGTTCATTATTAACAAACCAGTTTTTTTTTTTAATTTAATTTAATTTTGTTTTAGAAGAGTTCATTGCTGTCTTGTGTGCTTTGGTCCTGATTAAACACCCGAAACCATATGATTGATCTATGCAGCCACTGTTTTCACGCCAGAAGTGTCTGGCACACTAAGCGCTTTGCTACTCTAATTACTGCGGCTGTCAACATTGCTCTTGTGGTATTTATTGATGGGATGGTCTCTTCGGAAGATAGAATCCTGGGTGATAAGTAGTTATGGGTAGCCAGCTGCATCTAAAGAATGCAAGTTAGATGGTTTTGTGTGTTCATCTGTTTTTGTGTTTGAAAAATATGTATTCGTCTGTCAAAATAGAAAGCAAAAATGTTTAACCAATGAGGGCCCTTGGACTAATGGAGCCCAGGTTTTATCGCTACTCAGAGTCTCCTTGGCAACTGTTTGGATGAGAGCCGAGCTCCTGAGAGCTTTGCGTGCAGCTAGAGGACGTAGAAAGGTTAGCCTTTCAAAGCCCTCTGTGTCTCCCAGCTAGTGTCTGTAGGCACTGTGTGCTTTTCAGAGAGCCTTTTAAATCACGGGGAAGGTGTGGGTGGACAGATACCTTCCTTGAATAGCATATTACACTTTGTAAACTAGCGCCTGGTCTTGATGAAACCACGCTCTGGTTAAGTGGTGGCAAAGAATGGTGTGTGTGTGTGTCTTAACCCTAGCTTGAGAACAGGCAGTCTCAAGAGTCTCTTCTTGCACTATTCACTTCTCTGCTCCCAGAGCTCACCCAGGGAGGCTGTCAGTCACACCGGCAGCAATGATACAAGGACTGGATCCTTTTTACCTTTTATGCAGACCCGAGCATCTCACAAGCTGACTGTTGCTTTTAGTCTGAACTAGTTGCATATGAGATTCAGCCTTAGGAAATAATTACGTGCCCCACACAAGCTAAAACTGCCCAGCAGTAAGGATGCAGTTAGGACCAGAGCACTTTATAAAGTGGGAGTTCCATACAGCCATGAAAAAGGATGCTTATAAGGTTGGGGCGGAGGTGGCTAAGTAGGTGAAGCTCTTGCCGGGCAAGCTTGAGGACCTGAGTTTGAATCCCCAGTACTCACCTAAAAGAAGAATACAATAGCATGCAGCTATATTCCCTGTGTTCTATAGTGAGATAGGAGTCGGAGGCAGGAGACGTCCTGAAATCTCACAGACAGCCTAGTGATGAATAAGACTCTGCCTCAAACATGGCTGAAGGCAAGGACAGACACCAGAGGTTGTCCTCTGACCTCTTTACGTGCACACGCGCGTGCGCGCGCACATACACACACACACACACACACACACACACACACACACACACCACATACAATTATATCTGTGAGCATATTTCCATGGATGACATAGGAAAATGTTTGTGATATGATGCTAAAGTAGGGCATAGAATTGTGAGCTGAGCCTGATTTTGATGTAAATTTTTAAAAAAATTACGGTAAAAGGTGAAAGGAAAATTATCATGCTGATAATTTTATCAAAGTTGTCACTGGGGCGTGGGATAAGGAGTTTTATTTTATTCTTTATATTTCTCTGTTTTCTAATTTTCCACAGTACACATAAATTACTTCAATTTAGGCACAAGTGTTATTTAGCAAAAAGCAAAGACGGAAATCTCGTCGGTTTGGAAGGGACACAGGTAAGAGCACTAAATTAGAAACCTGAAGTTGAGTGGCAGCTGCTGGATATTAGCGTTTGGGCTTATGTAACGTGTTGTGGGAGGCTTCTGAAGCATTTTATAGCACCTGAACTCATTTTCATCCCTTCCCTGTGTGGCAGGCAGCAGAACTGTAATGATTTTATGTATTAAAGGGGGGAGGGGACCCAGAGTGCAGACGGCATCTTGCCTCAGGGATGCTTTCAGGCTGTGAGGTGGGACCCACATGAGGATGTTAGGGCAGCATCCACACTCATCCGAGCACAGACTTGAGGGTTTGGGGAACTGTGGTACCCAGTGCTCACAGAGACAATCACGCTTGAGCCTGCTGTGTGAGTCTTCTGCCCAGCCCTGTTGCTAAGACGGAGGGCATTTTGGAGGAGACTTTTGGCTCACTTCATTCTTACTGTGAGGACCTTCAAGAAAGGGAATAGAGACCCTACATCATTACACATGGGAGCACAGTAAGACTGATGGCAGCCAGAGAGGTGACCTGTGTGCGTTCTTTGTCCCTATTGTCTGTGTTTCCAGTTCTCTTTTTTCATTGCTGTAACAGACTGTTGCAGCCCCCTCCCGTGAAGCTGCCAGCCCCAGTTCCTTGCGGTCTCTGTCATACCAGGCTATCTTGTATCTTTCTGGTTTTGTTGTCAGGTTTGTGGCCTTCTTGGTGATGTAATCTGCAATATTATTTCAATCTCAGTTTTCTGGTGTGTGTGTGTGTGTGTGTGTGTGTGTGTGTGTGTGTGTGTGTGTTTCCCAAGGAAGCCACAGTCCAGCCAGAGGCTAGAGGTAAATACACGAATGCCCCAAGTTACCATCATTGACATTCTAAAAGGTGAAGGCTTTATATGCCATGAAGAGAAAACAAATATGTATCATCTCAGTATTTTAATCAGTACCCAACATAAGTTGAATTTCTTTTTTCATATCACCTGAGGGATGGCCGGGATTCAAGCAAAATATTCATGGATAATGCTGCAGGCATTACTAAACTGATAGTTGGGACATTCTTGCTGTAGCTGCCTGAACCTCATGTCTTCAAGTATCAACAGAAATTAAGAATGATATTATATATAGCTATGGTAGTCAAGGTAGTGTATGCTTTGCTGGAGTTAACAAGTATATCTGGAGCTCATCATAGCTTTGTATAGCAATAATAATTTGGATCATGTAAAGTGCTTTGTGCAGGAGCTGGGGAGATGGTTGAGGTTAAAACTGAGGTTAACCAAACCAGGTAAGGTTATTTGCCAGCATCTCACAACTCATCCATAATGGTCCGGGAAAGAAGCCATATAGTTTTGCCTGATTCTCAACCTCTGTACCTATTGTCTCCATAATGATTTGCTCCTGGAGGAATTTCTGTAAAATTATAGGCAATGTAAGTGTCACACCCGACAGGCGGTGTCTGACACACACTACTTACTCATGAAGAGCAGCTATTTCTATTCTTCTTGTTGTTGGCTACCTCAAACCCTTTCTGAGTCAAGGCAGAGTATAAATAGTTGATGATGTGATAAAGATTTATTAAAAGGGAACTCTTTTGTCCTGGCATCTGGGGTTGCATGGAATGCTTCAATAGAACCTTGCTGAGAAGTATCAAGTAATTACCCTCCTACCAAAGTATTGCAGCAAGTCATGCCCATTCTTACCCTGGAATGGCATGAAAGCAAAGTCTACATGCTAATTACCAGCCTGCCGTGTCTCATTACTGGTATCTGTAAGGCTGCTGTGAGCAAAGGCTAAGGACCCAACAGTGTTTATTTTGTGTTTGTTTTAATTAAACATTAGCGTTGGTCTTGACTGGTTCAGTAGGGTAGTTGAAAAAGAACTACCGTGCTGCAAAATGGTTTGTGGACTTTGCATGTATAGCTGAAGCCGTTTTGGGCCTCAGTGACTCACCTGTCCCTCTGCCGTCATGAGGTGAGGCATCGTTCTGCTTCTGAGAGCGCTCAGCGCCTGAGGAGTGGGCCAGTGGGAGTTGGCGCTGGCTGATCCAAGAGCAGGAGCTGTCTTGGAACCCCTCCAAGGGCACAGATCAGTGAAGGGTGTCATTGAGCTCAGAGAGGGTTTGGGATGGTTGATGGTGTGCATAGACCTGTGTAATTATAGAGGGCAGCCATTTCTTCTTGCTGTGTAGGAGATGGGAGACAACATCTTGGCACTTGGGAAATATTTATCTCTTCTTTAAAGTTGGGAACTGGGGGGAGGGTCTTTATTTTTAAAAAAAGATTTAGTGTGTGTGTGTGTGTGTGTGTGTGCGCGCGCGCACGCGCGCGCGCGCGCGGGTACATGTGGGTGACAAGGAGGCAGAAGAGGACATCAGATACCCCAAAGCTGGAGTTGCAGGTGACTGTGAGCTGCTCACTGTGGATGCTGGAAAACCAGCAAGGGGCCCTTAACCACTGAGCCATCTCTCCAGCCCCCCTTTTTAGTCCCCTTTCAATTTTTTACCTGCTTTCAAGGAGATGAATCCTTCCTTCCCTTCCTCCCTCCCTCACCACCGTCACCCCTCCCCCACCATGGGGCATGGAATCCAGGACCTCACACATGCCAGGCAAGCATTCTACCACTGAATTATACCACCAGGACCAAGAGCTCAAATGACAGCCCACTGTCTCCGACCCAGAGGATTCAGCCTTAGAAGAGTCTCCTTCACTAAACTGCCCAGCATAGGTGCTGTGTTCAGCAAAGTGCCTGGATAGGAAGGCAAAGAGACACTGCCCCCACCACACAGACAGTGAACAAGGAGCTGTGAGAGACGGACAGTTGGAGGTATTTAACAGAGGAGCACAGAGGAGTAATTAGTGGAGAATCACAGGGGTGGTCCACTAGTACAGTTGGACCAGTCAGAACCTGCAGGTATTTACTGTTTCTCAGAGGGAAGCAGGTCATATTAGGGACAGCCAGAACTCAGTACCACCTTAGCTCTTTTTTGATTTGGTTTGGTTTGGGTTTTGGTTTTTGGTTTTTTGAGACAGCGTTTCTCTGTAGCTTTGGAGCCTTTCCTGGAACTCGCTCTGTAGACCAGGCTGGCCTTGAACTCACAGAGATCCACCTGCCTCTGCCTCCCGAGTGCTGAGTTAAAGGCGTGTGCCACCACTGCCCGGCCACCATAGCTCTTAATGAACTGAATTCTAAAGGGCCTTTGATACAATTTTAGCTGATCTTTAACCACCACCCCAACAACGAAGTACTCTGAAGGATAACAAGCACTTTACCATTATAGCTAAGTAAAAATATTTATCTAAAGAAAGCATTGAAATGGAAATATACAAACTGGTTATTTTACAGTAGTAAGATTATAAATTAATTTTTATGAATTTTTCATTTTAATACTCTAATTTAAATAGTAAAGAACAAATAATCACTCTGCAATAGCTTTGAGGTTTATTTTCCTGTTGCTATGATTAAATGCCCTAATAAAAGCAACTTAAAGAGATAAGGGTCTATTTCACTCAATTCCTGGTTACAGTCCATCACTGTGGGGAAGTTAGGGCAATAAGAACTTGAAACAGCTAGTCACATCACATTCACAGTCAAGAGCAGAGAGCAATGGACTGGTGCACACATACTAGTGTTCAGAATGCTGTCTCTGTTCATACACAGTTCAGAGCCCTCTGCCTAGGGGATGATGACACCCACAGTGGACGGCTCTTCTCATCTCAGTGAGCACCGTCAAGGTGATTAATTCCTCAGAGACCAACTGACCCCAGAGGGCCCTTCACAGAGACTCCCTTGCCAGATGACTCTTGGTTGTGTCTGGTTGACAATTAAAACCAAGGCAATAGCCAAAAACACTCCAATTTTTAAAATCAATCAGAAAAGCATCAATTGTGAGGTTCAGAGAGGAATTTTTAAAATAGTTCAACCATCCACACATTTCACGGAATTTGGCCTTTGGAAAAGGATTCTGTAGGAGAAAAACATTTTTAGGGAAATATGTAGAGCTGTTCAGCATATCTCAGTCACTAAGAATTGGCTACTGATACTTTTCAAACATCAGAACAAAACAACTCCAAATTCTAGAAAACCAGCTCACCCTTTATCATACAAGCGCCGAAACCCAAGCTCTCCTCTGCTTGCTTTTCACACTTGAGTGTTTCCCCATCTATACACAAAAGTCTAACATAACTCTAGTTATATTTATTATATAACATCCACTCCCCCTGACACACTGTCAGAATTTTAAAACAATTGTTTTGGTTATTCAAAGGACTCACTGACAACTATATGTTAAAACATGATGATTCTAGATTTCTTGGTGCCCAGCGCGGACCTTTTCTTTTAAACATTACGTTGTACTGAGGGTCTAGGGAAATGGCTCAAGTTGGCAGAGGTGCTTGCCCAGCAAGTGTGAGGACTTGAGATTTATCCCTAGAACCCAAATTTAAATGCCAGCAAAGTAGCCTGTGCTTTTAATCGAAGTACTGAGGCAGCGGAAGTGAAACCCTGAGGATTTGACAGCCAGAGCAGCCTACTCAGGGAGTGCCAGGCCAGTGAGAGACTCTTCTCACAAAACAAGATGGACATTTCCACATGCATCTGCACACATGCACAGACCCGCACACACACACACACACACACACACACACACACACACACACACACACACACACTATTGAGGTTATAGCTAAGAGGAAGCCAATTCCAGTTTCGTCATGATGTGGACTTGGGCAGAGATGAAGAAAAGAGTTGGTCACAGGTGACCTGGACTGCCTGCCAGCCCGTTTTGAGGACATGAAGCAGAGACTCTGCTAGTCTCTTGGGAAGTAAAGTTATGGGGAGTGAAGAGCCAGCCCAGTCTGGACCAGAATCCTCTGTGCTCTGTCTGCTTCTGGTGCCCCTGTGTCCACATGCTGGTAAGGTTGTGGGGTTTGGCTCAGGGCCTTAACTAAGACACACCCTTTAAAAACCAAATAGCTTTGTGAGATTCAAGTTCTTGACCGTTTCCTGTTCTGTCCTGATTCTGCCTGCAGAGCCTAGTGGCACCCCATTGACCCGGTCCTGGGCGAGCAGCAGCCTGGTACCTCCTGCTTCTCTGGAATGCGGCCTGCACTGCTCTGGGCACGGCCTGCTGCATTAGAGACACAGTGCCATCTAGTGGACAAGAGGGAAACCTCTTCATGGTCTGATGTTTGGGGGCGGGGTGGGGGGAGGTTGTTGTTGGTATTGTTTGTTTTTAAATAGCGGGGAATCATTGTTGAAACCATTGTTGAAACCGACAATGGCTTGCCATCATCTGATTCCCAGGAACACCTAGAGACAGAAATGGGGTTTTTTGTTTGTTTGTTTGTTTGGTTGGGTTTTTTTGTTGTTTGTTTTGTTTGTTTGTTTTGAGACAGTGTTTCTCTGTGTAACAGTCTTGGCTGTCCTGGAACTCTCTTTGTAGACCTGGCTGGCCTTGAACTCACTGAGATTCACCTGCCTCTGCCCTCCAAGTGTTGGGATTAAAGGCATGCACCACCACAGCCCAGCTAGAAATGGGTTTCTTGAGTTTCAAAAGGCCAGCTGGTATCTGCACTGACTTACAGGACCTCCTGGTCTCTGTTCACTGTTCTCGGGACCCTGCCACAGAAAACCGGTGAAAATAGCTGCCTCTGCTTGAAGTTCTGACCTCTGCTGGGGGATGATGCTGGGGTTGGTCACTGGAAGCATCAATCCTCTACTGAACATACCTTGGCTAGGGCTGGAGAGATGGTACAGTGGTTCAGAGCACTGGCTGCTCTTCCAGAGGACCCGGGTTCAATTCCACATGGCAGTTCACAACTGTCTGTAACTCCAGCTCTAGGGGATTCTACACACAGACATGCAGGCAGGCAAAACACCAATGCACATAAAATAAAAATAAATAAATCATTTTAAAAATAGCTCAGTAAAGTATCTTGGCTTGATTCTGAGCAATGGGTGCAGGGTCTGGGTTAGTTCAGTTGTCTGTGTACTTCTGCCAATCCCACTCGGCCTGAGACTCTGCAACATGAGGGACATATGAGGAGCTAGAGGGTGACCAAATGCCACAGGGGCTCCTTGTGCCTGTGGGCAAGAAACGAATCCAGCATCCCTCTTGTGCCTACAGGTTACCTCCAGCCTCTGTTCTCCCATTTAGAATCTTTTGCAGTTGTGGGGTCCTGGTTCCCAAGTGCACAGATGTTGAGGTCCCCAGCAAGAAGTCGAGACAGCACCTTTTCTTTCTGCTCTCTGAGAACCTGCACAGCACTGGGGCTTTTCAGCCAATCTCTGACCATAAGGCATGCCCGCTGAGTGAGTATCACCTGGGGGAGGGGAGGATGGAGGAAAGCTGATGCTGAACTTTATTCCTCCGAAGGGAAATTCCAAAATGCCGATTGAAATATGTGGTTGCGCTTTGGGATAGCCTAGCCTACTGTCTAGATTCTTTGCCTCCTGAAGGCAGCAAATGCTTTCTTGTCTGTATTCTCCTTAGTGGCTGAGTTCCCCAGGACTTTTGGACCATCATCCCAGCAAGGATGGGTGAATCCATCTTGATGGCTCAGACTGTGCAGGCCAGGTTATGAGTACAGAGGGTTATGGGAGCCATTCAACAGCTTTCCTTTTTTCCTTCCTTCCTTCCTTCCTCCTTCCTTCCTTCCTCCCTCCCTCCCACTTCCCTTCCCTTTTCCTTCCTTCCTTCCTTCCTTCCTTCCTTCCTTCCTTCCTCCCTCCCTCCCACTTCCCTTCCCTTTTCCTTCCTTCCTTCCTTCCTTCCTTCCTTCCTTCCTTCCTTCCTCCAAGATTTGAGTTTGGGGAACTTTTCATGCTCTTTGTTTTTTGTTTTTTTTTTTTCCTATCTCAAAGAATATGACTCTGAGACCTTTGCTGTCTGGAATGTCCTGAACTGGCCAAGACTAGACAAAACTGTTAATGCCAAGAGCCCTGGCTGAGTCACTGTGTAGCATCTTATGGCCTGGCTTGCCCTGAGTAGAACATTCTCTAAGTTCTCCAGATAGCTGACCCTGCTGCCAGCTGACCCCCAAATGAAAGCCTCCCCCAGCTGGGCTCTGTCCCACCTACTTCTAAACCTACCCGTGTGTCATCTTCCAACATGTCCTGGCAAAGCAGTTACAGAGAGCCTATTCACACTGCAGACCACACCTCCCCGTGGGAATGCTGTTATAACTGGGATGTGCGTCCAACCAGAAGCTGGACACCAAATGTGTCACAGCCATCTCCAGTGGCGAGTCATAAAAGCCAACATGTTCCCAGATCCTTGTGACTGCGCATAGGAAGAACTACCTGCCTCCCTCTTCTCCTGGTTCCAGCAAGGCCTTGGGATCATTATTCAGTGTGTTGAGGTGAGCTGCTCCTCACCAGCCACCTCCACCAGAGCCCTCCTGCCGTCTCCTGGCCTTCATCTTGGAACTCTTAGCCTTGTAATGGCCTTTCTCCTTTCCACACCAAATGTGTTACGATCCCATTTCCTATGCTCTCCTGCAAGCCCCATATCCCTGTGTTGCCTTAATCCACATTATTATGAATGTGCTCCCCTCCCCCAGCATTATACAGTATCCTTTCCTACACTGGAAACCCCTGTTTGGTGAGCACACAGAGAACCCTACAGAATACTCACAGGCCAGGACCCTAAAACCATCCCACTCTACCCCAACTCCACATAAGGGGGAAGGGGAGTTTAAACAGGGCATTGATGACTTATTTATGGAGATCTTGCCCATTCTGGAGGAAACCATCGATGGCCCCTAAGCAATGAGTAGAGCCGCCATTGGAGGGGGCTCAGAAGTCTGAGGAGCCTGTTAGATACTTTCACTAAACATCCAGTTACTGCTATCTCTCTGATCCAATCTGCCCATCTGGAGAATGAAAAAAAAAGAAAAGAAAAAAATGGACTTGGTCACAGGGAAGGACTCTCAGCTGCCAAGTGCTTACACTCTAGACTCTGGCTTCTTGGCCCTAAGCAGAGAACCCCTGCCTGGCCTTAAGTGAAAACTCAAAGCGGCTTCCCTTTCTGCCCTCACCATTCTCTCCTGCTTTGATTGCTCTTGGGTCTGGAGGGAGAAGGAAGAGATTCCCCATCAAGCCAGCGTGCCTGCCTCCTCTCCCACTCCCTCCATTGGCTACCCTTCTCCGTTTCCTGTGTTCGCAACCGTTCTTTCAGAACAAACGACTCTTTTTCTTCAGGATGGTTTTGCGAAAGCAATACCTCCTTAGGGTCCCGATGAGGTCCTTGGGGGTCATCTGGTCCCTTGTGTGTGCTCAGGGAAGCAGTGGCAGATCACAGGGAGGGCTTCGGCACAGTTGCTGCAACAGGACCACTGGAAACCAATTAACGGGCTGAAACACCAGAAAAAGGATGCTGGCCAGAGAGCAGGCGCCCCATGGTAGACAATTACCAGTGTGGGCAGGGACGGCAATGTAGGTCAGCTCTCAGCCAGGAAATAGTTTTACAAGTGCAAAATGTGACTCCCTTCTGGAAGCAAAATCTGGGGAAAGGTTTTCTTTCTATATTTGGGCTCTTGACCACCACCAGGTCACTCCGCCACCCCCCTTGTTTTCTGAGCATCTGGTCTTGGCCTCTTCTGTTGTTCCAAAAGAAAACAGCCCAGGGCCCTTCTAACTCTGACCTGGTTGATGGCTTTGAGAGAAGGCCAGTTCCTGCTGCAGGGGCTTGAGCTGGAGTCTGGGGAGTGTGTTGGTGTTGCACTCTCACATTTTGAAGACATTTGGATAATTTTTGGCACAAGTATACAGCTTCCTTTAAAAAAAAGTTTGACTGGGTTCTTTTATTTTTAAAAGATATTGTTTTTCTTGTTAATTATGGGGATAGTGGTGCTTGTGAGTGCAGTACCTGCACAGGCCAGATGATGGCGCCAAATGCCCTGGAGCTGGAGTTGCAAGTGGTTGTAAGCTGCCCAATATAGGTGCTGGGAACTGAACTGGAGTCCTCTGGAAGAGCAGCTAGCTCTTTTAAATGCCAAGCCCTCTCTGTAGCCTGTTTGGCTGGTTTTTGACAGCACATCCGTCAGCATCTATAAGACATGTGAAGATTTTTACCTATTTTAGACAGGTATCTGGGACCATGAAATTAAGATACACTTCTCGGCTTTGGGGACTATTCTGGCAGGGTGTTGGTCCAGAGGAATCAAGAGATCTTCAAGTTCAGATCTGGATGGTGATGAAATGCATCTCATAAGCCTCTTAAGGCTCATGTTGAGTATGCAGGTTGGTTAGAGTCATGGCGACCTTGAGATTCCATTTGGCACAGGGCAGACTCTTATGTAATTCCTCATGATTCCTTGTGTATTCTCTCAGTGCTTCAGGCAGGTGGGCAGGGCAAGTGCTGATCTCTGCTTTTGAGCATAGGAAATTTGAGGCAAAGAATTTGTAATCTTCAAGTTTGTACATACCAGTAAAGAATGAAGTGAGGGTTTCTGGCATCAGAGCTATACCATGGTGGATCTGCATTGGTTTCTCTCAGAGCCTTGATCAGACAGGGCAGTATCCTCATGAAAACATGTTTCTGGTATCTAGTTTAACCCCATTCTGGAGCATGGTAGCAACTCCCAGGAGTCCCAGTGCCCTACCAGGCCAATGCACTGCCCTTCTGGATACTACCTTCCCCCAGAGGCTGGAGCACAGGACCATGGTGTGAATTGTTCTATGTAGTTCTTATGACTCCCCAGGAAAGCCTTCTCAGGGCCTCTGCTCGCTGGTCCCCACTTGGGTGCCCAGACCAAAGATTGTTTCCGTTGTTGACACACTTTGGCCACTGGATTTTACTGGCATGTTGGCTGAGCCTCCAGAGTGTTCTCCCAAGCACATGGCCCTAACAGACGTGACACTTTCTCCTGAACTTTTTTTTAAAGGAACAAAGATCTGTCATCTTCAATTTAGCAAGATGGAACTCCGTCCACAAGAAGCACCTGCTCCTGGCTAATCAGTGTTTCTTAAAACAGTCCATGAGGACGTTTGCAGGGGTGACTTTTAGGGTCCTTCTGGTCTAGACTGACTTTATGGCTGCTGAGCCTTCCTAACTGAATAGCAGAGAACCCAGTTCTGACTCACATTTTTATTGTTTGAACAAGCTGTAGCACCCCTCAACACTCCCCCCTCCAAAACACTGTTCTATGTTCGTCAAGAAACAGCTTCCAAGGCATTCTCGGAGCCTCATTACAGAAGGGTAAATGCTAGGGGTGAAGGGATTCATTGTGTGCCCGTGGGAGTCTAACGGCTTTTTTAAACCCGGGATGGAGAAGTGTGACTAATGAGCACACTGTAAAAGCCACAGACCACCTCATTAAATATGAGAGCCATTTCCAAGGCTAGGCAGAAATGAACCCCCCCCCCCCCAAGAAAGGCCACCTCATCGATTAATGAGGAACTTGAAACAACAACTACCTGGATTCTTTATGCGATTCAGTGGGATGGGAGAAGTAACTGGAAAGGGTTTTGTACACAGTGTACTCTGGGAGTGGAGAGCAGCTGGCTAGTGATGCCAGGGCCCTGCTAGTTCTCAGCTGCCTTTTCCATGCCCTGCAAAGACCTCTGTCCTGATGTGATTTTCTTATTCTTCTAGCACCCTTTAGGAGCTCACAGTTGGGTTTAGGGGATTCATTGGCCTGTGTGCTACAGCACCACTGCTGGGAGTGACACCTCTCATTTATACATAGGGACGTAGACGCCAGGGCCAGGGAGGGCTGATGCCCTTGGCCACTGTAGAAGGCCTCATTTACTCTAGAGCTTACATTTCACTGGCCAACCTGACGTGAATGATGCTGTTGGAGGAAACCCAAGCTGCAAATGAGGGTGGGCCATGGTTCAAAAACTGAGAAGCCCATCCCTGAAAGATGCAGCCATACCTTCCTATATGCACTGGTGATCTGGGCTGTGCTAAGTCACCAGAGTTGAAAATACAGAAGCTCAGGCTGTCTTAAGAATTTTAGGATTGCCTATAGACTCTGACCAGGCTATATTGGTAGCACATCAGCTTTATCACCAGCGTTTGTATGGTTATTTCCTCCAGGCTGGATATGGCCATTCCTGTCTTAAGTCAAGGTAGCTGTGGTCTCCTGTACAAGAGCTTCATGAGATTGGGCCTGGTGATGCTCCCTCATGGAAGCTGGTAGGTGCTGATATTTCCTCATGAAAGTGATGATACTCTGACACACATTCCCTCAGTGGTGCAGCCTTTCCTGAGTCATCCATGCTCTGGGTGGGCCTCTGAAGTGATGCAGCTCAGAGTAAGCTTTTCAAAGGGATTCCTGGGCTTCAGCAGCTTCGCGTCACTCAGGCTCCCAGAAGCAATTCCAGGAACCTCTGTGCTTCACCAAGCTGCATTGGGACAGAACCCTTCTTTGGTTGTTAGTGTCTTTTCTATCTTGGGTAAACACATTTACACACCCCCAGGAAAGGTTATATAATAATAGCTCTCCAAATCTGTCTTCCTGCCGAGCCTGTCTCCCCCTCATTGACCCTCCACAGAGCTCTGGGAGATGCCTTTCTCAGACCAGCTTCTGGTTTGGACTGTGATGTATCAGTCTTCAAAACCTCCTACAGGGTCAAGTCCACATGCCTTAATGAGGCATTCAGGGTCCTGTGCCATCATACCTACCTCTACAGGAAGGGTGTGCTCCTGCTACTCTGAACTCCTTGGTCCCTGGAGGGGCAGGCCAGACCTATCCTACCCATGCTCCTCCCTCCCTTGAAGACCTCTTCTCAGCCTTTGCTGGCAGGAGTCAGCGTCAGCAGCCTAGTGTGTTGAAACCTGTTATAGCCATTTACACACTCAGACAAGCTCTCTCTCTCCTGGAGAGGTCCCCACAACCTAGTCTGGGGCCTAATACAGAACAAGCACATAGAGCTAGCTGAGTGTATCTCCATATGTAAGCCTACCCTTCCCAGCTTTGCTGGTTTGTTTGTTTTGAGACAGGGTCTCACTATTGTAGCTCTGGCTATCCTGTAACTCACTATTTAGACCAGGCTGGCCTTGAACTCACAGAGATCCACCTGCCTGTGCCTTCCAAGTGCTGGGATTAAAGACGTGCAACACTACACCTAGGTTACCACATTTCTAAAGGTCACACTTGATGGTAAAAATGAAGGCTGGAGTTGGGTTTCTTTTTATTTATTTTTTTTCTATTTTGCCTATGGCATGAGAAATAAAACCTAGTCTGGAGAGTGAGAAGTAGGCCAGAGGGTCTCTTTCCCCCCATCATATATGGTCTCTGTAGCCGCAACATGCCCAGCCCTGCAGGAACCCAGAGCCTGTCACCTTTAAGCTTCTGTCTCTGCCTCCATCTTCACTGACTCTTGGTAGTGGCTGGTGAAAGCTGCCCTGCCCCTGTCAGTCAGGAACTAGCCCCTATTACCAGCGCCACCTAAGTCAGGTGCCACTGAGACCCATGACTTGGCCAGCTTGGTGGCAGAACACGTCTTGAGATTTGTCCTACACTATCTGTTCCAGCCCATCCTCCAAGACTCAGTGTGAACACTCACACCAGAAATCGCCCTTGACATGAAAATTGCATAATTGATTATTAGGAGCCGGTAAACACCACTAAATTGTCTCATTATTTCTGTAATAACCAAATGGATACACATTAGGACTTAGAATTGAAGTGTCCGCTGAGCTCTTTAGCAGGGCTCCCAGCTCGAGGTGGGAGCCGGGGATTTCTGAGCCACCTGCAGGTCTTCCTCACACAGACGGGTGGTCACACTGCTGACTCTCTTGCCCTTCGCCACCTCAGGAATACTGGGCCACTGATCAGGACTTGGCACTGGGCATTGGGTGTGCACCCCAGCTCTCCGCTACTGGCCATGTGACCTTGGCCAAGCCACCCCTCCCCTCTGACTCTCTATTTCCTCATCTGTGAAAGGGAAATGAGACAATTGCCCCGAGAATTAAATAAGATTCTCTTTACAGAATTCCTATTGGATGTTCAAACTCATCAGTTTTATTAATCCTGGCCCTTCACCAATCCAGCTAGGGATCTACCCCAGGTCCTGAGCCATTCCCAAACCTGGCCACTAGGTCTGTGAGCATCTTGTAACAATGCAGGGTCAGGGCCTTAAGCCAAACAGCTTCCCTTTCTCCTCCTTCCACTGTCTGTCTGAAGCTTGAGCCACAGACACTACACGGTGAGGGGTTCAAAGGCTGTACTTCCTGTCTGAGGGTCAGTGGCCGTTTGCAGAGACGGGGCCTTTGTCCAGCAGTTTAATACACATGTCTACTCTTTAATCCTGGTGTGTAGATGGGCTGGTGAGTGGTGGCATAGCGCATCCAGAGAGAACACCAGGTGGCGCTCTAGAGGAAGGAAGGAGGGACCAAGAAGGGTACCAAAAGCAGACAGTGCTGTGCTGGTCCTTGGTGGCTCACCAGGCCCAGGAGTGCCCTGCTATGCCAAGATTGCCTTTCATCGCATCTTAAGCACACGTCTATTTTTAAAAAATGGGGCTAAAAGCCTCCCTTGCAGAATCATTGAGAAGTCAGGTGACCATGATGCTCAGTAGGTATCCTTGACTTTCTGTAGCTCCATGTATTTATCCACTTAGCTCCTATAACCCTGGGAGATAGCACCCTCATTTTAAACACTGAAAGACAAAAGGGTGAAATCACTTGTCTCAGAAGGCTCAGGCACTGGATAGGGAACCTGGGATGGAGCCTTGGGGGGTCTGGACCCAGAGGATTGCACATCCCACCTTCATACCACACAAAGAACAAGACTGGCCAGTAACTGTGGCTCAGGCTATCATCCTGTGGTTCAGGTCAAGTCTACAGCACTAACTCGAAGGAAGGCACTTCCAGGAACTGGGGGCTCTCACCTGCTCGTTAGAAGTGCGTCTCTTAGGTTACCTTTTCCCAGTATCAAAAACCAGTGTTGGGCTGGGGAGTTGGCTGGGAGGGTAAAGCACTTGCTCACAGTTTGAGGACCTGAGTTTGAATCCCTAGGACCCATGTAAAGCTGGATGCGGTAGTGTCCATGTGTGTAATCCTGGCACTCCATGGCGAGATGGGAGATGAAGACAGGAGACTCCCCGGAAGAGCTCAGGTCAACTACCAGGATGTACACAGTGGTGAACAACAAGAGAACTTGTGTCAAACAAGGTGGAAGTCAAGGACTGACTGACCCAAGGCTGTCCTCCAACCTCCATGTACCCAGCAGCATGTATGTACCTGTATCCATACACACATGCATGTACATACACACACAAAGATAAGGAAAAAACCACAATGCATTTGTGGTGCGCTTGAGTCCCTGAAGTCGACATGTGTAAATAGGATCTCTTAAGGTGATAATCAAATAATAATGTAAGTCAGGGGCTGGAGAGATGGCTCAGTGGTTAAGATCACTGACTGCTCTTCCAGAGGACCACGGGTCAATCCCCAGCACCCATATGGCAGCTCAAAACTGTCTGTATCTCCAAGATCTGACAACCTCACGCAGGCATACATCCGGCAAAACACCAGTGCAATAAAATAAAAGTAAATCATTTAAAAAAAAGAAAGAAAGAAAGAAACCCAAGCCAAGGTTAGTGGGTAGTGATGGAAGTCCTTGTCGGAAGCAGTAAAGAGGTGGGGCCGGGGTGGGGTTGGGATGGGGGGTGGAGGGTGAAGGGTGGAGTGGGGTGGGGTGGGGGTGGAGGGTGGGGTGGGGTGGGATGGGGTGGAGGGTGGGGTTGGGATGGGGGTGGAGGGTGGAGGATGGATGGTGGGGGTTGGAGTGGAGGGTTGGAGGATGGGGCGGGGGTTGGGGGGGAAGGGTGGGGTGGGGGAAGCCACGGCGGGAATCAGATCACTTAGTATGAATTTTCAACTAGACATTTCCTAAATCTGTGCTCCTCCAGGCAGAGAAAATGTCACTTGACTTTGCATGGGGCCCTCTACCCCCACCGACTTGCACCCTTCCTCCCCATCCTGACAAGCTATCGTTTTGAGTGTAGGCAAAGCATTCAGTGAGGGAAGACATGTTCTCCAAATGCCAGCAGTTCTCCTGCAGCTTGATTAAGCTGGCCATAAGCCTTGCTGGCTTCCCAGTACAGATCCCTAGATCTAGGCAGACTGAGTAGCAGGCCATGTCGCAGGACAATACCACCATGGTGGAAGGTCGGAGCTGGGCTTTGCACAGTGAAACCCATTCATGCTCGCAGGGGCACCTGCCTTTAGCAAAATCTCCAGTTCCAGGCAATGAAGACTCAGCCCCTGGTGGGCTACGACATCATAGGGTGGGAAGGGTCCCACAAGGTTGACAGACTCTGTCTTCATCCCAGCTACAAGGCTCTATTTCTCTTCTTGGGTAGATTCATGAACAGAACCCCCAGAAGGACCTCCACCATGTGCTCACTCATGTCTGCTGGGTGGATTCATGGACAGAGCCCCCAGGACCTCCACTCTGCACTCACTTGTGTCTGCTGGGTTAACACTCTGCCCCAGCCCTAGTCCCTGAACCTGGATCTCAGTGTTTTCATTCAGAGATGTGGTCCTTGAAAGGGCCCCAACCAAAGGCCATTGACTTATTGTGTATTACTGACACCGTCTCACCTGTGTGCTGGGTTTCTGTTCTTATAAAACAAGGATATCTGGAGGAGAAGCACCTACCGGCCTGGCTTCTTACTGCAAAGGCCGTGTTGTCTTTATTAGGGTAATGAGAAGCCTGTTCTGAAACACGCAGATGAGGATCATGGCAGATGGTCTGAGTTACGTGTGTGTGCCAGCTCTCCACAGGAAGCTCTGCAATCGTGCCAAGCTCTTTGGGGATGGCAGCATTGTGAATCGCGTCATTGTGCACTGGCTGAAGGGCTTGGCTGACCCAAATAACCCATCAGCTTGATGCCTGTGATTCTGAGCTGCTTTTTCATATAAAGTTCTGGGCTCTTTTGATGGTTCCCTTTGGGGGAGGTGGGCATCAGCCATGTGCAGAGACAGGACAAGGCACCAGAAAAATGTAATAATGCCATGTCACAAGCTGGCATTCAAAGGTCTTACAGCCTTGGGGAAGAGGCCAGCTGGGCATTGATTCTCAAACTTCTCTGTTTCCCTGGCTGATTCGCTCCATGTTCTCTAAAGCTCAGCTCCCACGTTAATACTGCAAACCTTCCCCACCCCCATCCTTGAATCTGTGAGTTCACGCACTCTTCAATGTGTTCACTCATCCCACTGATGCCACTGGGCACCTGCTATGTGCCTCGCACTGTTTGCTACTGGACATGCATCAATAAGGAAATTAGATGGTTGATCTAATCCGTGGTGGAGATGGCAGCTTCTGGTACGTTCTACTCTCCCCGAGTGGACAGGGTGGTCCTAGAGGCCAGTGAGCCTGGCTTCACTTTCTGGGCCAGTTCTTGGCTCATTTAGTGCGTGGGGAGCAGGTGAGGAAGAAATGACAGCAACAGAAGATGGTTACTAAAATAAAAATTAGCATTTGTACATACTTCTTACAGGTGTCAAAACATCCTCCACATAAATGACTTCATGTGATTCCTCACAAAGCCCCGTGTGAAACAGTTGCTTCCGTTTGAGTAGGAAAATGCTGAGGCCACTGAGGCCAAGGGAAACGTTGACCCACCCACATGTAGAGCATTCGACTTTGGGGTCTCAACTCTACATACTTTCTGCACCACACAGGGGTGTTTCCTCAGAAAAAAATAAAACCAAGGAATATTTTATGCACATGAGTGTTTTGACTGCATGTATATAAGTGGACCATGTGTATGCAGTATTCATAGAAGCCATAGAAGGTGTTAGGTTCCCTGGAATTGGAGTTACAGATGGTTTTTATCAGCTGTGTGGGTGCTGGGGATCAAACCCAGGCCTTCGATAAGAACAGCATGTATTTTTAACTGTTGACCCATCTCTTCAGCCCCAGGAATAGGGTTGTTTTTTTTTGTTTTGTTTTGTTTTGTTTTAATGGAAGAGCTAATGAACTAGGGGGAAACAGGAAAGGGAGAGGGCACCACAGGAAGCTGAAGCTGAACGTACCCCATGACCTCCTTACTTTCTCACTGCAGTGATATAGTGTGCTGACAAAAAAAATAAGTAAATATGTAGTTGGAGAGAAGCTCTCCAATGGAGAAGAACGGGATGCCAAGATGAAGCCATATATATACAGCCAAGAAAAATGGACAACTGAATTTAAAAAAACATCAATAATTTCCAAAATTTAAAATCCTGAATCATGACATGACACTAATGGAATTCAGGTGTTTCTGGTACATGAAACATTTGGTGTTGCTCTCACATGAGGTCAAACTGTTGACCTTGTATACATCCTAGTTCACAAATGAGTCTGTCAGATACGCTAAGCCTATAGGCTAAAGATGATGCCCCAATACTGCGGAAAAACATTAGATGACTGTCCAGGCTGCCAGCTGTCTCTGTCTACCCTACAAGACTCCCAAAACTTGCTTGCATCCTTCTCCCAGTTCTCAGATAATATTATATCCTTCTGAGGTCTTTGATGTGATTGAAGACTAGATAGTTATAATTTTCTCAGTTATGATAAAAGATAAGTTAGATATAAAACCTTAGACTCACAAATATAAGATAGATAGGATATCTTCTTTAATATTGTAACTGTATTTCTTGCTTGATAATTGTTTTGTTATCTGTAATTTTACTATGTGAAAGTTAAGCTTCCTTTTTTAACAAAAAAGAAAAGGGGAAGTGCTGTGGATATCACTCTGTATAAATAAAATGCTGATTGGCCAGTAGCCAGGCAGGAAATATAGGCGGGACAAGCAGAGAAGAGAATTCTGGGAGGTGGAAGGCTGGGGAAAAGAGACACTGCCAGCTGCCACCATGAGAAGCAACATGTAAAGACACCGGTAAGCCACAAGCCATGTGGCAAAGTATAGACTAACAGAAATGGGTTAGTTTAAGATAGAAGTAGATAACAAGAAGCCTGCCACGGCCATACAGTTTGTAAACAATGTAAGTTTCTGTGTGTTTACTTGGTTGGTTCTGAGCATCTATGGGCCTGGCAGGTGAGAGAGATTTGTCCTGACTGTGGGCCAGGCAGGAAAAATCTAACAACATAAATAAAACATTTGGACTTACAGAGAGAAGCCATGTATCACAGCTGGAAGGGCATCAGCAAGGAGGGCATGATGTTGGTGAAACTGGAGGCTGGGTGGTCACATCAAATGTGCATTCAGGAAGCAGAAAGTGAACCAGAAGGGGGGTGGCTTATAAAGCCTCAACATTCACCCCTGGTGACCCACTTAACCCATAAAGCTCTCCCACGACCTTCCCAAACTGTGGAGGACCAAGTGTTCAAACACGCAAACCTAGGAAGGAGATTTCACAGCCAAACCACAACAGTGACCTCCTGACAGGAGAATGCCACTGATGACCTGGGAGAGGAATCCCTGGGTGGGTCTGGAGGCAGGTCACCATCTGACCTGGTGAGTTGGAGTTACAGGTCATGACACAGACTTGAAATGGTTCAGACTGGCCCAGGGGTTCTTGACCAGGCTTTGACCTTTGTCTTTGCTGCATCATACCTCAGAGCCTTAGTTGGCATTTTTAGAAAGGCCCAGAACATCTCTTTAGTGGCTCCCTTGCTGTGTAAGTGACATTGAAAGGCAAATACTCTCTCTAGAAAGGACTGATTTCCAGGATCCCATGTTGGCCTTTGTCACAATCTGCTTCTCCCCTTTCCTCTCTGCTTTTGAAAGACGTGGACTGAAAGGCATTGGAAGACAATGGATTGGTAGCATGCCTCTCAGCCTGAGTGTTGATGGTGTTGTCTTGCCCTCTGTGAAGGAGAGCATTAGGACTCCTTCTGGAGCTGTGATGGATACACAGGAATATTTTCTGCTACTCTGTGTTTAGCTGGTTTCTGACTCTCACCAAATGAGACGGAGGATGCTCGGTATGGGTACCAGTACCTCTTTCACATGGGTTTTCCTATTCGGTTGGGAATTACTGGAGTACAGAGGCAGTCTGATTCATCACCGTGTTCTGTTCCTGGTGTGGTGTGTACTTGTTCATCTTGTTGGCGCAGTGAAAACACAACATTTGACTCATTAAAGTTAAAGCCCAAAGCCTAGCATGGTGGCACATGCCTGCAATCCCAGTGCTGGAGAGGCTGAGTTGGTAGCTGAGTTCAGGAATTCAAGACCAAGCAACATGGCCCTGTCTTAACAATTATTAATCAGCTAAACAAGATCCACTGTTTGTATAGTTCATATCATATGTATTTCACAAAGTATAATGTATTACAAATATAAATAGAAAGAACACAGCAATTCCTTTCTCAACAAATGTTCCTATTTACTTTATAAAATTCATTTCAGCTTTTTGTTGTTGTTTGTTTGTTTTGGCAGGGAATCTCACTATGTAGCCCTGGCTATCTTGGAACTCACTATGTAGACCAGACTGGCTTTGAACTCATAGATCCATTCACCTCTGCCTCCCAAGTGCCTGGATAAAAGGTGTGCATCACACACCGAGCAAAATTCAAATTTTATTTTATGTGTATGAGTGTTTTGCTTGCAGGTATGTAGGTGTGTATGTGTGTGAACAACATTAGAGGCCAGAGGAGGCTTCGAATTCCCTGGAACTGGATATGGACAGTTAGGAGCGGCCACATAGGTTCTGGGCACTGAACCCAGGTCCTCCATGAACAACAAGTACTCTTTTTTTTAAATTAAATTTTATTTATGTTTGTGTTTGTAGTGCTTTGTCTGTATGTGTTTCTGTGCACCACATACATGCCTGGTGCTAGCAGGGGCCAAAAGATCCCCTGGAACTGGAGTTACAGACAGTCACGTGTATTCTGGGGATCAAACCCTGATCCTCTAGAATAGCAACGAGTGCTCCTGACCAGTAAGCCATCCCTCCAGGCCCCAGAGCAGCAGTGCTCTTAACTGCCCAACTGTCTCTTTCACCCTCCATTTTAGTTTTGAAAAGTGCATTGTGTGAGATGGCCTTGCAGGTAGAAGTGTTTGCTGCATAGGTAACATAACTCGTAGCATAGGATGACTTGGGTTCAGTCCTGGGACCAACCCTGGAAGGACAGAATCCACTCCCAAAAGTTGTCCTCTGACTTCCATGTGCTGCTTACTATGGTACACACACACACACACACACACACACACACACACACACACACACACCAAATAATTTTAGAAGTGTCTTGAAAGATACACAAAAATGTTAGTGATTAGTAGTAACAATGCTATCCAAAATTAAGAAAATATTTAGTTTCTATTTTCAACTTAAAAATGATGGGAAATTATAAAAAGCAATAGCCTAAGCTCCTGTTTGCTTTGCTCTGTAGCCATTTAAAAAGCAAAGCAAAGTTACTGGGCCTAGAGCCTAGGGTCTTTAATCCTATCTTCTCCCAGTCTGAGGCAGGAGGCTGGCAAAGCTCAAAGCCTTTTGGGGCCATATGGCTACAGAGAAAAAAAAAAACAAAATAAAACCCTTGACTGTCTTTCTGGTTATTTGTCCTAAAGAAATAATGTACAAGACTAAAAGCAAAAGCTACATAAATAAAGACTTTTAACTTTGACTTCTGTGGTTAAAAAGCAAAACAAAACAAAGCTGGGAGCATGCATTAAAAGGAGAAAGTTCAACCAGGTGGTGGTAACACACACCTTTGATCTCAGCACTTGGCAGGTGGATCTCTGAGTTCCAGGCCAGCCTGGTCTACAGAGTGAGTTCCAGGACAGCCAAGGACATTCAGAGAGACCCTGTCTCAAAAAACATGTTGGTGGAAGTTTCTCTCCTGCCAGCAGCTCCCAAATAACTGACACAGAAACTCAATATTAATTATAAATGCTTGGTCAATAGCTTGGGCTTGTCACTAGCTAACTCTCACAATTTCAATTAACCCATATTTCTTACCTATGTTTTGCCATGTGTATCATTTACCTCATCAATGAACTTCATGTTGCTTCTTCTGCATCTGCTCTCAACTCCTCTGACTCCACCCTTCTTTTTCCCAGAATTCTCCTAGTCTGGCTTTTCCACCCAGTCTCTCCTGCCCAGCTATAGGCCAGTCAGCTCTTTATTAACCAATGAGAGTAATACATATCTACAGTGCACAAAGATTGTTCCACAGCAAAATCAAAACCAACCAAATAGCAACAAAAAAAGGAGATATAGTTCAATGATGATAACTCATCAACACATTGAGGTATTACTCAATCTTAAAATAATCATGAGCCCATAGAAACTTGGAACGAGGGCACACAAGCTTTTGCTAAGAACATAAACATTAAAAATATGCATTTGTGTCTATTGGCAAGAAAGCAATGTGCAAAATAAACTTATTCTCTAAGGATAAAAAAAGTCCATGCTGAGATATTAACAATGGCAATTTTTGACTGGAAAGGTTGTGGATGGCTTTCTTTACCCTGCCAATCTTCTCTCTATTTCCCAATTTTCACACCACCAAAACAGCTTACATTTTATTTGAGGGGCAGGCTAAAATTGACTCTGTGAATGAATCCTTACCTCTTTTTTTTTTTTTTTACCTCTTTTTCTCCTGGGGAAATAATGTATGATAGAGATGATGCATACTATAGGTCAGCAATGACTTTAATAATATTATTATAATAAAACTATTACTTTCGGGGCTACTGGAAATAATGAGATGTCCTGCAAAAAAAAAGGGGGGTGGGGACAGGTGGATAAAAGATGGAAAGGAAGGAAGGTAAATTGACTGGAGCCCCAGAAGCTGGCTGCTTCCCCTGAGTTGTGTAGCCATCTGCCTGGTCCTTGGTTTGGATTCTACCAGCAGCCATTTCTCATCTTCTGTTTTTTCTTCTACCATTCTGCATTTTCGTGCATTATGGCTTTCGCTTACTTCCTCTACCAAATGTAACTTCCTTAAAGATAGAGATTAGGGCCCCTTCTGTTCCCTGATAGGTCTTATATGCTTGGCATGTAGGTACCTAATATATATTTGTGGAGTTAATGTGTTATAGATTGAATACAGTGGAGGCCTTCTGGGAACTCTGTCAAGAGGAAAAGAGCAAGCAGAGGCAGAGGCCTGGATGCAGGAAATCGCTAGAGAGCATCGAAGTCCAGTCCAGGGTCTGAGGGTCATGGTACGTTTGAGTCTGGTCAGAGTGGACATCACATCACCCCATGATTGGATTTAGGGGTAGGGTAGCAGTTTTCAGACCTTACTTTTCTATTGGGAGGTGGGAGTTGCTGACATTTCCATGGGTTTCTCCTCAGATGTTAGATCATTCTTAACAGGAGGCTAGAGCTCAAACAGACCCAAACTGTCTGCCGGAGGTGCTCACGAGCCAAAGCAGACACATCTCCTGTCACAGGGACAGCTATCAGGAAGGGAAGTTTTCAGCTGATCACCTAAGGACCAAGACTCAAAGCCCTGGAACCCTCAGTGTTAACAGGCAGGCATGGAAAGTATAAATTAGGAAGTTCGTTTCGTGGGTCAGTAGACCCTCTTGAGAAGATGTGTGTTCCACATCAGCTTCAGGACTTAGATATATGGAAGGAGAGGAAGCAAGAAGGGAGGAACGGAGGAAACAGGGAGCCTCTCTGATACTTCCTTGGAATAGGTGTCTTCCTAAGCAGCCTTGGTCAGGGATCACACCCCTGGATGGAGGTGGCAACTGATGTTAACTTAGACTGAACGCTGAATGCGTCAGGGACCTTTGAGGGTTCATCTCTCTTCAATGAATGCAGTTAATAGCCTTGTTTCTTTCCACACATTTCATCCATAAACTTTGGTGTCTTCCCTTCATATGAACACCACTGCTGCTCAGGGTGATTGCCCTGCCTGCTGTGGGTTGTAGTGCTGTCAAGTTTGTGTTTTCAAGAACCTCACACTAAAGATATTGATTGGGCCTGCTCAAGGAAATCTCAACCTGTCAACTACACTCCTTTTTCTTCACAGAAGAAGAGATCGTCTAACATCCTGAATCTAACCACCTCCAAGGAGACTAGGCTATACCTCTCCCACCTCTTGCCTAGTTATTATCTACCTCTAGGAACTGATCTTCCATCTCCTGTCCTAACCCCTCCAGTCTGCTCAGCCAGCAGCCAGAGTGCCTCTCCAGCCAGCACAGGCTGAATAAGCCTGGCTGAATTTCACCCACCAGTGTTTGTCATGACGGCTGTTCATCCCTTTAGGACAGAATTTAACTGTCCAGAAATACCTTGGTTTGTTCATGTGTTGACTATTCAGGAGAGCAAATACTTCCTGACTGAACATACAGGAAGGCAGAGGGGTGTCAGAGTGGGCTGGGAGGGACATCCTTAATCAGGAAAGGAAGTGGCACATCACTAGTGTGGACGAAAAGGAAGACATCTGACTTAATTTTTATAATGGGCACTACTGACTTGTATATTGGTAACTGACTCACCAGACGTTTATTCTGCTTCCATTGCCCAGGCCTCCAGAATGGGTCTAACCTACTGTCGTGTGGCTTGTGGCTTGGCTCTTTCTCGTGTAGTGATTAAGGAGGGTTCCAGGCTTAACTGCCACCACATCACTGCCATGGGTGGTCGTGGATGGAGAAAACAGACAGCCCTATTTGATAAAAGACTTCCAAGCTGATGTCAAACCAAAAGCCTGTCCAGGGAGTCCACTTAGAAGGCAGAGAAATGGAGCTCACCACATGACTCATCCAAATGATACCTGGAACACCAAGAAACTGAGTGCTCTTTCATCCCAGCTTACAGCAAAGAGGATAACAAAAGTCAAGAGAAACTTCTTTGGACAGAGTGGTTTTGACATGGAAACCCACTTAAGATGGCGGTAAGACATGAAAGTTTAGTTTCTCTGTGTCTGCTTGTGTGAGGCTAGGGTCTGCCCTCCTTCAGGTCACTGGGAACGGCCCACAGACCTGTTCCCAGGCTGTGTCTCTGTCAGGACCACCCTGGTGTGGCTGTTGGCCGCATCCTAGGTACAGTCAGGGTAAGGGCTATGTCAAGGGCCCCTGGCATCTGTTAATGCAAATTTTTTAGGATTCTGGGTGATGAGTCACTTACTTCTCCTGCTGTTCTTGCTGCTGTCGAGACTAATGTACCTATTGAGCTTTTCTGGAAAATATGCTGGAATCACTTGCCATGAAGCTCTGTCCTCTGCACAGTCCATGATGAGACACCTTTCCAGTACTCCTGGAGACGGGGGAGATAATGCGTTTGGAAGTAGTGGGGGGAAGACACAGTGGGGCATAGTGTGGCCCCTTCCCCAACGCTGGGCCTGCCGCAGATATAGCTGAACCACTGACTGACCTCAGTAGGGTTGTATTCTCTTGTTAACAGTCTCTTGGGGGTTACTCATGCCGACCACTAAACTGTCCTAGGGGAGATCCCTCAGTTGACCGTTGGCTAAACAAACGACTAAGGTCTGTGATTGCACACTGGGTGAGGGTGGCCTACCAAGGGCCACCAAGATGAATGTGCCCACCAGCAGGGCCCCTTAGACCACAGAATACCTGATGCCATAGGAGTAGTTAGAAGTCAGGAGAGAAGGTCAGAAGCTGAGGCAGTGTGGCAAGGCTTCCATGGTGAGCGTGTGGGGGTGGCGCGGGGTGCGGGGAGGGATTGGCTATGACGGCAGGATAGGTGATTTCCCAGGAAGACACCTGAAGGTGAGCATCATGCTACTCTGCACACTCCTGTCTGGCAGCTCAAGTCTTAGGCTAAAACATAAGATGTGTTTCTCTAACAGTGTTTCACACAAATCAGCTTTTATTGTTCGTATCATTATCTTCTGTCCAACAAGAGGAAAAGAGAGATTATTATGATGGCTCAAATCTAGCTTTAATCATGTCTCCTAAAAGATCCTAAAATATTCCTATGCTTCATGCTCCCCTTTTTTCCCACCACCCCAAAATTCTAAGACAAATGGCAGCAACAAAACCCTGTGTCCAGGAGTCTCTCATTCCATCAAGCATGTTACATTTCTCACTGGAACATTCTAAAGCTTGGAATCACCAAGCTGCAGGTGGGTGGGATTTTATTCTTACCATAGAGTAGGTGGGATTTTTATAGGCTCCTAGATCAGAGGCAGAATTGTGCACTTGGGGGAAAGTGAAATACCTGTACTGGGGGAGTCCAAGAGCAAGCTACCAGTCCCTTCTGCCATGGTCATTGAGTAGACGAGGTGACCAGCTGCCCGGGTGCGCCCGCTGACCTCTCCCATCCAAGGAGCCACTAACCTAGGCAGGGTGGGAACTCTTGCACATGTTCAGGAATATCCTAGTCTAGAGTGATCTGTGTGGTGTGGGAGGTGTAGGATGAGCCAGTCTGTTCAGAGTAACCATTGCTATTACCAAGGGGCAGTGCACTAGAAGGAATGTCTCTAAGCACTGGTGTTGTCCACGCACAAGATGCCCCTGTTCTGAGATGTCCAAGATGCTCCAAGAACACCTGAACCCTGCCTCGTCTGTGTACTGAGGGGGTAGGGGCAGGTACCAGTACCCAGGGCCATGTGGCGACTGTGCTCTAAGGGGGACAAGGTGCCCAGAAGGTCTCTGTGTTCCTGACTCCAACTGGGGATTTGGCCATAAAGGGATGCAGACGAGCTGTGGGTGTCTGGCTGAACCTGCAATACAAGAGAACTTTGGCAAATAATGTGTTTCCCCATAGGAAAACCAAGACTCTACAGTGCTTGTGACAGCTCTGGCTAAGGGGAGCTCCATGCCAGTCGGTCATCTGCGTAGTGTGGTCTCAACAGCAGCACAGAAAAGAAGCCACTTTCCTTCTCCTAGGGAGAGCCTGACATCACACTCCAGGATGTGCTGATGTTGTGCCACAGCCCTTCCATGTTTGAAGTGGATGAGACACTGAGACTGGGGGATAAAACAATTTACCTATGTCGAGGTAGGCCAAGGGGTTGTCAGCATAAACCTGCACAGACTTGTAGTTGTCTGGGTCTTAAAACAACAGAGGACTTTGTATTTTGCTTCCATTTTGGAAGAATTCTGTAGTCAGGCACTACCAAGAAGCGCCAACTTAGTCAGTCCATTCAAAAGTAGCCTTGGCTAGCCCATGACTATAGAGGCAATTTATTCGGGCCAGCTCTAGGATATTTGAGAACTGTATGTGTGTTGGGGGTTTGGGACAGCAGAAGACGGTTCTTCCCTTTGCTCCCTCCTCATACCCACAGGAATCTCCAGGGATCTCCACTCCTGCAGCTCAGGAGGGGGCAGCTTCCAACAAAGGACCCACAGCCTGTTTCTTATGATACTGCAAGAAACACAGTGTCAGTTCCATGACCCCTAAACCCTGGTTATTTACTAGGCTAGAATCCTCTCTGGGAAGTGGTTAGTCTCATGTCAGATACAGAGAAGCAAAGTGGTGACCTCAAGAGAGACCCGGAGTTCCCTGCCCGGGCAGCAGGTGCTCCAGAAGGAACCAGTTCTGGGGGGAGAAGTCCTGGCCGCAGCCATTTCCGGGAATAGCCATGTGGCTGCAGTGGTGGAATGTGGGGCTAGCAGGGGGTTTCCCAGGGGGCTCAGCTCACATGCAGATGTGTCCCTGCCTCCACAGATGATGCTATACAGACAAGGCCCTGGGCTCTGAGCTTCACGGGGCTCAGGTGGCGCTTGAAACCAGGCTGTGTGGGAGGCTGCAGCGCGCCCAACATTCTCTTTGCTCAGAGACCTGGGGCCCCAGCCTGGTGCTGTGGGCTCAGGGTCACCCCTCCCCCTCCTCCTGGGAGATGCCCAGCACGGACTTATGGAGGATGCCACACTCCTGCAGGGACTTGGTGAGATCAGAGAAACGTCTCCTGGGCACCTCCATCGTTTCGATGCTGCAGTGTTGGTAGGTGGCTTTGTTTTTCTGCTCAGCCACTGCGAGGACAGTCTGTAGGTTGTCACTGGGCCTGAAGTAGCGCACGAACCTTTGGCCTGAGGGTGACCTGATGGCCAGCAGCAGCCTCGGCTCTTGGTCTGTCGGCTCCTCCATGTTTGAGGACCCAGAGGAACTCTGTCTCTTGGTTCGGATGATGAATTTCTTCTCTAAGGCACAGACCTGGGCTCGGGAATCTTCTTGGCTTGACTTTACAGAGGTGCAGGCCTCCTCCTGGTAAAGGGCCTGGACACTACTCAGTTGCAGAGAACTGGCCTTCCTGGCCACCGTGTCCACAGCCCCATCTTCCAGGCTCCTTCTGTTGATGGAAGGGAGGACTGGGTACTTATTGAGAGATGAGGCGGGTCTGATGAGCACCTGCGGCAGCAGCTCTGGCATCTCATCAAGGGCTCCCGGAGACGGAGAGACGGGTGCGCAGGCTCCTGCTTTCTGGCTGCTCGAGGACCCGGAGGAACGTGGTGGAGGCGAAGCGGACAGCACACTGGGAGAACCGTCACCCACGCCTTGAGGTCTGTGCAGATTCGGCCGCTTCCGGCCCTTGGCAGACTTGGGCCTGATGACGTGCATCCTGAGTGGGCTGGGCTGCCAGATGAAGCTGTCAGCTGAAGTACTGACCACGGTGCTGCGTTCAGGTGGTGCTAGGTTCACAGGGGCTTCTGTGGCCATTGCTTCTCAGGACCCCTAAGGAAGCAGGAGGAAACAGAGAAAGCCATGGGTTAAGCTCCTGAGACACTGAGACTCACTCTTGCCATTCACTACCCACTGGGGCCGGGGGAGGGGGGGAGGAGGGATGGGGGGGGGGGGGGTGTAAGCATCAATGGGCCAGAGTATGGGACCATTCTCTGGGTTTCTGACGTCTGAAGAAGGGGAGCAGCTGTGACTCACTCATTCATTACAGGTTCTTGGAACAAATCAGTGAACCAAAATCCTTGGAACGTAAATTATTAAAGTGAGGAGAGCAAGGGGTGAAACCCACAGGTCTGTAGATATTTTCAAGGAGTGATAAGAAAAGAAGACATGACGCAGAATGACTGAGGCAAGGGACTAATTCTCACTCTCATGGAGAAGGGCCCGTGAGCAGAAAGACTCCCCGAGAGAACAAGCCACATGACAACCACAGTCCAGGTCAGACGACTTTTTCCATAGGTACGTTTACAACGACTGAGTTCTGTCTGCGGTGCAGGCGCGGGCACAAGACCAGCGTGACAATACACTCAGTGGGGTGCGCTGTGTTCCGGTGAAGTTTGACTGGGCCCCAACGCAGAAAAGTGTCCGGTGGACAAAAGAGCCCTGGTGACTTCCTACAGCAGCCAGAATGTACCAAGCTTCCAAGTCCTGGCTGGCTCTCAGGGCGGGAAGCTCCCTTAGGGAGTGGCCGGCACAGACCTCAGATGCAGAGGCTGGAATGTCAGAGGTGGCTGCCTTTGCTCAGAGAGGGAAGGTAACCCTGTTAGGACACTCAACAGCAGGTCACTTCTCTCTACCGTCTGCCCTGACGTTTCCTGTGGACAGGACACCCTCTGGGATTCCCAGTCTCCCTCTTCTGCAGGCCATCCTTGGCTCTCCCTCCCTCTGAGTCCACAGCTAGCCTTTACTTTGTTTTCTTCCTCACCTTGCCAGGTGGCTCCACACAAGTCACATGGAACATGGCTCCCCAGCTTGGCTAGGTGGCAGGGAGGACAGGGGCTGCCCTGATCACCTGCTACAACTCACAGGGGACGCTCAGATTCTGGACAAGGGGTGGGCTAGCTCACATGAAGACCTAGTGAGCATCTGTTTTGACTTTTCAGTCTGTGGCGACCAGGCAGCTCTGCCTCCACGGGACAGTCCTGGGCAGGATCGGATGGACGGGTGTGGCTTTGCTTTGGTCGTAGGCCTGTCTTGTGCTTCTTTCTGTTACTCTAGAGCAAAGCTTTCCCTGTTTCTCTTCAACAGGAATGTTCAATGTTTGACGCTGCAATATGACATTATCAGGCCACATTCATAACTATCCTTGGACACGTGGGTTCACATGCCAGCTGTAGAGCATACCCCGATGGTATTATTGGTAATGGCTGCTCTCCTACTCTCCTGCTCCGTGCTAACTAGCTGGGAGACCCCAGCCCCCAAACTTACCCTCTCCACCCCTCCTATGCAGTTGCCTCAAAACTAGAAAACACTTCCTGACTCAATTATTTCCTCCCAATGGCACACTTCCACTTAGCTCAGACTTACTTCCTCCAAGCTCTCCTCCCATAACCAGTCCTCAACAGTGCTAGGCCAAGTCCTTGGGCTTAGATGTGACCCTTGCTGCTCTATGCCAGTTCTCTACTAGACCACGAGGAACCAAAACATGCTACCTCTAAATATTCCTGGCAGCCTGCTGTTCAGAATCTCAGGCCGTGTTCCCTTCCCTTTTGTATTTTAATTGTCTTTTTCCACTTGCCATCTGTGTATGTGTGTGTTGCATATTTGTGCACACATGTGTTCGCAAGTACACATGCACATATGGAGGCCCAGGGTTGACATCAGTGAAAAGCATCCTCCATTGCTCTTATGCCTTATTCACTTTGGAGGGATCTCTCAGTCAAACCCAAAGCTCACCCACAGTCTTGCTAGATTACTATGGGGATCCTGTCTCTGCCTTCCAGGGCTGGGATTATAGGTGAGCTGCCACACCCATTAGGCATGGACATGGGTTATGGAGATCCAAATTCTGGTCCTCGAGGAGGCGCTTTAACCACTGAGCCACCCTCTCAGCCCCCTTTCACAGTTTAAACGGCTCTGCGGTTGTCCCATTCTATATACAACCCAAACCTTCCTCTATTCCCCTTCTCCATCCTCCATGCCCAATCTGGCAGCAGGCAGTCCAGAGACTTCTGCCTAAACCGAAAGTTTTGGCATCAGAAATACATCCCCATCTCCTTGTCCATTTCATTTATTTTCTGATCAACTGTGAAGAACATTTTTCCCTGTGAGTTTCTTGCTCAGAGTGGCAGGGGGAAGCTGTAGCTGTCCAGCTGAGCCAATGAAGGTAAGCTCCTCACTTGGGCTCGGCTATTAATTTGCCACAGCTTCTACAGAATTATCGCAGGCTTGGCTTCCAACACCCACACATGCCTGGGGAAGGTTTGACTGTCAGGAAGTTTGGTAACTTAGAAACCTCTCCCTAACAACTTTGATGAGGAAAGTCATGTGTTCTCACAGGCGCTCTGCTTGGTTATTTTTAACAGTTAAACTTGAGTGTGTGCGTGAAGTTGCTATACCTTTTGGTACTCTATATAATTAGCCATGTTCAGGGGGTGTCATAGTCAAGACACCCTGGCCATAAGATAACATGACTGCAAGCTATCTCAAGAGGAAAAAAAAAAACAAAACCTCAATTATGACTAATTCTCATAAGCCCACTCATGGTTATTTAGAGAGTAACACCTCCTTCAGGTAAAACCGTTCCATCCAACCTGCTTTTATAACCCACTGCCTCCTCCCCAGCACAGAGACCATCTGTTACATGGAGGAAACACCATTTCCCACCCCCACCCAGTATAAGGGCAGGATGCTGCGGGAAACAGGTGTTTGGAGAACTGCATCCATGGAGCCGGTACAGTCAAACCCTGGGTCCCCAACTCTGCCTGTGCCCTCAGTCCAGGCTTCTACGACAGCATAATCCAAGCTTGGCTCATTTTGCCACCTCTAGGTCTGGCAGACACTCAACCACAAAATGATTTGACAAGATCTAGGCGTAGGCATCCATCCATCAGGCTGCCAGCGGGAGAGGCAAGTGGCCTGTTTACTTAAACACAATACCTAGGAGGCAGAGGTCTGCTAGGAAGCAGGAAACAAAACACTAGGCACCACTTCCAAGACGTTGCCAGAAGGGCAGGTGCCCATTCCTCAGGATTATCACCACACAAACAGGAAGGAAGGGGCACTGGCTAGAAAATAAATCAAGATTCCTGTTGTTTTCCAATGATGCCCACAAGCCACCAAGGGGTCAGATCACACTACTTCACAGCCCAAATCGAAACCTACAGCGAAAGCAGCAAAATATAACCACCTACAAACCATCTGCTGCCATATACTAGGACACATACATGTGCATTGGTCTTTTAAAATTGTTTATCAGTGACTACCGCCCCCCACTGCTGCCACCCCCTAGTCCCCAGCCTGGCTTACAAATTAAACTATGTAAAGGAACCACCCCGGGGATGGAGAGAGCCAAGATTGACACCATTCCCAGTGCTACTCCAAACCAGAGATTAGGATGAGGGAAACCACAAGCCACCAAGGGAGGGAAGCTTTGCGAAGGGAGCTAGGGTTGACTCCAGGATAGAAGGGAGGGAGAGGGGGTGGGCTTCTATTACTTCCACGGTCGGTCAGGCCTAGAAGCAACGTTTAAAGTGCAGAAGCGGGGTGTCAGGGAATGGCAGGAAGGGCTGGAGCATAAGGGCTGACTTGGGGAAAGAGCATGGAACTGTGGGAAGCTCCCTCTAGGTCCAGCCTGTGCACATGACCCGGATTCCCTTGTCTCTTTCTGCGTCCAGGGACTGACTGGCTTGTATATGCCCCTCCAGAGGGCCCCTTGGCTGCTGCAGACTCAGGCTCCGGCCAGGTTGGCTCTGCCTCTGGGGGAAGTCCTTTCAAAAGGCCTGGCGCTCAGTTTCTGGGGACCCACAGTGGGTCTCTCACCTCGCAGCTCAGCTCCATCCGCCTCCTGTGCCTGGCTGCGACCAGCTGGTAAACAGCCCCGTCTCCGTGGCAACCGCCGAGGGGTGGGGCGCCACGTGCTTCCGGTGGGATCCGGAACCTGCCCGGCCTGGGCCGGCCTGCGTAAACTAAGTTGGACAAGCCAGGACACGGAGAGCAGAGGGCCTATAGTCCCTGGTTCAAGGGTTCCAGACGCATGTCCTCGGTGTGGCCCTGCCCCATGGAGGCCACAGGGCCCTTGGCCTGGGCCTCTGACACCTTCTCTCCTCTTCCTGACCTGGCCTGACTCTCTGGGGAGAGTGCGATCATGGGAAAGGGAACCCTGCCCTGGGGTGGGGTGGGGTGGGGGGCCAGCATCAAGTCCCTGTTCATCGTTGGCCTGACCCTGTCAGTGTCCTCATTTTAAAACAGGTTGTGAGACTCATTCCTGAACCCCTTAGAGTCCGAGTGTGATTTCTTTTTTTCTTTTTCTTTTTCTTTCTTTCTTTCTTTTCTTTTTTTCCTTAGGGTATATCATCATGGGGGAGTAAGAGACTACCCACTCCCACTCTGGGGACTCTGAGTTTTGTGATCACCACCCCCTATCTTCTTAAGGGTCTAACTACACAGTCAGCAACTCCAGCCTCTTTACCTTGTTTTCCAACAGCCTTGAGATTTGGAGTCCCCCAGCTTGTCTCCTTTCCCTCCACCCTGCTCAGAAGCTATGGTCCACTACCTCAGCCATTCTGTTGGTAAGAGTCCCCCTTACCCTACTGTCCTTCCATCCCATCCATGTGATGGAGCCTTAGCTGGAATCTGTCCACCCACACCAAGCACCAAAGATATCATGGCAAGTCACCCAAATGGATGTCAGGGCACTTGTGTGGTCTCCAGCCTCAGTCAGACCCTCAGCTCTCCCTGGCCAGCCTTCTGTCTGCTCTCCTCAGTCTCTGCCCTCTCCAATGGCTATTCCAAATCTTGCCTTCCTCCAAACACTCCCCGCTTTCCACCTTCTGCCTTCCCTCCGCCCTCTGGGATGATATTCTCCCGCCCTCTGTAGAGAAAAACAGAAATCATCGAATGGAAGCCTTCTTAGCTGTCTGCTGTCAGACCTGCAAACCCCCTGCCTCTGCATCCTTGCTCTCTTGCCTCTGGCCTGTTGGAGTGGAAAGGGACTGACTTCTGACTCTGTCCCCTCTTGACTGCCTCTGTGATGCTCCGCTGGTTCCCAACCATGGCCACACATACACGTGCCCTCCCTAGGCTCAACACCCTTGCTTCTGTTGAACCCTTAGCCTGAAGATTCTTCCCTAGCCTGTCCTGTCCCTTCATTTGCCCAATTCCTCTCTGTCTTTGTTCCAATCTAATGAAGTCTTCCTCCCAAGCTAGCTTTAAGATGACTTTAAAGGGACCGTGCTCTAGACCCTCAGAGTAATTTAGTGCCCGAACTGCTAGAACTTACTAATAGACAGTTGAGAACCACAGATTCATTACTTAACATTATGGCCTCATATTTGTTACCTGCTTTGTCCTGCATGTACAGGGGTGAGATTTTGATAGAAGTACAACTCTAAACCCTTGTCAGCACATTCACATTGTTCGCTGATAGTTATAAATAATACCATTTCCAGTATAGTTTGAGCCAAGGGTAGGAGAGCAGACATGGGCTAGATGGGATTACATGTGATGAGATTGGTACCAATGGCACATCTTTTTAGGAGCTGACATGGAGGGGTTCATTTCAGCGATGGGCTATTAGCCCATCTCAGAGAGGAAGCTGCTGACATTGGTGGAGCACCTAGCCTTGGATGAGGACCTGGGCTAGGCTGGCCTCCTTTCTGGGAATTCTGTCTCTGGATATCAAGGAGGCATCATGGCCCCAGAGAGGTACCGCTGGCAGTTTTAGAAGCTGGTTGTCTCACTTGGTGGTGTCGCTGGCTTATATCTCATTAATGATCCTGTCAGAAGTCTCCAGGCGATGCTCTTGAGCCCTTCAGCACCCACTCAGAAGAGATTAAAGTAGATCCTTCACCAGCTATTTTAATACCACCTAAGAATTATGCAACCCTTCGAGAGCTGCATCGGCTCAATCCTTGGCTCCCCCACTGTGTGCGAGCATGGTGCGTGTGCTCTTGCTGGAGCATGGTGAGATGCTGGTTATGCCTGGGGTCCATTTCGTGTTCAGCAGCACATGAGTCTTTGTTCTCTGGCATGGTGTGATGCAGCCCTGTGGGAAAGAGACAGCCTGCTAGTCCCTCTCTTTATCTCCTGACCCACACCAGAGAGCATCTTCAAAGAACGTCCCTCTGATGCCTGGGCTGAACATGCACACGCATCCACTAGATTCTCAGGAAAATGGCTGGAGGCCATTCTCCCATCTGCTAATGCGAGGATCCATCTTCCTTTGTACCATGCCTCCACTCCCCAGCTCTCTCCTGGGCTCTAGCCAGCTTGTCCCCCAAATGAGCCCTTGGTGTTTTCATCTCCAGTGTCCTGCTTCGCATCTGTCCTACCTTCTCCCTCTTCAAAGTGAATCCAAACTGCTTGATACTTCAAGGCCATCTTAAAAGTCACCTGTTCTATGAAGTCCTTTCCTGACCGTGCCTCCACCCCCCAACCATGCAATATTTTAGTTCCTTCTGGTCTGTGATAACATGCCCAATTATAATCTGGTAACAAGGCTAACAGGCTGCATGGGTCTGCATAGCTCCTTAGAAATCAGCTTCCTGAGAGACCTTCAGCAGAGAAGTTTCTGGATAATAAAATGGAGCCACTGCACTGTTTCATTGCTTCCTGGATCTCATTGGAACATATCCAAGTATGTATTGACACTTCCTGTCTTGTTAGAATATATGGAACTGTCACTCATCTTGACCCCATGTTGACCAAATGATTTCACACCAAGAGCGTCTAGATCTTGCTGGCGCCACCGAAGACAAAGGTCATTGACTCCACAGACAGGAAGCTCAGGATCCTGGGGCTTAGATTCACTGACAGGAAATATTGGGACAGCTCCAACTCTCTTTGGCATGGACTCAGAGTTCATGGCTCTCCACTGTTGCTGCCTCTTGTGCAACGCTAAAGTCAGCAGCTGTGCTGGGGTGCGATACAGTTGATGGAAGTCAAGGCCCATATGGGACTCTTGGTCTACGCCTAGTCTCTGTTTACCTGTATTCAGCTCGGCAGCCTCCTTTGGACCTTCCTTGGATCTTCTCATTAGCTGAGTACACAGTTGGTACTTCAGCTGGATTTCATTACCAGGCACACACCCCAGGCCCCTTTGTATCTGAAGTCTCATCACCTGCTGCTTCAAAAGATGTCCTTTCTTTGTTGCTCCAACCTGGGCCTGGTTTTGTCAGGTTCCCATGGAGACAGAACCTAATTAGAAAAACTTGTACAGCTGTTGAAATGATGATTGGCCAGGACCAGCCTGGTCAGGGCCCAGCCTCTCAGCATCCACCAGTTGTACCAAAGAAGGCCAAGCAGCTCGGACACCAGGTGGGCTCTCACAGTGCTCTTGCGGCAGGGCTGACATTTTGAAGTCTTCCTGGGAAAGTTCACTACTGCGTGAAAACTTACCTGAGGCTTTGGACCTGCCAGATTCTCTCAAAGCTCTACTGAGCTATTGTTTCCTCTCCAAGACTCATCACAGTCTGATGTAGCCTGATGTCTCATGGGGCTGGTGGAGAATACTTGAACTGAAAGAAAGCTGATCATGGAGCCACTCCATGAAGGGACAGGCACCCGCACACATTCTCCCCCACTGCCCTGAGGGCTGCTGACTCCTCCAAAAAACAAACAAACAAACAAACAAAACAAAAACAAAAACAAAAAACTCAAAAAAACAAACAAACAAAAAAACCAAACCAACCAGAGTGATAGTGTTGCCAAAGACAGACACCACTAGTGTTCACCATTTCCAAAGAGTTGAGCCGTTCTCACATTTTACATCTGGGTCAAACTGCCAGGACGGCTGTCACAGTCAGACATCATTAGGTCTGGCAAAGATCTCTTGGAGCCCTGTGCTGGGGGCATCCAAAGGCCTTGGCTGTATTGGTGGTTTGTACTTTTCCTTGACTTCCTCCCCCAAAAGGAGCTGAACTGGCAGATGAAGGTGGAACTCTGGCACCCTGGACCTTCTGGTCTCTTTGGGAATGAAGGTCATTGCTGTATTCACTGTCTTTATCTTCTACTGTAAGTATAAGCCATCTGAGTGAGTGCTGGGAGGCCATCTTTTTGACTGTGTCCTAGGTGGCATTGAGGGAAGGTAGAGGGAGCCCTCAGGCTCCCTCCAAAGTTCTCCTACCTCTGGTTCTGCTGTCTGATGGGCTGGTCATGCTGTTGGGCCCGCGCACAGAACATTTTGGAATCCAAGGACATTGACCACATACTGGAAAAATGATGTTTGGCAGTGGAGTCAGCACTCATGGTCTGGGAGGCTATCTTCCTTCCCATTCTGGTTTCCTTTGTTTAAAGCTATGTGTACTGCCATACAAGACTCCAGTCAGCTGGAGTAAGTCTTCTGGAGAAGGCATCCTGAGGATGTCTAGTGACTACTTAGTCAAACAGGGTCACTGCTACTGGGGGTTCGGATTGTGCACCTCTGCAAAGTGAGGTATGCAATCTGAAGGGTTTCCTGGGGCCCGTCAGGGGTCTGTCAAAAAAACAAAAAACAAAACAACAACAAAAACCTCAGCTTTCGCTGATAGCCTGCCTGTGTTAGCTGTTTATCCAAAACCAGTTTCCTGCTGTTTTCAGCCACGTTGCAGTGACTCTGGGGTTCTGTAAGTCAGACATATCAAAATTAGGTCTCCCTCTTTTTCCAAGTTGCTAATGAGCTTTGCAGTTTTCAAAATCATGCCAAATGTGTAATCTCGGTGCTTGGGAAGTGGAGGCAGGAGGATTGGGAAATCAGGTCAAGGCATCTAACTCTGCACTGAGGTGGGAGGGAGCTTGAGAAAACCTCCCATCACTCTGACTGTTTTCCTTCTTTGAGTCCGTGTTTTTGCAGTGTTTTTAGCACAAACCACATATATGCCTATAATTTAAAAAATCAAATGCAGGGCTAGGGACATAGCTCAGTGGGTAGAGCACTTGCCTGCCATACACAAAAACCTGGATTCAGTCCCCAACGCTGTATAAAGCCAGGCAAGATGGCACAAGCCTGTATTCAGAGGTGGAGGCAGGAGAGTTGGAAGTTCAGGTCATCCTTGACTACATATGAGTTTGAGGCCAGATTGGGCCACATAGTTTTCATTTGGTCACAAAACAAAACCATAAAATATATAGTAACAAAGGTACAGCCTTCTCTGGGACTAGTACTTTTCTGGACCTAGATACAACTGCTCTGGAGACTCTCTAAGCGGGCTCCCCCCCACCCATGCACGCACTCAAAATACTGTAACAAAACGTGTCTTAATCACTGATCTATTGCTGTGAAGAGACACCATGCCAAGGCAACTCTTGTAAAGGGAAACATTTAACTGGGGGCTTGTTTACAGTTTCAGAGGCTTAGTCCATTATCATCATGGCAGGGAGCATGGCTGCATGCAGGCAGACAGACACAGTGCTGGAGAAATGGCTGAGAGCTACATCTTGATCTGCAGGCAGAGAAAGGGGCTAGGCCTGGTGTGGGCTTTTGAAACCTCACCCTCAGTGACACACTTCATCCAGCAAGGCCACTTAATCCTTCCCTAACAGTTCCACTCCCTGGTGACCATGCATTCAAACATATGAGCCTATAGGGCCATCTTTAATCAAACCACCATAATGTGCTTGTAAAAAGGGTACATGGACTTACGCTAAACGAATGTGGCCTGATTCTTTCTCCATGTGCCTCAATCTCACTATCCAGAGTTCAGCTATTAAAACTGGTACATTCCTAAGACATATGCTTTGATGACCATCCTTATGTGATACATGCGGTACTTTCCAGTGCTCTGATGTTGCAGACCACACTGCCAGCAATCACCCTTATGTATGCATTTCTGTGTATGTCTGTAAGCATTTTATAGAAGTAAAAAGGTATACTGTTGAACTCCTATAATTCCAGCACCTCGAAGGCAGAGAGGAGAGGATCTCCCCAGGTTCAAGGCCAGCCTGGTCTCTACAGGGACTTCCAGGCCAGCCAGGGTTATGTAGGAAGAGAAGACCCTGCCTATTAAAAATAGTAGGAATTTATGGGTCTGTGTGTTTGTGCCATTTTACAGACTGTATCAAAGATGTTTTTCTGATTTCCTAGCCCCGGGTTTTGCTTCTCCTGGGAAACTATAAAAGCCTGATGCTGCCTAGGGGAAGGGCTGACTTTGAGCTTTCCCAGTTAATGCTGATCAGACATGGATGGTGGTGGAGCACCCCTGACAGCTGGGGAGCCTGAGCCTCCTCCTGGTTATCGAGACACTTTCTGGGTGTTGGAGTAACACTGATCCTGTTTTTCTACCCTGTGAAGAAGGCTGACACCTGTACAAGGCTCTACACTCCCCACCTCACTGCAAGCACTCTAGCGAGGCCTGTGGGTCCTCAGGCTCCTCTCCTTTATTGTTTTCTCCTTGGCAGGGACAACCTCCACCCTCAGCAGCTTCTGGCAATTCCAGAGGATGGTCAAACACATCACAGGGCGCAGCGCCTTCTTCTCCTATTACGGATATGGCCGCTACTGTGGGCTTGGGGGCAGAGGAGTCCCTGTGGATGCCACAGACAGGGGATGCGCAGGTTCTGGGCTAGCCCCTTACAGCGTTTGTGTTCAAGTCCAGGTTTCTGGCTGGGAGAGAGGGGGTTAGGAACCTAAAGAAATGATCCCAAAGCAGCATAAGATTGAAAAGGGGTTGCAGGGTGAGTCTTGAGGAAGCCAGAACTGAATCCACCTTTCCCTGTTTGACCTGAGTAACTGCCCAGGGCCCCATATACCTAAGGTCCTGGGTATGGCTTGTGTGCTGACCACCTTGAGACAGGGTCTTAGCTCCTAGCTCATGCTAGCCTCGAACTTACTACATAGTCCAGGTTGGACTTGAACTCTGGATCCTCCTGCCTCTGCCTCCTAAATGTTCAGATTCTAGGCATGTACCACCATGTGCTACTGAAACCCAGAACCCCGTCCCCGCTGGACCGCCATACCACCGAGATACACCCCAGGCCCATCCTGATGTTCTCAGTCAAGGGCCCTAACATTACACAGTTCAACCTGAGATCTTGAAGCCTTTCCCATTCACTTGGCAAAGGTACTCTTCGTTCCCATGCTCCTGTTTTTGTTTGTTTGTTTGTTTGTTTTGTTTTGTTTTTGGATTATGGGTCCAGTAAGACTGCCCAGCCAGCTCCCAGACCTAATTCCATATTTTAGGAGAGAAGCCAAGTGGCCCAGTTCGGAAAAGTTGTCCATCTGGAGGCAGTCACACGGTACGAAGTTGGCTTCCAGGATAGCTCTAAGGATTTGGGGGTGGGTGGTGTGGGCTTCTATAAAAAATGGACGTTACTGTAATCTAGAGGGGGCACAGTGGGGAGACTGGATAGTGTGTGTCTTTTCCCATTTGAAGAAATAAGAAGGGAAATATCCCTGGGCATGTCCTTGCAGCAGGGTCTGCTATATGGAACTTGAGCCCCAGGCTTAGCTGTGAAGACATGGAAGGCCACTGGCACTTGTGAGATGCACAGTATGAGCCCAACACTGAACAGGTGATCTACACATGAGCCTCAACCCTCACAGTAAACACAGAAGGAGCATTCCCATTGTAACCCACCTTAGAGCTGAAGTGGATTCACAGAGAGGATCCCAGACTAAGAGTTGCTCAGCCTTAGCTGGGCATTGGTGGCTCACACCTTCAATCCCAGCACTCAGAAAGAAGACAGAGGCAAATGGATCTCTGTGAGTTCCAGGACAGCCTGGTCTACAAAGGGAGTTCCAGGACAGCCAAGGCTACACAGAGAAACCCTGTCTCAAAACAACAACAGAAAAAAAAACCCAAACAAATAACAACAACAACAACAAAGAGTTGCTCAGCCACCATCACCCCCAGGCAAAGCAGCAGAGCCTGGCCTGGAACACAGATCAGCTCATTTCTGAATCCACCTGTCTACACCCACCTGTGCTTTGCCTGCTGGAGTCCAAAGTTAGATCCCAAACCACACACCATTAGCCCAGGGCTACAAAGGGCCAAGAGCCCATGTACACATGGAAACATTCAGTAAAGGACAGGTGCATCAGTAACTCACCTCCCCAGCTCCAGGGCCTTCAGGCCCAGGGAAGCCAGGGAAGCTGGAAGTCCCTTCCAGCTCACAGCCAGTGTCTTCTCACTGACTCCCCGGGGACAGCCACACACAGGGGCAGCCCCTCCTCACCTCACCTTCCTCTCCCCAACCCCAGGTGCTGCTGGGCTCATGACTGCTGTTACCACAGTCTGAAGGAGGATGGCTGCCAGCCAGTCTTGAATGGCTACCAGTTTAGCATTGTCAACGGGACTGTGGCTTGTGAGTAGCCTTCCCTGTAGGGAGACTGCGTATCCTGGGCTGAGTCCTCATTAACCCACTGATGGTTTTAGGGAAGGAGACTTTCCCAAGTGCTTTGAGACCAAGGAAGGGGCAAGTCTAAGAGTCAGAGCTTCTTGGAGAGAGTCTGCAGTTTCGCCTGCTCTCTTCTGCCCACCACTGAACCTCAGCTCTAACCGGGGAGCCAGAGCCCGCCCTACATTATGGGCCAGTAAAGAGTTGTTGGCTGTGGAGTCCATTGACTTTGCAGTTTCCCTAGGCAGCGCTGGCTGTTGAGAGCATTCCTCCCTACCACTACCACCCCCCCCCCCCCACCCCGTTTTCAGATGTGTGTGCTGTGCATGTGTGTATGTTTTTGTCCGTGTGTTGGCACACTTGGAGATGGGCACACGAAGGTGGAGGTTTGAGGTTGATGTTAGGGACTGTCCTCTGTCACTCTTGGACCTTATTCATTGAGGCAGAGTGTCTCAGGCAAACCCTCAGCTGGCTGATGGGGCTATCTTACTGTGGGGGTCCTGTCTCTGCCTCCAGGGGCTGGGATCACAGGCAGGCCACCAGACCTACCCCGCATTTGGTTTCTGGGTGTCTGAACTCTGGTCCTCCCAAGTGCATTAACCACAGTATTATCACTCCAGCACCACCCCTTTTTTGTCACGTGTTAACAAGGCTTTTTGGCTGTCTTGCCGTTGAACAAACATTTGCTAAGGGCGACTGCGTGTTGTGCACTGTGACCAATGTGGATAGGGACAGAAAGGTGACTAAGAGTGGGACACTGTGCAGAAGGGAAGAGGGAGAGATTGAGTGGGGAAGTACGCAGAATGTCCTCTCAAAAGGAATATGTCCTGGAGCTAAGGGTGTGGGCATGTGGAGCGCAAGTCTAGCCTAAAGAGCGTGAGGGCTGTGGGCATGAACCTTTGTCCAGCCATGCAATTCCAGCCCAGTAGGTGGTTTCTTGCTCCTCACATGCCGTAGCTGAACTCCCGCCAAGCCTTAGGGCATCGTGAGCCACTTCCTCCCGGGTATATCACAGCTGTGTTTCTGGGCAGCCATCTGCCTCCTCCAAGGTCAGAGAACTATCAGTTGCCCCTCTACTCATCTCCCAGGATGGAGGACTTAGGACTCCACACTGGGAGTCATGTACCACAGCACTCCATCCCGAGCACAAGACACAGGAAACCCCAGAGTCAGGACTGAGTTTTCTCCCTGGCATCCACTGTGAGATTGGAAATGTGGCTGGCTGGTGGCTCAGACTCCCGCAATAGAAGATTGCCTTCAGTTCAGCCTTGCATGGCTGGCAGAGGGACCTCGCACATCAAGAGAACGTTTGCCACTGAGGCCTAAGGCCAACCAACCTTCTGCCCTTCCTTCATTCGATGGCTGCCCAGAAAAGCAAGAGTAGGCCTGGAAACTGTACCTCCGAGTCCAGAACTCCAGGAGATGGGAAGAGTGAAGGAAGGTGTTTTGAGACAGGCTGAGGCCACAGAAGATGACGTGCCCTCTGATCGGTACTTGTTAGCTCTTGGCAGGAGACAGAGGCAGGACCTGGGAGCTAGTGTCCATGGATGAGCTTCCTCACATACAGCCATGAGCTCTGGAGGAAGAGGAGACTTCCACAATTACCTGGCACATCAGTGTCACCCTCCAAGGAGCCCAGAACTGTATGGCCTGGGTTCTGGTGTGGAGCCTGCTGCTGATGTGGGCCGACACACAGACACATCCACCCATGCACCCTTTATTGGCTGAGCACCTACTGTCACTGTGGTCCCAAAGCCAGACCCAGAGTAAGGCCGTCCCAGTGCCTGCTCTCCAAAGATCAGTAGCTTAAGAGATCTCCAGAGCACAAAACATGTTGGAGACTATCCCAGCCAACCCCTCATTGATGCTCTGGGAAGGCCGAGGCACTCAGAGGGGAGGGGCTTGATCCAGGTGAGTGACAGGCAAGACTGGGACTTGCATGCTGAGCCTTTCCAGGAAGTCCACTCCAGAACTTCCTGCCTGGCTTGAGCTGTCTGGGCCTCAGTCTTCTCACTCATCAAACAGCTTAATGAGCAGCAGCTCCAGCGGTGTGCAGCTGACTGTGGCTGCTCTGTGCATCTCACCTTGGCTCACCAGGGAAGACCTCTGGCGCTAGGCACTCTTCTCCCCATTATTGCTTAGTACATCAAGGCTCAGAGAGGTCAAGTGGATGTCCAAGGTCACACAGCCAGAGACTAAGGGAAAGGCATCTACTTGATGGGAGGGTTATTCCCCAAATACAAGGCTCATGGCCTCTAACAGCTGATGAGATGCTCTGCCCTAGCTGGAGGAGCGCAGTGAATGGACCTTGGTCTAACTGAATACCCCAGATCTTTTCATTTGTTCCTGGCAAAGGGCCTCAGCTTTCCAGTCCAGCCTCACCGTCCCAGCCCAGCCTCAGTCTCCTCATCCGTGGAAAGGGTGAAATCACTCACCCTGCACAAGGTTGCTGGGTGATGGGCAAGAGTGACCCCTCTTGTGACCCCCCTGGAGGGGCTGCCCCCACTGCAGGTGATTAGTTAGTGCCTGCCACTTGGATGTGGGAATTTCTGGTTTGGCCTGGATTGGCTTTTTACTTTGTTGGAGAACACTGGGACTGTTTTTAATTTTTAAAATTTTATGTGTGTAAGTGTTTTGGCTGCATGTATGTCCGTTCATCATGTGCATGCAGTGCCAGAAGAAGCCAGAAGAGGGCATCAGATGTGGAGGTACAGACAGTTGTGAGTACTGGGAATTGAACCCAGGTCCTCTGGAAAAGCAGCGGGTACTCATAACCACCAAGTCATCTCTCCAGTCCATCCTCCCCTGGTCTTAATTATAGTTCCTTTGCAGTCTGCCCTGTCTAGCACCCTCTGAGGCTAACGTCGTTACTGTGACCCCTATGGAATTAAGCCTCTTCTGTGTGTGGGGGGTGAGGGGGCACACTGCAGTTTAAAGAGCTGTGCTGGAAGAGTTAATGCCTCCAGCGGTTCTAAAATCCGGTCCCCAAGCCTGGTCCCAGGTTGCCTAGCAACCAGTGTGGGACAGGCTTTGGGGAGGCTGTGATAGGTTAGTGGGGGTTGGGGGCAGAGGGAGGAGCTTGGTGTCCACAGCTTGAAATGCCACCCAAATACCAGTACTCAACAAAGCTCAAGGGCCAGTTTTCTGGAAGGGGACAGCTTCCCTAGCATGGCTGGCCAGGTGGTTGCCCCTCCTCTAAGGAGGTTTATAGAAGCTGTCACAAGGGACTTGAAGATCAGCGCAGTGACAATTCTGCCCGCACATGCATAGGGTGAAGCCTGGCTGTGGGGAGAGATTGGCTCCAGCTGCTGCACTGTGTCACCTGTTGTCACCTGGCTGCAGGCCTTTGGCTCCTCCCTCCCCCTGGAGATGGGGAGGCAGAAGTGGTAACTTCCGGAAGTTTAGTTTGCAAAGACCTTTCTCATTACTGGAGCGTTCCTCACACCAGCTTCTGCCTGCTGCACACCCCTTTTCTCTCCCAGCATTCATGGCACCCTGACATTTCCTGTACCTTCTTTGTCTACTTGTGCGGCGGCCCCCAACTTCCAGCTAGAGTGCAAGTTCCCTGAGAGCTGTGGGTGTGCTCAGTGCTTTACCGATGCTCTTGACGAAATACCCAGTGTCGCCTACGTAAAGGAAGAAAGGTTTAACTGGACTCCCAGGTTCTGGGAGTTCAGCCGTTGTTGGCCACGTGCCTCTGAGCAGAAGTGATGGCAGAGTACTGTGGTGTGTGGCAGAGGAGGTTCTTAACCTCATGACAGACAACAGGAGACATACAGAGGACAACCCACAGGCCCCAAAGACTTGCTGACAGTGACCTCTTTCTTTCAACTAGAACACCTCCCCGCCACCCCCAAGCTGAAAGTTCCATCACTTTCCAAAATGGTACTGTCAGCCAAGGACCCAAACCTTCAATGCACAGGCATATGTATGGATAGATAGATAGATAGATAGATAGATAGATAGATAGATAGAGATAGAGATATAGAGATACACACACACACACACACACACACACACACACACACACACACACACACACACGGTACATAGCACTGTGCCTTTGCCCCCAAGCCTCATGCACATCTTATGTTGCAAAATGCATTTAGCCCTCATCTCCAAGATTCCTCAAGCTTGTTTTCTGTATTATTCAGGTTTTTCCATTGGTGTGACCCAAGAGAACAATTTAAAAGTCATCAAGGATTGATTTTTTTTGCTCAGTTTCACAGATCTGAGTCCATTGTCCTTGGTTTTGTGGACCAGTGAAGTGGATCATGATGGTGGTGAGAACATGTATTAGAGACTACTCATCTTAGGGCAGATAGGACACCATGAAGAAGGGCCAGGACCAAATGCAGCCTTCAAAATCACCCTCCAGTGACCTACCTCCTCCAGTGAGGCCCTACCTCCTAAAGTTTCCACTTTTCCCCAAATAATACCACCTTCTGGGGACCAGGTATTTAATGCATGAGTCTGTGGGGAATACCTCACATTCAAACAACAAGGAGTAAGCCTGTCTTGTTCCGGGAAACTCATTCTCAGGGTCCATATGGAATGGTACATACTCTTGGAACAGTGCAATCTGGAGGTGTGCTTGCTAATGTCTTTACCCCAGTTTCTAGACCAAGGCAAGTCATGTGCTAGGAGTTTAATATCTGTTTGTTTAAGGAGTGGATGAATGGAAAATCTCATTAAATAGGCAATTCTGGCATATTGATCTCATTTAAAAGCCGAGGAGATGGGCTTTGGGAGGGGAAGCAGCTTGCCTAAGATAAAGTGTGTTAGTTGCAGACTTGGGTCTAGAACTTGGCTTCCAGGGTCCCAGAATGGGCACCTTTCTGTGTCCACGTAAGTGCAGTTGCTAGAGGCTCCAGCAAATGGTGATGGAGCTTTGACCAATGCTAAGGCTGGAAATCAACAATAAGCAAGACCCAGGCTCTGACTTGAAGGAGCTTACACTCCAGTAAGGGAGAGCCCATGAGAGCGGCAGGTAGAGCCACAAACAGTGACAGACGGAGTCAGGTGGGGATGAGTCCTTCGCAGCTGCTCCAACAGACTAGGGGTGCTGGGGCCCAAGGAGGGCAAAATAACTACTTTAAGTAGTTGTGGAAGGACGGCCTTGTAAAGGAGGTCCAAGACCTCAGGGCCAGCATGGAAGGAGTGTGGAGCCTAGGCAAGGAGTAGGTATATGCTTGGGTGTCTGCCCAGGCAGTTCAGGAGGCTTGCCTGCTTCAGTAGCACATGACCTGGAGCATGGCCAGAGGGACAGGGACCGCACTGCTTAGAGATGGAGGAGGAAGGAGGCTCACTGTTTAGAATGCTGATTCTGGAGCCCTTGGGGAAATAACCATCACTTGAGCCGGGATGGCGGCAGAAGGGATGAGAGGTGTGAGGTGCTGAGTTGGCTTTGGATATTGAGGTGCCAGGACCTACAGGTGGATTAGATGAGTTGAGGGAGAGGGAGGCTGAATGGCAGCTCCTGGCCTCAGCAGCCATAGGTCATGGCGCCAAGCACTGAGCTGTGAAAACGGAAGTACAGTGGACCATGAAGACACAGCAGGGGGTGATATGAATTGTGTGGAGTGTAAGATGTGCTGTAGTTCGGATATGTTTTAAGTGTGTTCCCAAAGGGTTTGTATCTGGGAAGATGGCTTACCCAGGTAGTAATAAGTGGGGGACCAGGACTGGGAAGATGGCTCAGCTGATGAATCCCCTGCTGTACAGAGCTGAGTTCTAATCTCCAGAACCCGTGTGGAATCTAGAGCGTGGTACACACATCTATAACCCCAGCACTGGGCACAAGGGATTGGAGACAAGGAGGCCCCTGAAGCCCAATCACAGCCATCCCAGCTAATTGGACAGTTCTAGGTTCAGTGGGAGATCCAGTGGGTCGAGGAGGTGACTCGGTAGTTAAAAGATGCCATCATGCAAACGTGAGGGCCAAGTCATGGCACCAAATGATGGCTTTTAGCGGCGCTCGTACCCTGCGAGGAAAAGTCACAAAACACGACAGATCCACTAACAAGAGTTTTATTAAGATGAGGAGAAAGGGATAGATGTGATCAAGCCTGCTGGAAGGACACGTGTGTGAAGGGAGCAGGGGAACATAGGGGCCTGTCTTTTAAGGGCCAGCTGCACCTGCACACACAGGCCCACGTGGCTATTCCACACATGCACATAGATCACGTGGTTGCGCCACACACTTTACACAACCACGCAGCCATGCAGCCACAGGGTCATGGGTCACAAAGGACATATAACCCGGAAATGACTAGGTGGAAATGACTAAGTGCTCTACCAGGCATGCACAACTAGGTGGGCATGGCGGCCTTCCTGTGACTCTAGAACTTGGAAGCCACAGATGGGGGATTCACAGAGCAAGCTGACTGACACAACTAAAACTAATCTATATGGCTGTCTTAGTTAGGCTGTCTATGCTGTGAAGAGACACCGTGACCACGGCAACTCTTAGAAAGGAAAACATTTCACGGAGGTGGCAGTTTACATTTTCAGAGATTTAGTCCATTATCGTTGTTGTGAGACATGACGGCATGCAGGCAGACATGGTGCTGGAGAAGGAGCCGAGAGTCCTACATCGTGACTTGCAGGCAACAGGAAATGGTCTCACTTACTGGGTGTGGCTTGAGGGTTTATGAGACCTCAAAGCCCACCTCCACAATGACACACTTCCTTCAACAGGCCACGCCTCCTAATAGTGCCACTTTGTTTTGGGCGCCATTTTCTTTCAGACCACCACAATTGGTGAGCACTGGGTCCAGTGGTGAGCACTGAGTGAGAGCCCCTGTCTCCATGAATAAGGTGGAAAATAACTAAGGAAGACTCCCACCATCAATCTTGAGTCTCTGCACACATACACACTCATGTATGTGCACCCATACATGTTCATGTGCTCACACATATATAAATACAAAATGTGTGCACACCACATACACATATACACAAACAATAGTTAAAAGAATAAGGTTGAGAAGAATCAAGGAAGATACCCAGGATTGGTCTCTGGCCTCCACATGCATGCACATACACACATATCCATGAATCGGTATGCACATGTGCACATACCACCCACGAACACATATAGACACCATACATACAAATACTCAAGACGTAATGGGGCCTTTAAGAGGTGGGGCCTGGAGGTTGTTAGAACACTGTGGGTGCTATCCTCAGAAGAAGCTAATGTAGTTCTCCAGGGACACAGGTTCATTCCCACTGTAGGAACTTTTTCTATATCAGCAAGCAAGACTGGCCCTTCCCCAGTCTTTCTGGCTTCCTGTTGTCCCATGTGACCCCTCTCTCTCACATGCACACTCACCACGATGCTGTATGTCATGCTGAGATGTGCCTAAGGGAGCCCTGCCAGAGCCAGCACCATCCTGTCTGGACTTGTAGCTCCCTAAATTGTGAATGAAATAAGCCACTTTTTTTTTTTTTTTTTTTTTGCAAATTACACAACTCTATGCGTTTCAACAGAAAATGGACTAATACAAGACATGTAGCAGCAAACAGATACTTGTGTTGCAGTCTAGAGCTCAAGGGAGAGGTCTGGGCTGGAGCAGGGAACCCAGGAGTCCTGAAACTGAGCAAGAGCTCTGTGAAACCCAACTCACAACTGAGGAATGCTGCCAAAGTGACCATTCTTGGTGGAAAAATGACTGTCCAAGACCAGTGCTGCAGATCTAGGGACTGGGAGAGCCATGAGAAGTGGATTTGCACTTCAGGGGAAGGATTTCATCCACAGTAGAAAGGATTCAAAGAGAGCTGGGGTGTTGCTCACTTGGTACAGTCTTGCCTAGCATGCATGAAGCCCTGGGCTCAGTCCCATCATTCATAGACAGCATCGTGGTCCATGACTGTCATCTCAGCACCTGGAAGATGGATCCAGGAGGATTAGGAGTCCAGTATCATCTTTGAGCGACCTCAGGAGTGATTTAAGGCCAGACTGGGCTACATAAGTCTATGTCTCAAGGAAGAAAACATATAAGTAGTTGGAGAGATGGCTCAGCGGTTAAGAACACTTGCTGCTCTGGTAGAGGACCTGAGGTCAGTTCTCCTGCAGCCACGTGGCAGCCGTAACCACCAGTAACTCTAGTTCCAGGAGATCTGATGTCCTCTTCAAACCACTGTGTGCATCAGGCATACACATGGTGCACATACCTATATGCAGACAAAAATACTTGTACACAGTCCGAGAAGAAGGAAGCATCTAGAAAGTTGAGTAGTGAGGAAAAAGAGGAGCAAGACATAAACAGAAGGTAGAAAGAAGGGGGGAGGGGAAGGTGGAGGAGGACAGGGGGATAACAGGTCAGATTTCCTGGGAGGCAGCACCAGGTCCCAGGGAAGAGTGGTCCACTAGAGCAGGGCCTGCATTCAGACAGTGCACACTCTCTGTGGCCTTGGCCACAGCTGCTGTTTTGGGGACATGGAGACTTGCTGTGGACAGACAGGAAGAGGTGCATGTATGGGGGTGAGCTGGGGAAGAGCCCCAAGGGGGCTGGGACTTGATGGCTCTGGGCAGACCTTCACAGATGGAGAAGGAGGTGTGAGAGGGCCAAAGGGTGCAGGCGTGAGGAAGAGTTCGGGGTGGCATGAATGCCCTTGGCACCTTCCAGAGGGTGTGTGGTGACGGGCGGCTGAGGCGTGGGGTGGTGTCTGCCCTGAGAAATCAAGTCTCCAGACGGGCATGGGTGGACAGCTCCAGTGGGAATGTGGCCTTCGGAGAGGGAAGGCAGCAGAGAAACAGCCTGTACTGGTCCAGCAGACAGGGGCTGGCTTCGTTGTATTTGTAGAACCAAGGATGCCCCTGCTGGAGCAGTAGACCCAAGCACACACTCCATCTGTGACCAGCATCTCAGCAGGGGCCTTACTGTGGTCAGCATCATTTGGTCCAGGGAGACATTCACGTCTACTAACCAGGTGCAGAACACAAGCCTCCTTCCTTACGCAGAGAGCAGCCTGGGGTGGAGTTCCATAGAAACTGGTGCTTTCAATGACCCAGGATGCACTCATGCATGCACATGTGTATGCACACACACAAAGCATTAGGCCTGTGACTACTCATCAAAAGGCCCCAATCTGCTTGCCCTTCAGCTCAAGGGTAGACACCACATCCCAAAGTCCTCTAGGGTTCATTTGCTATTCGGCAGCAGTACCCTGAGGAGCTCCTGTAGACCCACATCTGCTCTGCAATGGGGATCTCTGTGATACATCAGAGTCTCAGCTTCATGGGTCCTTACTCTGGGGCAGAGGAGGGCACACCAAGTCAGTATGCAAATGAAACCAGCCAGGGGACCTGAGAGGGAGTGGCTGGGAAGAGCTTTAGACCAGGGGGCTTGGGTAAGCCTGTCTGAAGAACTTGGATTCCATCAAGACCCAAATGGCCTATGGGAGCTGACCACTGGAAGAGACCAGAGAACAGCATGTGCAAAGGTCCTGGGACAGGCAGAATGTGATACCTGCACTCACAGAGGCCCCTGTGTTTGGAGCAGCCTGGGGGAGGGAGGGTGGCAGTTCCATGGGGAAAGGGAGGCTGGGGTAGTCAAGCTTTGGCAGGGGGCTGAAGACTGCCACAGGGGGATGGTCACCTCTTCCACAGAGCCTGGGAGACCACAGTGTGGCTTTAAACAGGAGAGTGAGTGTGATCCAGGTGACATTTGGAGACTACCTGTTTGTTTCCTCCCACTAAGGAAGAAGAACAGGAGGTGACAGAGTGTGGAGAGGGACAGGGATGTGGGTAGTGGCAGGGATAATGGACAGAGGGCAGAGCATGAAGGTTTAAACACGGGGACATCCATGGGACTTACCAGCAGATGGGAAACAGGAAGTGAAAGACAGGGAGGGCTCCTGGAGAGCTGCCGGGGTCAGAAGGTGTCATTCCTAAGGGTGGAGAGGCGACAGGCTCAGTGGCCATGGCAATACATATGTGTAGGGTAGCTTTGAACATCTGCAGTTGGAGATGTTCCTGACAGCACTTGAGATGTCAAGGCGGTGTCTAGAACTGGGAGATGGGCCTGAGGCCCCAGAGGGTGGGGAGTGGGGAGGGATGAGTCCCGCCTGTTGCCTTGGCCCATGAGCTCCCTGGGTGCAGTAACTCATCGCCCCCCCCAACATGCAGGCTCTCCTCCGCACTCCATTTACCTCCTAGGCATCTGTCTGCTGTGCTGTGGTAGGATATGTGAGCGTGACTGGGGAATGGCAGTGAATAGAGAGAGTATTCCCACTTTTTGCCCTCTGCCCTGGACACCTGCAGCTCCTCCTATGCCCCCAGTCCTTCCCCCCACTTCAGAACCCAGCTTTGGAGTGGGCAGTGAGCCCCCAGTGACTCTGCGTGTTTCTGCAGGTGCGTGCTCCCTGGGTGGCAGCTGCCTCTGTGGGCAGAAGGCCTGTGCGTGTGACAAGCAGTCTGTGTTCTGCTTCAGGGAGCACCTGGGCACCTATGAGAAGGCCTTCAAGCAGACCTTCCTCAGCAGGCCCCAGTGTGGCAGACACAAACTCCAGTGCTAAGGAAGCCGCCATCCCTCTGTCGCGTTGTGACCCCTCTGGAAAGCTGTCTCTGACCAGGCTCTTGCAGCTCGGCACTACTGTCTAGGGAGGAGTGTCTTCTCACTCAGCACTGGGGGCCGGAAGTAAGAAATGGAAAATTCCTGCTCTAGAACAGACCATGGGTGTCTGGCAGTTCAGTGGCCTATTCCAACCCAAGTAAGTGCTAGCAATCAAGAAACAAGGGAGCAGGGGTGGGGGCACCCTCTAATTCCAGCATTTGGGAGGTAGAGGCAGGAGAGGCAGAAATTCAGGGACAGCCTCTACTACGTGGTAAGTTTAAGGCTAACCTGGGCTACCTGAGACCCAAACTCTTTTCCCAGGAAGGGGGAAAAACCCAAGATCTAACCTAAACTCTCCTTTACCCCCAACCTAAGTCAGGACACAATTCTGACTGGAGAACCGAGTCTTCCACCCAGATCTGTCTGGGAACAAAGTAGGTATCTTAGAAAATACAGCCCCAAGAGCCTCACCTGGAGTCTGGTCCTTGTTTATCCAGGTCTGCCATCTGTAAACCCTCTGGCAGGACGCAGGCTGGTCTGGTGACTCATAAAACCAGGTGCCATTACAAAGAAGCTGTTCGTTACTGCCACAGGATGTCACGGCAAAGATGACATGAAGAAATGGGGAGATGATGGGGGATAGTGGATCCAAGGCACCCTAAATCTCCACCCCCACTTAGAAGCCTCTGGTCCTATAAGTCTTAAATCTAGTAAACAGGGAAGGTCTAATTGAGGTGGAGTCAGTTTTGTGGTGCCAGATTGGAATAGTGGAGCTCAGACACAGCTGGTGGCACTTGCTTTTTGTGTCCTAGCATTCAGCACATCTGCCAAGGGAAGAGTCTCCTTTTCATCCCTTAAATCTGGGACTCTGCTGGTAATGCAGACAAAGCAAAGGTCTGAAGTGCAGACGTCGGCCTCTGGGGTCCAGGGCCGGTCTACTGTGAAGACACCTGCATCCACCAGGAGGAAGCCCGGGCTCAGCCTCCTCGATGATGAGCGCTTGCTGGGTCAGCATCAGCAACAGCAAATCTGGGCTCAGCAGAGACTTCACAAGCATTGAGGAGCACAGCCGAACCCAAGCTGAACTCATACACACAGAACCATGAATCTCATACAGGAAGCTACATTGTCATGATGCTTTGGTGTGGCTGGTTCCACTGCACTGCCTCGCTGACGATGCTGGTCTTTATTCGCCAACACTACCAGGTTCTCAGCACTTGGGCCAGACTTGGAGGCCATGGGAATGTAGTTGTCCCCATACCCTCCCCAGTGGGTATTGGGGAGATGACTAGATTTGGGTAGTGACAGTACACAGGGCTGCCTTTGCTTAGCAGGTCACCCAACATGTGTGCATTGAGCCCACACTGTGTGCCATGTGCAGGTGATGAGCAGCAGGGAAACACACACAGACTCAAGTCTAAGTTTTGAGTTCCAAGGAGAATGCTGAGAGTTGTGGCAGCTTCCACCAAACCTGGATTGAGAAAGCAGAGCACATGAAGATAGAAGGCTCCGTTCAGAGCCAGGGCCCCTGAGGACTTCCTGGTTCAACCTTTCTCCCCCAACCTGCCATGTACTACAGAAAGCAGATGTGTGTGGGCCCAGGAACCTTTGGCCCAGGAGCGTTGGGGTAGAGGGGCAGGAATCTTTGGTCCAGGAGCGTTGGGATTGGGCTCAGGCATGATACCAGTGTGGCTAGGCTAAGCCAGCAGCATGTCACCTTCTGAGAGGTCCTGTCATATCAGAGACTGGTTCTAACCTGGGAAGATGTCTGAATGAAGGTTGAGGTGGAAGAAGGGCCAGGATGATGTTCAGCATGCCTCCATGACTAGGTTGCTTTGCCTCTGGGGCCAGCTTCTGTATGGAAGTGGATGGGATAAGTTATGGATGGTGCATGAGTCCCAGTCAGTGCCCAAAATCAAAGCAGGCACACTGCCTTCTCTTAGAAGGCGGTCATTCATCTGCACTGGGGACTGATTTTACGCCAGTCATTCATCCGCATTGGGGACTGACCTTATTCCAGGCCTGTGATGAAGGTTGAGAAGTAGAAATTCTACTCCAAGGAGCTGTCAGACAGGGGGAGGAAGGACACAAGGACCAGATAGCTTGAGGTGTCTGCTTGGGGAGCAATGACCACTGTCTGGGAAGAAGGCTTCTTCAAGGAACCAGGTGGGCTGACATCTTGTCTGAGACCCTAAAAAAGAGAGTTGAGATGGCCAAGTGTGGTGTGTAGACTCCCCTTCCCCTACCAAGTGTGGTGTGTAGACTCCCCCTACCAAGTGTGGTGTGTAGACTCCCCTCCCCCTACCAAGTGTGGTGTGTAGACTCCCCTCCCCCTACCAAGTGTGGTGTGTAGACTCCCCTCCCCCTACCAAGTGTGGTGTGTAGATTCCCCTCCCCCTACCAAGTGTGGTGTGTAGACTCCCCTCCCCCTACCAAGTGTGGTGTGTGGACTCTGCCCCCCCCCCCACCCCACCCCCGTGTGGTGTGTAGACTTTACCCGCCCCCTGAGTGTGGTGTGTGGACTTTGCCCACCCCCTGAGTGGGTGTGTTGACTCTGCCCCCACCCCCGTGTGGTGTATGGATCCCCACCCCCAAAAGCAGACAGACTGAGGATAATGTAGGCATCAGATTCTTCTTAAATCCCACATCCCACCTTCAAGCTGCTGGCACGGCCTTGCCAGCACACCTCGATTCTGTATTTATAAAATAATTTGGTGAAATGATTACATGCAAATAAAATACAAGAGGAAGAATCTAGACTCAGCTTCCTGCTTTGTGCAAAAGTGACCATGCCTGCTCCTTGGGGTCATCTTTGCATCTTCTCACATAGCAAGTTGTCAACAGGCCCCCCAGGCCACCCTCCTCTCACGCTTCCAGAGGTTCCCCTTGAGCCATGTCTGTAGCATGCTCCCTGTCTCCACTGCTAGACCTGCCAACCCTTTTGATGGTCTTTGCCCCCTCTCTGTTGGAGAGCAACGATCTGGTCCCCTGCTGTCACTGAAGTGCCTGTTAAATTGGGTGGATGGAAAAGAGCATTTGGAGAAGCTGGAGAGAGGGTGTGGCGCCTAAGAGCACTTCCTGCATGTTTCTCATGTATGGTCTTATTGATCATCGGAGAGATCCTAGGAATCATATATTCACCCCCATGACTCTGGTGAAAATGAAGGGTTGTGTCTGCAGAGCACTGGGAGGCAAGCTTCGTCTTCTGATTTGAAGTCTACACATACTACGGTTGGGAAGAGGGAGCCTCACTGAGAAATTATCTCCTGTGATGTTTACTTCTTTATCAACTATCTGGATTTGGAACCACCTAGGGGACACACCTCTGGGTGCTCCTATGAGGTTGTTTCTGGGGGTCATTTAACTGAGTAGAAGAGACCAACCCTAAATATGGGGGACACAATTTCACAGCTAGGGACCTGGATTGAATAAAAAACCAGCTGGACACTAGCATTCCTCCCTCTCCATCCTCCCTCTTCCCTCCCCTTCTTCCTCCTCCCTCCTCCCTCCTCCCTCCTCCCTTCTTCCTCCTCCCTCCTCCCTTCTCCCTTCTTCCTCCTCTGGGGAGAGACACTGCCAGCCGCCGCCATGAAAAGCAACATGTAAAGACACTGGTAAGCCACAAGCCATGTGGCAAAGTATAGACTAACAGAAATGGGTTAGTTTAAGATAGAAGAAGTAGATACCAAGAAGCCTGCCATGGCCATACAGTTTCTAAACAACGTAATTTCTGTGTGCTTTTAAGGTTGGGTCTGAGCGACTGTGGGACTGGCGGGTAAGAGAGATTTGTCCTGACTCTGGGCCAGGCAGGAAAACTCTAGCTACACTCCTCCCTCCTCCCTTCTTCCTCCTCCCTCCTCCCTGACTGTGGGCACAATATAACCAGCTACCATGAGCTCCTGCTCCCTTGCCTTCTCCATTGTGATGGATCATCCCCTTGAACTGAGAGCCAAGCAAACCTTCCTTCCTTAAGTGGCTTTGCCAGGGACTTGGTCATAGCAAAATTAACTAAGACATAGCTCATCCCCTTTCTAGGAGAGAGATAGTGGACCAGAAACTTTCTGAGGTTGAGGCTCAATGGAGTCAGGAGTCAGCTCTTGGGTGACAATATATAACTTACGGGATGAAGAGTTCCCAGCTCAGGCAGCTGGAGACAGTGTGCGTGCATACAGTAGGCGCTCAGTTAATCTTGGCTGGCACCCTGGAATTGCAGACCCTGCTCCAGCAGACTGTTCTTGCACGGTGGCTCTTACAGTGAGATATGGTTTGGTTTCACTCCAGCATCCTGCCTCCTGATGCTAGGAAGCCTTGGTGTTTCTCTCCAGAACCTTGCTTGTCACAGTTGGAGGCATCAGCTGCTTGTGAGGAAGCTGCAGCTGGGGGCTGGGGGTGTGTGTGTGGGGGGGCTGGTACCTGGTGACGCTTTGCCAGTCCCTGGAGAGGAAGGGCTCTGTTCAGTCAAGGCCGGGCTGAGTGAATGGCATGCGCCAGCCCAGCCCAGCTCAGCGCAGGGGCAGACGTGGCATGGGGAAGGGACTTGTGGCTGCCTCCTCTCTTCCTCTTTCAGCTCCCTCCAACTTTCCCACCCCGCTTTGTGCAGGGACTGGACTGGCTCACTAAGCCACAGCTTTGGCCCTGCCAGGTTCCTGTTTGCAGGGGTTGGGGGGAAGGTCACAGGCAATCCACTTCCACCAATTCTTTCCTCTTCCTATTTGCCAAGCTGACTTGGGGGCCATGTGGTCAACACCCTAGCCAGGGCACCCATCACCAGCTTTGACTTTCTGTCCTCCATGCCAGACTGTACTAGGGCATGCTTGTTCTTGACCTCAATCACTCCCCCACCCCCAGACCTCTGCTGTGCACTCACCAGCCACAGAGTGCAAAGCGGTGAGACTCGGGGTCATGTGACTTGCCCTGGGCTAAGTGGCCAGCCAGTGGCTGAGCTGTGCAACACTTAGCCCACAGGCTTTACCTGAAGCCTGGGTGTTTGTGAGAGGTAGCATTGGTGGCCCTGACAAGGCGGTTGAGGAGTGTGTCCTTTTGCTCCAGGGGGCATTGGCTGCCTGGCGTGAGATCTGTCGATAGGGTCAGGACCCCACAGCAGTTCCGCAGCAGAAGAGCCCGGAGATGAGGAGCACCGGATGTGAGCCATAGTGTCCACCAGGTGTCACCCAAGTTCTAGAAAACAGTCATTAAAAAACAAAGGGTCCCAAAGCCATGACTAGGGGAGAAGGGGAATGACAGGCTCTTCAGAACTCAGAAGGACTGGTCAGTGAGGGAGCAAGGACAGCGCCCTCCTCAGGCCTCAGTGCAGACCTCACAGCTCAGAAAGACAGACGGGGAGACACAAGGAGAGTGGACTGTGAGAGCAAAGAGCCCCCCTCCTGCTCTTCCTCTCCCCCAGCCCAACCCTGTGGCCTTTGGGGTACACTTGCAGCTGCCACAAATGTGAAATAACCATCTTTACTGGCATGCCATGGGGTACCATGCACGAAAGTCCCACATGCCTTCCTCCCCACCTAGACCTGGGTGGGCTCTTGGGGAACAGGGCCACCCCTGGGAACACAGGAAACCGTCAATACAGTCTCTGTCTTCTTCCAGGGTCTCATAAAGAGCAGGGTCTGAAAGGATGCTTCACTGAGGACTGAGGCAGGGGACAGGGTCCATATGTGGCAGCTTTGCCTCCCCTGAGAACTTCCTCCCCCATGCCCTCAGGAACACTGGATGGGTTAGTTTTTGTCCACTTTGCACACACTACAGTTGGGAAGACGAGCCTCCACTGAGAAATTGCCTCCATCAGATCGGCATGTGGTCATATCTGTGGGGCATTTTCTTGATTAAGGATTGATATGGGAGGGTCCAGTCCACTGTGGGTGATGCCCTAGTGGACTCCCTAGGCAGAGGTAGGTTGTATAAGAAAGCAAGCTGAGCAAGCTGTGGAGAGCTGTGAGCAGCTTTCTTTTGTGCTTCCTGCCTCTGGTCCTGCTTGAGTTCCTGCCCTGACTCCCCTCAGTGATCAACAGTGAAAGGCATGTTTACAGCAGATGAATCCCATTCTCCCAAAGTTGCTTTTGGTCACGGTGTTTATCTCAGAAATCAAAGTAGACAGTCACCCGTGGCTCCGGAACCTGCGTGGGAGGAAGGTGGGACGCGGATGGGTTGCTCCATGGCGTCTGTAGCTGCTCCACTTTCCTTATCTGAGGTATCTGACCTCAGAGCTAGGAACCAGGCAGACCCAGGTCTTCTGCCTCTCTCTCACCCCACCCCCTTCAGCTCACTAAGACAGTTGCTGTTTCCCTGGCCGTCCTATCAAGTTGTGACCTTCAGGCCAGAGGTTCCGTCACAGAAGGGACACCAGAGACGACACTGGAAGAGGGTAGTGTCTGGACCTCAGCCAGTCCTTGCTGCACATCAGTGTGTACACAAAGAGGGGTAGCTGAATGTCCTTCTCAGGATTCAGAGCACAACTGTGGTTTTGGAGACTTTGGGACAGTTGCTGTCCCTCTCTGGGCCTCAGCTCATCATCACAAAAGGGCAAGCATCCTGAGTTCACACTGGCTGCCATCATTGCGTGGAGGGTCCCTTTGCCCTGGCCCATGGCCCAGGCATTACTCTCCTGTCTTCTCAGCCTGTGCCTTTAGCTGCACAGGGCCACATCTCCCCACAAGCAGGGGTTGATGGGAAAGATGAGGTCATGCCAGCTGTGGCATGTCAAGGAACCTGTCTTCCCCAGAACTAGAGACCTAGGAATGTATCCCCGTGCCCACCCTGACCCCAAGAAAGACCCAGCAGTGGCAGTCAAGACTTTGGGGGCCTTTATTAGTCTGAGGAGTGCCCCGGCCAGCGGGGTTTCAATGGGGGCAACCCACCTGTGGGAGCGAATGAGAGACAGGGGACACGAGAGACTGACAGCAAGATAAGATTCTGATCAAGCTTCCAATCTTTATTTCTCTCCGCAAGGCTTACATAGCATAGGAGGGGAGGGGGCAGGAAGGGAGGAAGGGGAAGAGATGTGGAAGGTGTGCAGAACGTGGGAGACGTGCAGGTCGTGCAACTGCAAGATGTCGGCTGAGGTCACTGGTCAGGGGCCATTTGTTCTGTTGCTAGGCTACCTGACCATGGAATGCTCTTTACATTCGGTTGGCATGGCACCTGACTGTGGAATGTTCTTATCTTTGGGAGCCTCCAGTTAGTAAACAGGTGTTACTGCTCTGGGGAAGGGCGGGTGGGTTTATGACTTGTTCTCTGGCTTAGCTACTACTTTCCATGGTTCATGTTTGGTTCCTGAAATCTTGGTCCCTAACAGAGGAGAGAATGTCATATTCTGTGGAGACTGGGGAAGAGGGGAGTAGGGGCTGAGGTATAGGTGGCTGGATCCCACAGCAGTAGAGTCTCATTGGCCCAGCCTTCTCTACAGGTGTGTGCCATGGAGGAGTGTACAAGCCTGGGGTCAAAACTCAGCAGGAAGCTCTCTGGGTACCCTTCCAGCTCTAGCCTTGGCTTGGGGTGGGGCTGGTGAGGCAGGGAAGAGAAGGGAGGCTTGTTGGCTGAGCTCCTGAGAGGACACATGAGGAAGGTCACAAGGCCGGGCCAAGTTGGATCAGTGCACACAGGTGACCACCATGTCACACCACAACCAGCACAAGGCTAGCTTCAAGAGGGTCCCTCTTGCACACAGTGAGCCCTCGGTCCCAATGCTGCCATTTCAGACACTGCCATCTGCATAAGCATCTTTTCCTGCTTGGCACTCTCTCCCCAGTGACAATGTCCCTCGTAGATACACAAGCTGAGCTTCCTGGTGAATGTTCTCAGTGTCCAGATGGGGCTGGCATCCTTGGGTCCTCAGGGTTAACATTGGACGAAGGCAGAAAACAGGTATGAGGTAGGGCTAGGCACTGCTGACCCTGAGATGGGAGGTGAGGCAGGGGACAGGGGTAGACACCTGAAGAAACACAAGGCTGGGGACAGAGGAGAAGGTGACCTGCCAGCAGGAGCCTTCAAGATTGCCCAGACCCATAGGGCCACACCCTCAGCTTCACTAGCCTGCCCCCATCCCTTCTCTCGCTACACCCATCTGCATGTCTGGCAGCAGGCCTGGCCCTCCTTACATCTTATCCCCACCTCCCCTTCTTCACCAGCCCACCCCCTCTCTACCCACATTTTCCTCCTGTCTCCTGCATTGATCCTTCCTTCCACCTTTTAGTCTTATACCTCAGTGTTTTTCCCAGAGACAGTCTGGATCGGCCTCTCCCTGTAGATGGAGCAAGAGCTCCAGGTACCCCTAGCTTGCCACCCGGGATTTGGGTGAGGCATAGTGGGGTACACACCACTTCTGTGTAGGAGTCAGAGGGGCAGGAAGAACTGTGGATATGTGACCACCCTCTGCCAGTCCCTGTAAATGCAGCTATTGTGTACATGGGCTTCTTGTGCCCTTGGTGCCTGCCCAAAGACACTCTGAGTAAGAGAGGTCAGGCTTTGGGCCTAGACACATCCTGTTGGCTGAGGGTTGAGTGGGCCTACCCACTCTGTGAGGGGGACTCTAGAGAGTCACAAGTCTTCCTCAAAGAAGAAATGACCCCTTAAGTCATCTTGTCGGACTCCAGGGGCCCCCAGAACCCAGGCCTCAACCTAGTGCTCTGCCTGAGTGTAGTTCCAGGCCTATGCTAGACTCTAAGGTCCTGGGAGTTGAGCTGGGGCCACATCCATTCCTTCCAGATTCAGGAGAGACCCAAGCAAGTGTGTTTCCTGCTAAGACCTGACCCAACTGCTGAGTGTGAGGCTGACAGAGTGACGGCCACAGACAAGTGTGGCCTTTCTGGTAGTAAGCTCACTAGGCAACTGGGAGGGAGCCACAAGACAGCTCTGGGCCTTATCTGGCCCCACACATCAGATGTAGACCCCCTGACTGTCCACCCTCTTTTCTCTCAGACCTCAGGCGGGCTAGGTTGAGACAGGAGTTGCTGGGAAGCCATGTCCACAGGTGACTTCCTCAGGGTACGGGTCGTAGATGCTGCAGTTGGGTGTGGGACCCTGGCAGTAGACATTGAGGTAGCCTCGGTACTTGTCTCTGTACGGCTGGTCCTTGAGGCACAGAGTCAAGTTCTTGTCACACTCACACGTCTGCTTGTCACACTCTGTCTCGTTGAGTTCACCTGTCGTGGAAAGGACAAGAGAGAAAGGGACTCTGAGAACACAGTGGCCTCTGGGATGTGACTTCAAGTCAGAAGGTCTTGTGCCTCCTTGGCCTTTGGGGTACCCTGCTCTGGGCTGGTACCCCATTCACAGGGTAAAACTGGGGGACCTCTGGACAGTTGGAACAACTGAGGCTAAGAAAGAAGGATGGGAGAGCTGGGGAGATGACTCAGCAGTTAGGAGCAGAGGACTCAGGTTCTGTTCTCAGTGCCCACACCAGGTTCTGTTCTCAGCACCCACATCAGGTGGCTCACAACGCCTGACTTTAGTTCCAGGGAACCTGACACCCTCTTCTGACCTCTACAGGCACATGCACACACATGGGACACAAATAGACAAGCAGGCGCACACACATACACATGAGTAAAAATCAACAAAATTAAGAAGGAAAGAGGGGCGGCTTTACCCACCCCTACTGGTTACGCCCTGTTTCCCCAGACTACTTCCTTCAGTGGAAGAGCCAGGCAAACCCCTGCTTTCCTAGGGAGTGATTGGTTAGGGCCAAGTAATGAAAGGTAGTTCTTACTCAAATTCATGCCAAATTAAAGGAAATTCCAATTCTTCATTTATGCTAATCTGAAGCCAACAGTTAACTCTTAGTGCCATGTGTCTCGTTTGGGATATCCTTATCCCCAAATGGTTTTCATTGCTTGCCTAAAACCCAAACTTACTAGGGTATCCTGGGTTGGTCTTTGGGTCCCCATCCTCACCCCAAGGTCCCATTCCTAGCCAGGGAGTCAGGGGAGAGACTCACTGCAGACAATCACAGTATCATTCTCTATCCTGTGGTCATAGTGGTCCACATAAGGGCGGCAGCCCTGGTCGAAGAGCTTCTGATAGCAGCAGTCATGGGCGTGGCAGCACCTGAGGGGGTGGGGCAGAGATGAGCAGACAGGTGCAGGCAGCCAATGGCCCCACCTCCCACCTCCCACCCCCACAGCACCTCCACCCCACTCCCAGCCCAGCAGAGAGCTCCGGTCATCTGTTTCAGTCCCTCACGGCCAGCCCTTCAGACTGCAGTCCAGAGAGGGATAGTTACACGCCCAAGGTCACACAGTAAAGCAGAACTGGCGCTGGTGCCCTGTATTCTTGTCCTGGATCCTACCTCTTTGTCAGGGCTGTCAGCTCCCTCCCTGCCATGGAGCCCAGAGTGGAGCTGCAAGGGGAGTCAGGTGTCCCCGCAGTCCAGTCAGGGAGGGAGGGTCGGAAGGAAGCCATGGCTTTAAAACCAGCATGAAGTACCTCGGGGGACAGGGTCTGGGGTGAGTCAATGGGCATTGGGGGGTATGCAGGATGGAGAACAAATGGAGAGTAGTCATCCCCTCCTTTTCTAAAAGAGTGAAGCCAACTGCCCGCTCCCCATGGGGCCAGATTTGGTGCTGGCTGCTGCTGGGGAAGTGAGAGCAGAAGCCATGGCTTCCGGATCTCCTAGTCTGCGGGAGGAAGCTCAGACTGATGGGGTGGATGTCCATCACGTCCCTTGCCATTGTGGAGTATCAGCCATGAGACTGGCACCTCTTTGTCTGTTTGTGGGAAGGCAGAAAATGCTACTCTAATATGGACAGAAAGCATTTATGAAGTCACAGATGGAGATCCTGGCCCTTCCTCCTCAGTCTGTCCATTAGCTGCCCCCCCCCCCACCGTGTCTTCCCACAAGAGGCCTCCAGAACCTACCAGTCTACCTCATCCATGGGCTTGCCGCGTCCCCCCAGCCCACAGTAGCAGCCGTAGCCCACAAAAGACAGGATGGCGTTCTTGTGTGTGATGGCCTCCACCATGAACTTGAGGTTCAGCAGGCTGCTGTGTGCAGTGGACACAACTGCAAGAGAGCTGGGCGTGTAAGTCTAGCCTGGTGAGACCCAGGGAACAAGATGGGAGTGGGGGAGGAAGGAGAAGGGAGTGGGGGGGGGAGGAGAAGGGAGGGGGGGGAGGAAGGAGAAGGGAGTGGGGGGGAGGAGAAGGGAGTGGGAGAGGAAGGAGAAGGGAGTGGGGGGAGGAGAAGGGAGTGGGGGGGAGGAGAAGGGAGGGGAGGAGGAAGGAGAAGGGAGTGGGGGGGGGAGAAGGGAGTGGGGGAGGAAGGAGAGCGGAGTTGGGGGGGAAACATATAAATCCTGAAGGCTGGAGTGTTTCCCACCCCCACCCTGAGCCTTACAGCCTGGAGGACAGAATATGGTTCATTTAGCTGCAGGCCATACAGCGTCCTAAACCCTTACATTTGTTAACTCATTGGGTATTCACTGCAACTCCTGACAGTTGTTATCACATTTTTACAGATAAGCAAATTGAGGCTGGAACCCTGAGTAACTTGCCTAGGGTCACACTGTCACATGATGCTGGAGAACCCAGAGCCAGGCAGGGAGGGGACCTCAGCCACACCCTCTGCCACAGGTACTTGGCTTCTGATAGAACCACAATCTGATAAATCCATACTATTGCGAAAACACTCAAAGTCAGAGTTACATTTCAGCCACATTTTGTGGTACACATTCCAGCTACTCAGGAAATTGTCTGAGGCAGGAGGATTGAGCGTGCAAGGGCTGCCTGGGCAATAGACTGGATTCAAGGTCCCCAAAGAGGTCATCCTGGGTGTCTGGTTCACTAGAGAGTGCTTCACAAATGCCACATACTGTCCTGAGTTATGGGAGTTTGATTCTGGGTCTTTCCACTCCTTTCCTGACCTCTGTCTGGTGTCTCTGCCACTGAAGGGGAGCCAGGGTCCCTGCCAGCATCCTGGAGTCAGTGTCTCAGTGCACACACACACAACAACAAGCAATAATGCAGATGTACTTCGTCTCCAGCAAAAGTCAGCTTCCTGGCAGCAGCCAGGCCCTCCAGCCGTTCATCCTTCTTCCTCTCTCAACTGCTTCCTTCTCTTGTCTGCAGGGTGTGGGGCTCTCTGAGCCATCTGTGCTGAGTCAGGGGCCGCAGCCCCTGCCTGGGTGAAGCCACTCACCCACTCACCAGCAGGAGGGAGGTTTTATCCCCATTTGCAGGGTGAGAAGACAAAGGCTCAGAAGGTGAAAGGCTTGCCCAGGCAGCCCAGGTTAGGAATAGCAGCGTTCAGGCAGGAGCCTCGTCTGTTCCTTAGCTGGACGCTAAGCCACATGCAACATGGAGCCTGTGTACATACAACCTCCACTCTGGCCTGCTCCAGCTACACCGGAGTTAGGCATCCCCTCCCCTCCCCTCCTACCTCCGCCCCCCTCCATGGAGAAGGAACTGTTCTGAGAGCCAGGAAGTCAAGGATTAGAAAGCTGGAGGCTGGATCGTAAAGGGCCTTGAGGTACCCAGCTGCCACTGTGAGGCCCTGGCTACCTCCTCCCCTGAGAGGGAAGCCCCATCTCCTCTTCTAGCTACAGGCACTTTACCCTGGGGGTAGGGTATACGCAGCACCAGGCTCCTGGCTGCCAACTGTCAGCTCTCACAGGGTGAAAGTAAGAAACATACATGGTTGTACTTGGGATAGACACACACTCCCTTACACTCCCCGCTTCACACACACACACAACATCCACATCTCATTCTGAGACACACTTACCCACACATCCTTATTACAACTGTTCATCTCATGTCCCCCAACACACACACACACACACACACACACACACACACACACACACACACACACACACACACACACACACACACACACACACACACACACACACACGCGCGCGCGCGCGCGCGCGCTTTACCTCACAAAACTATCACACATGGCAGAGGGTCCATAGCCAGAGCTAAGGCCATGTCCACAGGCAGAATTAGCTCATATTCAATCTCCTCAGACCAGTGGTTTAGGAGAGTGGTTTAGGGGTTGTTTTCTAAATGACAAGCCATGTTGTCTGAGTGCACCAACCCTTTTGCATGTCTGGCCAAATGAACCCTGTCTTTTGGGGTGCAAGGTTGTGTCAGGAGCCCCACTCAGCCATGCTGAGAGTAACTGCCCATATCCATGAAGCCCTGGGTATCAGCCCTAGGAAAGAAGTTTACAGGCAAACACACATTTATTCTCTCTCTCTCTTCCTGCCTCCCTCCCTCCCTCTCTCTCTTAGCAGAGCTATACATCCGATACATCCTATGATATCTCTCTCTCTCTCTCTCTCTCTCTCTCTCACACACACACACACACACACACACACACACATCACAATGAACACAGATGTACACCCAGGTGCCAGCCATGAGCCGTATTTTACTGAAGTATGGAGCATACAGACATCGTGTATGCTCAGACACACCTACACTCATGCACAGACACGCATCTAGCTACACACAAACTCATTAACTCCTGCCAGCACGAAAAGTCACTAATACATATGCTCAGGTCCACAATGATGGCAAACACTACCAGTTTACGAGGCTTGCTCAGCTCTCTGCACCTGCTCAGCGTAGCTCATAAAAGAAGGCCCCTGGCTTGTTTACAGGTGTCCAGAACTAAACAGCCCCAGAGGAGAGGTTGAAGCCTGACAGGGAAGTGGAGGCTCCTTCCTCAGAGAGAGGAAGGAACAGCCAGCCAATAGAATAACACAGAGCCCAAATTTCTGGGGAAAGGCTGGGGATGAGAGGGGGGTCAGAAAGGTCTCCTGGGAGCCATGCTCACCACTGCCAGCCAGGACTGCGATGGCAAAGAATTTCTTCATACCCAGGCTGGACCTGAAGAGAGAGCAAAGCCAGCCTGAATCCCTCCTCTCCAGCTAACCATAGCTGGGTCTCATTCAAGACACCACCCATGCTTTCTCTTGCCTTAATTGCTGTCACCCAGCCCTGTGACCAACTCCTCCCCACCTGGCCTGCATCTCCCGGGAGGAACACACCCCAGGGTGGCAGGGCCACCAGAACCAATTCCCCTGACTCTCAGCTCCAAGACAGGAAGCCATTGTCCCACGCCAGATTCAGCTCTCAGGACCATACTCCAAGGAATTCTAGGACCCGAGTCATTGGGACCTCAACTGGCAGCTGGATCATAAAACCTAAAATCAAGAGACTCCGGTCACTGGATTCTAGATTCAGCTCTGCAGATGCTGAGGGTCCACAGGCAGATCTCTTAGCCTCTCTGGGCTTTAAGAACAGAATTAGGTTGACTAAATGTCCCAGAGATCCTTCTAGCACCAGAATGCAGTTGGCACACCTCTGCTCAACATGCAGACACTCAGAGCTCTCCTTCCTGAAGAACTGACTCTAGGAGTGTATCCCCTGCCCGTCTCCCTGGAATGTTCTATTCCAGGGCAGCAAGCACCTACCTGGAGGTTCTGGAAGGAGAAGAGGCCCCGAGGCCTGGACTCTTCCATCTAGCAGGGTGTTTAACCAGCACCTTCTTCCTGAACCCTTTGGGGTTGGCCTGCGCCCCATCTGCCATGTCTTGGATTTGGGGAGGCCAGCGACATAGGGCTTGAAAGGTCCTTAATATGCCCAGAAGTCCCTGAGGAGCAGGCCCCAGCTTCCCGCTGCCTCTGCCTCGAACACTAGCAGGGTAGTGCTGGGGCAATGCCCCTGGGCAGGAGGCAGGTGACAGATGTCCTAGAAAAGGCTGGCTCCACCTCTTCCCTCCCACTGCCACAGCCCTTCCCACACCAGCCTGGTAAAATCCCCACCCCACATCAGCCTGCCCACCCCTGGGCTTGGGAGTGGGGTGCAACCACCCAGAATCAGCCCCACCCCCTGTACCTGAAGCAAGGCTGAAGTTCTCTCCATCCCCAGCTGGAAGATGCCAAGGAACACGGTACCCAACAATACTTGTTGAAGAAAAGCAAGAGGCCCTTTCTTCAAGGGACCTTCCTGTAGGGACCACTCTACTAGGACCTTGCAGTGGGCAAGTGAAACGACTCAGTTCCAGATACAAGGCAAAGAGGGTGACGTGGCCAGAGTGCACAAGCGGAAAACCCGGCTCTTGGGAGATGGAGGCAGGAGGAAGGAGCAGGAGTTCAAGTCTACCCTCAGCTACATAGCAAGTTTTAGGCTAGCCTGGGCAACATAAAATCCTGTCTCAGAGAGGAGAGAGGAGAGAGGAAAGAAGAGAGAAGAGAGAGAAGAGGTGGGGGTGGGGGGGGGGGAGAAAGGGCCAGAGAATTGCCTCAGTGGTTAAGAGCACTTGATGCTCTTGCAGAGGACCTGGGTTCTGTTCCCAGCACTTAACTCACAGCTCACAACTGCCTGTAACTCCAGTTTCATGGGGTCTGGTGCCTTATCCTGCTTCTTCAGGCACCAGGCATGAGAGTGGTACAGGCACATACATGCAGGCAAAGCATTCATACACATAAAATAAAAATAAACTGAGGCTAGAGAGATGACTCAGCAGTTAAAAGGCACTTACTGCCCTTGCAGAGGACCCAGGTTCAATTCCCAGCACCCATATAGGGGCTCACAACCATCTGTAACTCCAGTTCCTGGGGATCCAGTGCTTCTTCTGACCTTTGCTGGGTCCCTGGTGCATGTAGTAGACATACATGCACTCAGGCACATACATACAAAATAAAAGAAAATAAGACATTTTAAAAATTAAAAAATATTTTCAAAGAAAAAAGAAGTGTGTAAAACAAGGCGAAGACAAATGTGAGTGAGTACACAATCATCAAGAGGACCCAGCAGGGGCCAGAGGCTCCAGCTAAACAGATGGGACAACTTTTCCCAAAACAGTGGGGTGATCAGGCATTACCCCAGGAGATGTCAGAGAGGGACAACAGAGATCCCAGCTGAACCCTGGTAACAAGACTGTAGCTAAAAGTGGACCCTGCGGAGACCCACAAAGAAGCCTAAACATCAAAGCCCACTTGAGAAGAGAGTTGTGAGGAGCCTGAGTCCCCCCAGTGAAGGGGGCTCTTGCTGGTGAGGGGCCTTTGTGTGGACACATACCTGTCCACTGTCCAGATGAACAGAACCCCCTCACACTGAAAGGGGTTCCAGTCATCCACAAGCATGTTGGTGGCCACCTTCCCCAGACTTAAGACCCAGGGTGGAGGGAGGGGCTCAAGTATGTGCACTTGGCGGAAAGCTCCCCTGCCCCCCACCCTGCGCCAACTCACCTGCGGTGTCAAGACCAAGGTCTCTCAGGGTTCTTTTTAACCTGTCCTTGTGGGTAGAGACCACACTCAGTGCAGCCATCTAATACACCTCAGGGCTTCAAATAGCACCCCAGGCCCCAGCAACAGCTCTCCTACCTCACTCCTAAATAGTTACATCCCCCAAAAAGCATGTCTTTGGAAATCCCCATTGGTGTCCTGAGTGGTACCAGGATGGTGGTGAGTCTGGGTGTTGGCATCAGCTGCCTGGTTTTAGGGAGTGGAGTGTGCATGGCTGGCCCTGTCATCACTGTCCACTGTGTGGGGTCAGGAGAGAAGGGAGGGTCTGAGCTCAGGAAGCTGCCTGAGCAGACTGAGTGGCACCAACCTACCATCTCATGGCTGAGACCTTGGCAGCGGCTTCCTTCCCTGTTCTGTGCCCCCTCAGCTATGGAGTCGGGGTACCAAGGCCTCCTTCCAGGAATAAGGACTGTGACTGCCAGTTCAACTCTTTGTGCTACCAGGCACACACAGGGCCCAGTTTCAAAGACTGGACTGTGACAAGGGCCTGGGGTGATGGGGTGTGGGGGTTGGGGTGATGGGAAAAGAGTCCTATTGGACTCCGGTACTTACAATTATTCCCTCATCTCTCCTCCTCCAGTGTTTCCCATCCTGTTAACAAGGGTCTGAAAGGGGTGTCCCCCCCCCCCCCTCCCAACCTCCCTTGTTGTCCCCCCCACACACACACATACACAAGCTTCTCTTCCCCCTCTTCTGGCTGTCCCCAGTCAATGGGCCTATCTCAGGTGTTATTCATTGTCCCTCACCCATTTCCTCCCCCCACTTCTGCCCAGTTTCCTGTCTGAGTGCCCAGGAAGTTCCTCACAGCCTTCAATCACAGGCTCATACACAGGAAGGCTGTAATTTGTACTTGCATGTGCATTCCCTTGCAGGTACACGTATGTTTTGGCTGGTGGATCTTGACACAGACTGGGGGCCCTGGAGAGCGGGGGCCCTCATTTTCTCCATGGGCTGCAGGGTGTGACAAGAGCTTGCTCTACCATCTCAGACCAGCCCTGGCAAGGCTGTTGTTGCTCTCCTATGTCTGCAGGGAGCTGGGTTCTAGTTCTACTGACACATTTGCATCCACCTCTCAGGAAGATCACCGAACTACAAAAAAAAAGATACAGGCTGCAGGAGTTGGGGAGCACCTGCATTTAGGCTGAAGCCAAGACCTGGGACTCCAGGAAGCCACTTTGTCCCCTAAAATTCTAGTGGAGGTGCAAGTCAGGCAGGTCTTCAGACAGGCTGGATCCTCCCCGGGGAGGGGCGGGCTCCTCCACTCCCACCTTCTTCTTCAAGCTCCAAGTGCTCAATAGTGAATAATAAACTGGTCCACCCAGAAATTCCACTTGTAGGAGAGCAGCCCCGGATACAAACCTAAGCTGTTTCCAAAGATGGATGCAAAGAGACACTGTGGGGGTGAATTTATGACGTTTGTGTTTCTGGACAATCAAGTGGGTTCAGGGCCACTCACTTTAATTTAAAAGTATTCTTTGCAAATACAGATACATTCTGACCCACTGGGCTAAAGTGTTCAAGAGGCTTTGCCATGTGAATTTTGAGGGAACACCATTCTGGCCAGAACGAGGATGTACAGGAGTTCCTCCTACATGACATTATATGAGGAAATGCCGAATGTGTCCTCTGGAGTTATATCCATTCTGATAACAGCAATGCAAAGGTAGAGTACAGACCAATGACCTCCTGAACATAGAGTCTATAATAACATACCAACCAAAAGGGAAACCATACCCAAGCCAGCTTCATCCGAGGAACAAAAGGTTGATTTTTACACTAAGAATACAACCCACGTGTATTATACCACATTAACAAATTTCAAAAGAAAAGTCTAAGATATCTCAGATGTAATCAAGCCATCCAGGAGTCACCATGGGACAAAATTCAGCATTCATTCTTGGCAACAAAAATTTACAAAGTCAGAGAATTTTGAGAATTTAGTTTTTAACTTTCCCGATAAACCACAGCCAAAGTCATACACACCCAAGGCTGAAAAACTGAATGCCCCTGCTGGGAAGGAAGCAGGGATGTCCACCCACTGGGTCTGCTCAGCATTGCACTGGGGTTTCGGGAGGGGTAGCAGCAGTGAGGATGTTTAGTACAGTAAGGTGAAGAGAGCAAGGGAGGGAGAGGGAGGCACACAAAGAAATCAAACACACTAAAGCTGCAAAGGATGCATCCATCCCAGAACCTGATGACACGTGTGCCTAGTCCCAGCACTCAGGAGGCAGAAGCAGGCAGATCCCCGGAGAGTGCGAGGTCAGCCTTGCTACAAGGAGAGACACTGCCTCAAAGAACAAACAGGTAACCACCAAAAACAACAACAAAAGAATGCTTCTATTAGCATCAGTGGAATCGTCCACCTGAGGATTCCTGCCTGACCATCGCCACCGCCAGTCATGTGCCCACAGTCCTGCCCTGTCACAGTAGTGCCTTCACTTGGCTGAAGTTGACATCTGATGACAAGAAGGAGCAGGTTTATAAACTGGCTAAGAAGGGCCCCCCACTCCCTCACCAGTCACTGTGACCTTGAAGGACTCATAAGACATAGCACACCATATACATTGTGGTGAAGTCAGAGAAACCTGGGCCCAGCCAGGCATGACAAGTGGTATCTGCCTGTAGAGCCAACACTCAGGAGGCAAAGACAGGAAGATCAAAAGTTCAAGGGCAGCCAGAGCTACGGAGTGAGACTGGGTCTCAAAAACAAAAGAAAAATGCATGCCTGGGGCCGAGGAACTCCTATCATTAGGATGAGAACACGAAGTTCAGAACAGTTCTGGATGATAGATGAACCCATCCATCTGCCTAGTACCACTTGAGTCTTCCCCCATCCCTGGGAAGATGAATCACCTACAACTTTGCCTCAGCTGTACAAATTCTTCTCTGAGGTCAAGCAATGCAATCTCTGTTTAACATTTTAAAAGAAGAGGCCGCTTACACTGTGATCTCAGCGCTTAGGAGGGGGAAGCAGGAGGAAGGTTGACTGTTCAGGGCCAGCCTGACCCACAGTGAGTTCCCAAACAGAGAACACTCAACCAGGGAATGTAAGACCCTGTCACAAAACAAACAACAAAACCCTGTAGAATCTACACATGTTGAATTCATACACTGAGTTTAGCCAGTTTGCAGAACAGAACATGGAAATTCAAAAAATAACAACAGTTGTTATGGCTGCGTGCTGGAAATGAATGTTTAGAAACTGACAACCTAAAAATTTTTATAAAAATACCAAAAATGATCAAATATCTATGGGTGAAAGTGATAAAGAAATGGAAAATGTGCACACCGAAAACTAAAATAATGTCCAGTGGGATCAAAAAAGACCAAAATAAACCCACAATAAGCCACAGGCTAGTCCACGGCAGTGAGTCAGGATGCTCAGTGTCTCTGAGAACCCAGTTCCTCTCTGGGCTCTATGAAATCAATGTCACTGTGCTCGCAACCAAACCTTAGTAGACTTTTCTTACAGGGTTCAGCAAGCTCCTCCTAAAATTCATACGGAAATTACCAGGGCTAAGGATATTCCTGTCAACTATAAAAAGGAAAATAAAGGAAAGAAAGAGTAAAAACAGAAGAATTTCAAACCTTACCTCTCACTGTATACCGAATTTAAATAGATTTTAAGTAGGGGGTCGGGGTGTAATTCAGTTGCTAGAGCACTTGCTGAGCAGGCACGAAGGCCTGGGTTTTCTCCTCAGCACCACATGAACCTGGTATAGTGACTTATACCCAGAATCCCAGCACTGTGGAGGCATAAGATCAGTAGTTCAAGGTCATCCTCAGCTACATCCTGAATTTCAGGCAAGCCTGGGCTATAAGAGACCCTGTCTCAGAAAAGAAAAGAAAAATAAACAAAATGGATCACAATTCAACCAGGGTGCTAATACAATAAGCAGAGAAAAAACACTCTTTTCAACAAGTCTAGAGGAGAGCTGGATATCCACAAGCAAAAGAATGAGGCCCAACCTCTTCTTCATGTCACCCACAAAACTTAGCTCACAATGGGGGCTGGAGAGATGGCTCAGCAGTAAGGAGTGCCTGAGGCTCTTGTGAAGGAACCTAAGTTCGATTCCCAGCACCTGAGTCTACTAAGTTAGTTACCTGGAGCTGAGGGGAGGAAGTTTGTGGCAGAGTCAGCAGGGAGAGACTGCTGTTGGTAAAGTGTCCAAAATTAGATCATGGTCATGGTTCCATAAATGTGAATTCTAAGAAATTGAAGCTGGGCTTAGAAGCTGGCACCTAACATCCCAAACACTTAGAAAGTAGAGGTAGGAAGATCTAGGGTTTAAAGCCCTGGGCTACATGAGACCCTGCTTAAGAAAAGAAAGAAAGTTCAGTTCACCACACAAACTAAGGATAAGGGCAGGCACCTGCAATCTTGATACTTGGAAGCTTGTAGTATATATAACTCCAGTGCAGTGTAACCCCAGGGCATCCAACGCCCTCTTCTGGCCTCTGAGGGCACTGCACTCATGTGTACATACCCACACATTCACATAATGAAACATTAAAATAATTTTTTTTTTTTAGGTTAACTCAAAACCAGAAACGTAAATGTAAAGTATAAAACCTTTGGAGACAGCCTGGTATGGTGGTGTGTGGTTGTGATCTCCGCACTGGGGAACCAAAGACAGGAGGCTAGCCAATGAGTGGAGGCTAGCCTGGGCTGCATAGCAAGACCCTGCCTCAAACAAGCAAGCAAAATCAGCAAAATCTCATAGTATGGGAATAAATCTCTGTGGTATTGGAATAGGCAACAGTTTCCTAAATATTGTTGCAAGAACACAGGAGACATAAGAACAAAAAAATTGAGTCTCCTCCACATTTAAAACTCTCTGCTGCAAGCTACACCAACAGAAAGAAAAAAGGATACCCCACAGAGTGGACGAGGATCATGTGAGGACTCCCAACAAGCCAACAGTGAAGCGATAACAAGCCAGTTCCCAAATGGCAAAGAACTCGAAAGTTCTCCAAATAAGATAAACTGACGGCCAATAAGCACATGGGAAGGAATTTAACATCATTAGTCACCAGAGAAATACAAACCGAGGCCACCCTGAGGAAACACCTCACACCCACTAGCGCAACTGTGACGAAAAGGGAGGTGAGAAGACTGTGACAGCCTGGGAGCCCTGCATGGCTTTCCCCAAAGTCTTAGGTGTGGAGTTTTCCACATGAAGCAGAAGCTCCGTTCTGGGCATCTACACCCAAAAGAAACAAAAGCAGGTGTCCACGGGAACTGTGTACACGTTCACAGTCACAGTGGGAAGGATAACCAAGAGGGAGGGAAAAATGCCCGTCCACGGGCCGGTGGCTGTATGAAGCGTGGACTGGCTACCCTGGGACACATTATCCAGTCCTTGAGAGCACTCCGAGGCTGCAGTCTACAGCTCGGCCAGTAGATGCTTTCCACACAAGCATGAAGACCCAAGTCAGAGCCAGGAACTCACATAAAAGCCAGGCACAGCGGTGTGTGCCTGTAACTCCAGCACTGAGCAGTAGTCCTTGATAGGAAGGCCCATGGGTCTTACTGGTCAGTGAGTGTGGCTAAGCTCTGGGTTCATTGAGAGACCTGCTTTTGAGAAATTAAGTGGAGAGGGAATGAGGAGGACACAATGCTGACCTCTAAAACACACACACACACACACACACACACACACACACACACACACACACACCTATATACATGGAGCAGGAATCTTAAAAGTTCTTATTAATAAAATCAAACCTGGAGCCAGGTATTGGAGTGAATGCTGGAAGATCAGAGAAGCAGAACAAGCCACAGCTTCCTCACCTTGCCATTTCCTCAGCTGATCCTGTTTCCTCAGACTGGATGTTTCTGAGTCCTCATCAGAATGGATCTCAGCTGAACTGCTGCTAGAAGCCTAAAAGCTTAACCAGCTAAAAGCTTCTAGTTTCTGGTCTTTACATCTTATATACCTTTCCACTTTCTGCAGTCACTCCCTGGGATTAAAGGCTCACTTTCTGGGATTAAAGGCGTGAGTCACCATGTTTGGCTGTATCCTTGAACAAATGGATTTCTGCCTCTGGAATGCTAGGATTAAAGGCATGTGCTACCACTGCCTATCCTCTATGTCTATCTAGTGGCTGTTCTGTTTTTTGACCCCAGATAAATTTATTAGGGTGCACAATATTTTGGGGAACACAATACCACCACATATACATACACACAAATGTACATACATACATACAAGCACACATACACAGATATACCAAACAAAAGAAGGAAGCCAGTGTCAGTAAATGCCATAGTATGGGTGAAGCAAATGTCAGGTAGGAGAAGCAGCCACTGAAGGCAATATGATTCATTCATGTGCAGATCTGAAGCAGACAACAGAGATAGAAACTAGGGCTGAGGGGAGGGAGTGTGTGACCGGGCAGAGCAGGTAGTGACTGCTGTTGGTGGGGTTTCATTTGGGGGTATCTAAGGTTAGATAGTGGTCATGGTTACATAAATATGATTATAAAAAAACTGAAGCTGGCCATCTTAGCATGCGTCTACAGTCCCAAACACTTGGGAAACAGAGGAAGGAAGATCAAGGGTTTGAGGCCAGCCTGGACTACATGAGATGCCGCTCAGAAAACAAAAGGAAAATTGAATTAAAGACTGGAGACGTAGCTCAGTTGGTAGAGTGCCTAGCATCCATGAAGCCCCGAGTTCAGTTCCCATAAACCTAGGATGGTGATGGCCTGCATCTTCAATATTGAGAAGTTCAAGGCCATCCTCTCCTACATCTTGAGTTTGGGGCCAGTCTGGGCCATGTGAGAGCCTATCTCAAAAACAAAATTAATAAATTATATACATGAAAGAACATTATATATACTCAACAAGCTGCCTCTGAAGATAGATCGTTTTGTTTGGCCTCAAGGAAGGAAGTCTCAACACGTCTCACAATGTGAAAGAACTACAGGATTAATCTCATAATGAAATACTTGAGCTGTCAGTCATTGAGACTAGCACTGTACAGTCTTGCTTCCGGGGGTGTTCAAATTCACAGAAGCTGAAGAGGAGAGCAGTGCTTTCCAGGGCCGGGAGGGGAGTGGGAACTCTCGCTGCTCACTGGGAGCTGAGTTTCAGTTTTGCAAGATGGAATGTTCTGTGGGCAGATGTTGGGGACAGTTGAGCAACACCGTGAGTGTACTGATGGCCAGGATGCTGCACAGTTGAAATGGTTACGATGCGAGATTTGATGATGTATGCATTTTATATATGTTAAAGAAAGAAATACTTTCGGAAATTTTGTTGTTGGCCTACATGTAAGATTTAGCTTAGGGAATTTCTAAAGTCAAACAGGCTGGGCATGGTGATGTCCTCCTGTTATCTCACTACTTGGGAGTTGGAGGCTTAAAGATCAAGAACTCAAGGCCAGTCTGGGCTACATGATACCCTTTCTCAGAGAAAAACAAAAACATAGACTAACAAAAGTAAAAACCAGGGGCTGGAGAGATGGCTCAGTGATTAAAAACCACTTTTTGTTCTTTGCAGAGGACCCGGGTTCAATCCCCAGCACGAACCCCAGCACTCACAACCTCTGCAACTCCTGTCCCAGGGCATCCAATGCCCTCATATGGCCTCATGGGCACTATGCACACATGCTGCACACACATGCAGACAAAACTCCATACACATAAAATAAATGAAAAACAAGAAACACAGAGACCCTGCGCTTGGGTCCCCAAACCCATATCAGATGACTCACAAACACCTGTAGCTCCAACTCCAGGGGATTTGATGACATGTGTTCGCACACACAGACAGACACACAGACACACAATTGAAAATAAGAGAAATACTTGTTTGCTTTTCGAGACAGCGCTTCTCTGTTGTAGCCTTGGTTATCCTGGAATTCGCTCTGTAGACCAGACTGGCCTCGAACTCACAAAGATCAGACCTTTAAGACAAATGTACATAGCAGAGGAAATCATTGTGATCTGATGTTTGGTAGAACCCTTGGTATAACATGCAAAGCACAACACATCAGAGAAAATATCCAGCGCACTGGACTTCATGGGCCCTTGACGTCTCATCCTTTCTAAGATCCTCTCAAGAAAATGGGAGAACTTGGGGTGTAGCTGGAGAGTAGAGCATTCTCACACTCTTGACACCTGGACTCAATCTGCAGCATGGAGAAAAAGAGGGGAAGAGGAGAAAGAAGGACAGGAGGTGGGGGAGAGAGGAGACCATTAAAAATGAACAAAAATTTAAAGTCACCAAAAAAGATGTATCAATAGTAAATTAGCATGTGGGGAAGGTGCTGAGAATTATTTGGTACTCTCTCCTCCTCCTCTTTTCCCTCTTGAGAGATTGAATACAGGCCACACACAACAAGGCACTTCTAAGTAACATCCTCCCTCAGTTCAGATATTTTCTTGAAATGATAATAACCCAATCATTCCGTTCCTAGATGCTTTCCCAAAAGACATGAAAACATTTGTCCAAACAACCAAAAGTCTAGATACTGGTAACTGTTATCTAGTTATCTAGGAATTCCATATATCTGCACCAGGGAATATTACTCAGCACTGAAAAGCAACATGCAGCAGCCAAGATGAGTCTCTGGATTATTATGCAGAGTAAAACCAGACAAGACATGTAACTACTATGTGAATCCATTTCTGTGCAATTTCCCAGAAAATGAAAAATCATCTATACTAATAAGCAAGTGGCCTGGAAGCCAAGTGGGGTAGTGAGAAGACTTTCGGGGTGATGGATATGTTCACCGCCTTCATTGTGACGGTCATTTCACAGATGCATGCAGGCATCACTTGGCAAATTGCACATTCTAAAAAAGATTTTCTTTCTATGTGTGTATGTGTGGGGTTTGTGTGTGTGGATACAGTGCTCACGGAGGCCATAAAAAGAATGCCCCTGAGGTGGAGTTACAGGCTATGGTTGCTGGGAACCCACTCAGATCTCTACAGGAGCCACAAGCACTCTAACCACTGAGCAATCTCTCCAGCACTAAATTGGATGCTTTAAACCTAGCCAGGCCTTGCTACCCTTGGTGGCGGTGGAGATTGGGTCAGGACCCATTGCCAATACCTATAGATAATCAATTCCACTTTACTTACATAAAATGGCTTAGCTTGCATATAATCTGCACAACTCTGCCTATCTCCTTTAGATCACTTTAAATCAGCTCTAGAAGCTGGTCATGGTGGTGCACATCTATAATCCTTGCCCTCAGGAGGCAGAGGCAGGAGAATCACAGCCAGTTCCAGTCCAGCCTTGGCAACATAGTGAGGCTCTGCCTCAAAAATCCAAAAATAAACAAATCCCTTAATAAATAACCTTTAGATCATGTATAATGTAAATAGCTTTGTGTCTGTCTGTCTGTATATGTGTGTGTCTATCTGTCTTATGTACATGTGTGTATAGATGCGCTCACCTGTGCATATAGAAGCCAAAGGTTGGCCAGAAATATATTTCTTTATCACACTCCATCTAATTTTTGAGACAAAGTCTCTCACTGAACCGGAAGATTGCTGTGTTGTCCAGCCTGGCTGGCAGTGAGGCTCCAGGATCTGCCTGAAGCATCCTCACCCATAATACTGGGGCTGCAGGCATGCACCACCATGCCTGGCTTTTATGTGAATGCCAGGGATCTGGACTTGGGCTTTTAAGCTTGTCTAGCCATCACTTTACCCCATGAGCTATATCTCCTGCCCCATAAATAGTTATTTTAGGGACTAATAACAGGAAAAGAAAATCCATTGACCAGAGGTATAGCTCAGAGATAGAGTGCTTGCTTAGCATGCATGAGGCCCCAGGTTAAATCCCCAGTGCTGCCAGGAAAAAAAAAAGAAAACGGAAAATATCTCTCTGTGTTCAGGGCACACACAAAATTTCCCTGAATATTTTTAATATTTTGTTTTATTATTAATTTTAGGTATTGTGTTTGTATGTTTGTGTACATGAGTGCAGTTGCCCATAGAGGCCAGAAGAGGGCACTGGATCTCCTGGAGCTGAAGTTAACAGAGTCGTGAGCTGCTTGACACCGGTGCTGGGAACTGAATTCAGGTCCTCTCTCTGGAAGAGCCCTGCATGTTCTTAACCACTGAGCCATCTCTCCGGCTGCTCCCCTGAATATTCCTGATCCCTGCTTGGCCCACGCTTTGGGAGTAAAATGCACAGATATGGATTGCTGACAATATGTGCGATTTATTTTATCTCAGTCTTATTTCAATAATGCTATAATGCGGAAAGGAGACAGACAGACAGGCAGGCAGGCAGAGAATGATACTATAATGAGGAAAGGAGAGAAAGAGAGACAGACAGAAAGTCAGACGAAGGGGGTTTCTGTTAGCATGTCTGAGGTTTAAGAACACTGGTGCATCACGCTGAGGACATCAGACAACCAGGACACCCGCTCCAGAGGGATGAAAATCGAACAGCCTTTGAAGATGGTGTGGCAATTCCTATAAAGGAGACACGCACTCACAGTCCTGCACGGCCTTTCTACTTCCTGGCGTTTACAGAGAGCAGAGCACGTGCGTGTGTTCAGTCCAGAGCCTTCCTCACAAGTGTCACAGGCCTCGCTCACCCTGTGACAACCAAACAGAAGTCATCTAATCACCTGTCACTTGAAGAAAGGACAAAGGGTACATCTGTATGACAAGCCCACAAGATGCTACTCAGAGACACGGTTCACAACCCACCCATACATGCAACATCATGGCTGAACTTCAGAAACATTGTATGATCCCAAGGGAAGGTGGGCAGAGACAAGGTCCCCAAACCGGATGTTTCCATCTGCCTGAAACTCCAGAGATTCATCTAAGCAGGGGCAGGTGACACAAGCCTATAGTCCCCACAACTTGATAGGTTGAGGCAAGAGGATTACAGATTCAAAATCTGCCCTAGTAACAGAGCCAGTTCAAACCTGATCCAGGCAACAGAGTGAAACTGGAGGACTGAGGATTACAGAGGCAGTAGAGTGCTCTGACTTTAATCCCCTGTGCTACACACACACACACACACACACACACACACACACACACTCACATGCACACACACACTCACAGTCACATGCACACACACTGAGGAATCAGGGATCAGGAATATTCGGGGGAGCAGCTGGAGAGACAGCTCAGTGGTTAGGAGCATGTAGGGATTTTCCAGAGGACCTGAATTCACTTCTCAGCACTCATATTCTCTCTCTCTCTCTCTCTCTCTCTCTCTCTCTCTCTCTCTCTCTCTCTCTCTCTCTCTCTCTCTCTCACACACACACACACACACACACACACACACACACACACACACACACACGGTTTACAGCAATTTGGGCAAATCTCCTGCTCCCCTGGATCTGTCTGTCTCTGCCTCCTTGTGCCAGAGTTACAAGCACACTGTGAGAATTTGACAGCACAGCCCCATCTATAATGATGGGATGGGTTAGTGGTTGTCTTGGATTTGAGGAGGGAGCGGAGCTGACTTCTCAGGGACTGGAGGGAGATTTGGCAGGGGTGTGTTGAAGTGGGGGGTGGAGGTGGGTTGGGGCAGAGAATAGGGGGAGCAGGGAGGAGTGGATTTGAGGGAAGGTTAATGAAAATGGTAATGATTAAGGAAGCTCTCCAGGTGTGTGTCTTCATCTCAATTAGCCAAACTACCAGTACATACATTTTATCTTAGACAAATTACACTTCAATAAAGGGCTGGGTGGGTGTAGCTCAGTAATGAAGTGTGTATCATACAAAGGGTTCTGAATTCAATGCCCAGTACTACATGACACCCGTCCTGATGGGCATTCCTGTAATCCGAGCACTTGGGAGGTGGAGTCAGAGGATCAGAAATTCAAGTCATCCTCAGTTGCTTAACAAGTTTGAGGTCAACAAGGATAAATAAAAGCCTGTCTCAGAAAAATTTTTAAAAAGAATGAATGAAAGAAAGGAAAGACATTATACCCCAATTTTAAACTTATTTTTCAAAAAAAAACATTTTTATTTCTATAACTGACCAAATGATCTCTAATTATTAACTCTGGAGGAAGGCAGTCTCAAAGGTCTTCATTCCCATTTTGTGGGGGTAGAAACTAAGGCAGGGAGCTAGCTATGTGTGCATCTCAGCCCTGCACAGACAGCTCCCTGAGGGCCTGACTGCCCCAGACCTGCTGCTCTGTGGGACCGTGTTGTGCCTTGTGATGGGGACAGATAAAAAGACAATAATCTACCAGCGCCAAACTCCTCTGTGAGGACCCCCTTACATTTACACTGTTTTCTTGGTGTCCCCCAACACCTATGTGGGTTTTCTGGGACTACCATTACAACGTATCATGGGACTACACAGAGTGAGAAGGGGCATATACATGCATGTGTGTGCATGTGAAGGCCAGAGGTTGCTCTCTCCTTAGTCTTTGAGATAGGGTCTCTCACTGAACCTTGGAACCCACCAATTCCACTACCTGGTCTGGCCAGCGAGCCCCTGGGGTCCTCTCTGCCATCTCCTACCCTGTGCTGGGATTACATGTGTGCCACCATGACTGGCTTTTTCAGTGGGTTCTGGGGATTCAAACACAGGCCTCGTGCAGCAAACATTTTACTGAGCAGATCATCTCCCCAAGCCTAGGAATTTATTTTTTCGCAGCTGTGGAAGCTGGAAGTCTGAGCTAAAAGGAAGGTAGGGATTGGTCCTTCTGAGGTCTCTCTCCAGGTCATGCCTCTTTCTTGGGCCCTCACGTTATCATTCTCCTCTGTCCTTTTAGTGTTTTGTTTCAAGGAAGGGTCCAGCTGCTGGCTTGGGACTTGCTAGGTAGACCAGGCTAGCCTGGAACTTGTGATCCTCCTGCCTCATCCTCTCAGGTGCTGGGATCACAGCCTCACACTGTCATACCCATCTCCTAGTAATCTCTCTTCCAGAAGGACACAGCCAGCAGGCAAACCATCCTGTGAGAAGTGAATGATGCTGGCACTGAGAGAACTCCAGGAAAGTAATAAAAATACAGAAGGGCTTCCTGGAGGAAGGGGAAGTTTGTGCATGCCAGAGGGCTGTCATTTCCCATAGACTTAATAGCATGTTCCTCTGTATTAATCTTGCCTCTGGGTCATAGGTCACTGCGGGATTTGATTAATGATTTTAAACTATTGCCCCTGCCTTCTTGTCCTACTTTCGTAAATTGGCATCCTCTGTGCATCCTTGAATAAGCAAACAAAGCCTTGTCATTGCTTCCCTAAGGAGCCACCAGCTGTCTGCAAATAGCACAGGTCCTAGCTTGACAGCGTCTGGTCAGTCTGGGGACACTGTAAGACCCTAGCAGACAAGGACTTTCCCCGTTCCTCCCTCTCTACCCCCTGCACACAGTAGGTGCTCAGGAAGTATCTGCTGACCACATTCGTTTTCTTGGCTCCTGTGAAATTTCTTCAAAGTATCCCCTTTGCTTCCCACAGGCCAACACTGACAGGCACATTAGCAGCTCTGGTTCTCAGGCACTCTCTGTGTGCCGGGCATATTGTCCACAGTTCTCAGCCCACAGCACAGAATCCTCAGGATGGCTTCCCCAACTGACCGCTATCATTTCCCTTTGCCCTGCTTCAAACATGAGCAAGAAGGGAGTCACGGTCTGTGGCTGCATCACCCCACGGTCAGGCTCTGAGGAAGACAGCAGGGGCTGGGCAGGGGCTGCAAATGAGCAAGAACCCCCAGCTATGCCCACCTCCCAGCTTCCAGCTGTGGGGAAATGCTAGGGACTTTGAAAGAGCTTGGGTTGTTGTTGCTGTTGATTTGTGTGTGGGATGAGCATGCGCTCACCACCACATGCATGTGGAGATCTAAGGATAGCTTTCAGTAGTCAGTTCTCTTCTACCTTACAGGACTCTCTTCTTGCTCCTTCTATTGCCCGATGTACACAATGGCTTGCAAGCTTCTGGCCGATTCCCCTGTCTTCATCTCCCATCTCGCTGTAAGAGCGCTGGGATCGCAGAGGAGTACTGCAGAATCTGACTTTACTATGTTGTTTTGGGGAATCAAACTCAGGCTACCAGGTTTGCATGGCTAGAGATTTTACCCACTAAGCCAACCCCCTCAAAGAGCATCTTGAGTCACTCTGGATGAACTGAGAAGTCGAAGTGGAAATTCCCTTGCATATGACCAACTCTCATCTAGAAATGAGGATCTTTGGGCCTGGATGTCACAGCCCTTTCCATGGGTCAGTCCTAAGCCTCATTCCTGGAAGGGGGGGGCACCAGGTGTCACTCAGTAATTTACCAACTATTGCATGCCAATCATTCCACCCGTAGCCTTCCCTACAGAGCCCCCCTGGATTCCACTGTTCACATCGGAAATTTGAGGCTCTGTAGCAGAAATGTAGCAGCATCCTTAAGGTGGTTGTGCTTTGAGGCTATGAGGTGGAGCAGCAACTGTTCATAAGTCAGGACATCTGGCCATCTAAAGGGTTCCCCGAAGTCCTTTCTGCTGTTCACCCCATTGTTTCTCCCTCTGTCTCTGTCTGTCTCTCTGTCTGTCTGTGTCTGTCTGTCTGTCTGTCTATCTGTCTCTCTCTCTCTCTCTCTCTCTCTGTGTGTGTGTGTGTGTGTGTGTGTGTGTGTGTGTGTGTGTGTGTGTGTGCATGTGGAGGCTCACCCATTAAGCTAGGCTGGCTGTCCAGTGAGCCCCAGGGATCCACCTGTCTCCACCTTCCCAGTGCTGGGATTACAAACTTACAAACGCAGCCACCACGCTTGGTTTTTATGCAGGTGCTGGGAATCCAAACTCAGACCCTCATGCTCATATAAAAACTCTGCTGACTGACCCATCTCCCTAGAAACCACCCCCCCCCCATTTGTTTTTCCCATCATTGTTACTATTCAGTTATACAGGAAACACATGTGTGAGAAAGGGCAAAAACTGTAATTGTTTTGAGTTTTGGCAGTGTGAACACCCACATAACCAAGCAGTAAAGACACACACCCACAACACCTCCAAGCACCTCTGGTAACCCCTTAAGAAGTCACCACACATACCTGTGGGTCACTGTCATCCTGGTTTGTGCAAGTACAGATTACCTGGACAGTTCTGGAATACCATAGAGTTGGAGTCTCCCCAGAGTTACCCTCTTTTCTGTCATGGTTCACTGACCTGGTATATTAGTGAGTGGCTGGGCATTCTGCAGGGACAGCCATGAGGGTGACTTCTGTGTCTGACCCACTTCCTGGGGTTCTGCTTGGTATGGATGGATGAGGCTCCCACCAAAGACAAACTCAGCCTCTCTCCTGATCTCTGTCCCACCCTGTGTCCCAGCTGCAGTGTCCTCTATGGTGTTGGCACCTGCTGTGTCTCTGAGTGGTACTTCTGACACTGTACCAGAGGCTTTTTTGTTGGGAACAGATCTAGTCAGTGGGACTGTCTGGCAAATGGAGCTCTGCTGGGAGTTCCTGGAGGGAAAGACTCCAGTCCTGTGTGGAGGACATGACTTCACCCCATGGGAGGGTCGTAGGAGAAGATCCCTTTATGCCGCTGCAGTGAATGGAGGTAGAGGCATCCAGGCTCTGCTGGCTCTTCCTGTTTCCACCCCAGTGCATGCTGGGAGGGTCAGGAGGCTCCTCCATGTCATGACACATGCCTATTTGCATCACACTCCTGTGAGACATGTTGAACCATGCTCCACACCTACAGTAAGGAGGCCCTAGCAGACTTGTGTGCTAACTCCAACTCTGCCATGTACTTTTTGGGTGACTGTGCATAGTTCTTAACCTCTCTGAGTCTCAGTTTTCCCTGTCTGTGAAATGGGTTTTAGGTGGAAACTCTTGCCAACATGTTGGGTGCCATTTGTAGTTAGAGTTTTCCTGTCTGGCCCAGTCAGGACAAATCTCTCTTACCCGCCAGTCCCACAGTCGCTCAGACCCAACCAAGAAAGCACACAGAAACTTACACTGTTTAGAAACTGTATGGCCGAGGCAGGCTGCTTGTTATCTACTTCTTCTATCTTAAGTTAAGCCATTTCTGTTAGTCTATACTTTGCCACATGGCTTGTGGCTTACCAGTGTCTTTACATGTCGCTTTTCATGGCGGTGGCTGGCAGTGTCTCCCTCCAGTCTTCTACTTCCCAGAATTCTCTACTCTCTTGTCCCACCTATACTTCCTGCCTGGCCACTGGCCAATCAGAACTTTATTTACTCAGAGAGATATCCACAGCAGATTACTCTCTATCACTTCCTTTGAGATAGCATCTCTACTGAACCTGGAGCTCTCCATTTTGCGCTAGACTGGCTAGCCAACAAGCCCAGGGCTCCTTCTGTCCCCATCTCCCCAGAACTGGCATTACAGGCTTGCACCACTATGTCTGGCTTTTCACATGGGTGTTTGGGGGTTGAACTCAAATCCCCACACTTGCACAGCAAACCCTTTAATGATTAAGCCATCTCACAGTTCCCACGGTAACTATTGTAATAGAGTCTTGTCTCTGACATCCAAGGTCCTTCCTCTTCCCTTCCATGCATCAGTTGCAGAGAGTGCTGGCCCACAGTCTAACAGTCTTAGCAAGAATCTTCCCAGCTGTGACCAGGGAAGCAAGCTATGGACTTCCTGACAGTGTTCACCTAAGGGCACTTTGTCTGGAGCAGGAGCAGTGGGAACAGTTGCTAAAACCACACAGATTTTCACTGAAACCTTCATACTTTCTGATTTTCCTGACTCACTTCTCAAACTGTACTCTATAGAAACAATCAAACAACATAAAAAGCCACTGAAATGACCCAGATGGTAGGACTGAGGTTTATAACTAAACCCTGTCTGCTTCTAAAGATAAAAGAAAGCTTAAACAGAGTGAAAAACACAGGGGGTGTAAAAAAATAGACCCAGATCAATTCACACATAGAGAAAAATATATTGAACTAAGACAGACATCAAATAAGATTAACAGTAGATTAGACAGCAGAGAAGAGGGCTTAGCTGTTTATTCTGGGTACCTTAAGCAGTGAGAACAAGGATGAAGATGATGCTGATGAGGAGGATAACCTCAGATAACATTTATTTACCTCTAGCTGTGGATCAAAGCCTGTTCATGTCCCAGATTAGTTTATTTGTTGTGACTGTAATGAAAGACCCGAGGCTGGACCCTTTATAAAGAAAAGAGGTGAGTGTAGCTCCCACTTCAGAAGACTAAAAGCTGAAGACTAGGTGACTCTGCGGATTCTTTTGTGGTGACGGCCTTCTTGGCTGGGTCACACCTCAGTCATTGGTGCTGTGAAGGAGTGTGGAGGGAGTTCTGTGAGAGAGAGAGCTAACTCATAGAGATAGGCAACCAGAGACAGGGAGGGGTGATAATGGCCTCCCATGAGGCTTTGCCTCTTTTTTGTTTTGGTTTTTCAAATAGGTCTTGCTAGCCCAGATCTTGTTATATAGACTAGACTGGCCTCAAACCTACATTAAGCCTCCTGCCTCTTCCTCCCTAGTACTGAGATTACAGGTGTGTACCCCGATGGCCTGCCTCACCTTTTAAAGGCCCCCTGGAGTCTCAATATCTCCATAAGAGGGCCAAGCATGAGCTGACAGGGATGCTTTCTAGACTACACACACATGGACTGTATGCCTTACAGCATTCCTGTCCCGTGGATACCATCCTCAAGCTGTCTCACACAGGGGTAATAGAAGGGGCAGAGACTGCCCCAGGTCGGCCTGCTGGGACAATGGGAAGGCCAGGCTTTCACCTATTCTGCATTGACTCAGTCCCATCTCCTGAGCCCAGGCAAGGCTTATTGTCCAGGCATCCTTCATTGGGTGGCTGCATGTGGTGTGCTTTGATCAACTTACCACAGCAGGGGGGAACCCTTGGCCCTGGTTTGCAAACAAGGACACCAAACTTCCTGGTGGCAAAATCTTTTCCCAGTGCCCCAGAGCTGGCAAAAAAAAAAAAAAAAAAGAGGCAGAACCCGAGCGAGGCCTCTCTGCCAGGTGTGCCTCCACTCTGCTAAATGTACCAGTGGCAACAGTGAGGCAGAAGATTTGAATGTCTGTTTGTGGCCTTCTGGGACCAACAGAGAGCTTCTGGACCCAACTACTGTGCTTCCTGCCCAAGACAGGTCAGATGGGGGAGGTGGCCACAGGCCCTATCCAGAACCTGATCTCGAAGGTCGCTTTCGGTTAAAGAGACACGTGGGCAGGAACTCAGGCCCAGTATTGAGCAGGTGGAGACCTGCCAAGAGCCAGCCAGTCACAGGAAATGCTGGAGGCCCTGGGCATGTCCGCAGCCTCCACAGGGGTGACAGTTTCACAGGAGCGCTCATCCCCACACCCCTCAAGTTTCTTTTAATTTATTGAATGCCAATCACCCCTCCACTAAGTGATATATACAAATAAGAATATACCAGAAGCCTCTAGTGAGTCTGCTGTTGAGTATTTTTCTCCTTTTTAAAAATTATTATTGGGCCGGGCGGTGGTGGCGCACACCTTTAATCCCAGCACTCGGGAGGCAGAGCCAGGCAGATCTTTGTGAGTTCGAGGCCAGCCTGGTCTACAGAGCAACATCCAGGAAAGGCACAAAGCTACACAGAGAAACCCTGTCTTGAAAATTCCAAATAAATAAAAAAAATAAATAAAAAAAATAAATTATTATTGGGTGAGGACATTTTGTTTTATTTTGTTGTTCTGCTTTGAGATAATTTTTGGTGGCCCAGTACTTGTGAGCTCTCTATGCAACCCAGACTGGCTTTGAACTTGCAGCTACCCTCCTGCCTCAGCAACCCAAGTGCTGGGATGAACTGTAAAGGCCACCATGCCCAGCTGATTGCTTCGAATGTACATAGCTTTCTCACAAATGAATATTAGTTGGTTGATTGAGTCAAGAAACAAAGGGGCAGTGTAGCCCACGCCTTTGATCCCAGCACTCGGGAGGCAGAGGCAGGTGGATCTCTGTGAGTTCAAGGCCAGCCTGATTTACAGAGCAAGATCCAAGACAGGCACCAAAGCTACACAGAGAAACTCTGTCTCGAAAAAGCCAAAAAACGAAAGAAAGAAAGAAAAAAGAAAAGAAACAAATGGTCAGCCAGTAGAGTGGTTGTAATCCTAGCATTCATGAGGGCGAGAAAGAGGGGCCACAACTTTGAAACCAGACTGGGCCACAGAGTGAGACTCTGTCTAAAACAAAGGAAGGAAGAAAGAAGCAGGTGGTGGTAGTGGGGGGCGGGTGAGGAGAATGGAATCTGCTGTCACAATTTTTTTTTTAAATGAATTGATTGGCCAGGAGAGAGAAGGTCAGTCTGGGCATTATGTTCGCAGCAGTCACCCACGAGCCCATCTCTGCTGTTGATGGACAAGGTCCTGGGTGTGTACTTCCAGCAATAGCTCTGCCCTTGTTGGCTAGGTCCCAGCCATTTGTCACATTGGTTCTCTCTCGAGTAAATTGGGGCAGTCATCTGCAGGCTGAGTTGTCAACACAGGTCAATGGCCGTCTAATTGGTGTCCTTTGAGTCAGCAAGCCCACGTGAAGCAACAGTTGGGCATCAGCTGGGATATCGGGACATCTCTTTCGCTGAACTTGAATGGTAAAAAATGGTCAGCAACCCATGTGTCCATCTGTAAGAGACTCATCATACAGACAGAACAGTGGTAAAGTAGGTAAAGTGGGAAATCATGAGGCTGCTTCCCCAAACCACAGCTAAAGAACTCTTAACAAAATAGAAAGGTGTTCTGCTAATGTCAATAAGTGGAAGAAGAAAAGACTGAGGTGGGGCTGGGGCTCAGTTTGCAGAGTGCTGGCCTTGGATGCATGAGGCCCTGGGTCCCCAGCCTGGCACCACACAGACTGGACATGATGGTACACAGCTGTAATTCTAGAACTTGGGAGCTGGGGGAGGACTGGAAGTTCAAGGTCATCTTTGACTAAATGAAGAGTTTGTAGCCAGCTTGAGTCACATGAGACTTTTGCGGGGTGAGTTTGGGGACTAACTACAAAGTACCACGTATAACACGTTCCTGGTTTGGTAAAGTGAAAGTACAGAGGCAGAAAAATAAAGTTTATATGTAAGCATCTAGTAGACGATGGTAGGTAAGTAGACAGAGTGATAGATGATAGAATGATAGATGATAGAATGATAGATGTTAGAATGATAGATGTTAGAATGATAGATGATAGAATGATAGATGATAGAATGATAGAAGATAGAATGATAGAAGATAGAATGATAGATGATAGAATGATAGATGTTGGAATGATAGATGATAGAATGATAGATGATAGATTAGAAAGATGATAAATGCTAGATTGATTGGCAATGGATAGACAGATGATAGATTACATAGATGGCAGATGATAAATTATTGACATTTATGACATTATGATTTTTGTATTAGGTGGATATTATTTATGATATTAGATGGACAATAGATTATTGATGGCTGATAGATGATAGATAGATACATAGATACATAAATACATAGATAAAAAGCAGTACCACAAGGACATAAACCAAAACGTTAATCATGTTTCCTGTTTTCCCAGATGATCTTACATTTCAGGTTGTGTGTTTTTCAAATCTTGGGCTGTGGGGCTGGGGTTGTGGCTTAGGGATAGAGTGCTTCCCTAGACCTTGAAGGTGCTTGCCAGATCCTCCATTCTAGGTACATGTTTCCTTTTTTATCAAAAATCTGATGGGGAACCCCAATACATTATTTAAAAAAAAAGTGCAGCCCCAGAGTCCTAGAAAAGAGGAAGCAGGAGGCGCACGGGTCGATTCCGCAGGAGCTGAGAGAGGTTGGGTAGGATGGGTTGGGGACCTAATATAAGGGACTGCCTCTGTAGCAGGGGACTTCTAAGGACTGCCTGACCCGCTCTGTGCTGGAACCATGAGGCCTGCCCTGCTGTGTGGGTTGCTGCTGCTGGCTGGTGAGTGGGGACAGGTGTGAGGCTGGGGAGGAAGCAAGACTGAAGGTAGACCCTGGGGTCTCACCCTAGCTAGACTGGGCTACTCTGATCCTCAGACACTAGGACTCCAGTCCCCAACACTTCCACCACCAGCAAGGAGTCATCAAAAGCTGCCAGACACCTCGGACCATGCCTTCTGGTCTGAGCTAGAGAACCGGGTGAGACTGAACTGTGTGGCATCCTGGGAAGAGGATCCCTCTCCCATTGGCAGGAAAGGAATCGGGGACAGTTTCTACTCACTCTTTAGAAGATCAGATGTAAAAGCATGGCTGCTTGCACATTGGTTTCCATTTTCTTAATCCATCTCCAAATACATGATTTTGTAAAAGGTCTTTCATTTTTTTTTTTTTAAAGAAGCGATTTTATAGCTGGGAGGTGTGGCACACGCCTCTAGTCACAGCACTGGGGAGACAGGGGCAGACTTCAAGACCAGCCTTGTCTACAGAGAGAGTTCCAGGACAGCCAGGGCTACAGAGAAACCCTGTCTCAAAAAAAAAAAAAAACAAAAAAGAAAGAAAAGAAAGTGCGTTTGTTTGTCTTGTGACTCCTGCACCCTTGAGAGGGACACTTGCCCGGGGTGACAGTGAAGCCTGTTCACAAGCATACAATGGAGCTGGCCAAATTTGTCCTCCAACACAGAGACAATGTAATGCAGAGGCTTTACAGATCGTCAACTGGCGCCCAAGGTAGAATCTGTCTTTTCGGTTAATTGCTTCATTGTGGAATCTGAGACTCTCTCTAGTTACAGATGGCAAGTCTACATGATTCTTGGGGACCTAGGGTCATTTTTCAGTGAAGTCAAGGATTAGCTAGGCCTCCCTCTAACACCCCTTAGCCAGGAGCACTGTGTCAAACAGGAGTGTACCCACAGACTCACACACAGAGAGGACACCACCACCCACACAACAACCAGTCATTCCTAATTACAACCCAGGACCACCGGCTTAGGAGCTCTGATGTGTCCTCTGCACAAATGCCTTCCAATGCCCCATTTCTCACACCAGGGTCCTCCAGCATGGGCCTCTGCTCTCCTTAATATTTACGCTATGCCTGAAGGAACCCACTGCAATGCCAGGCCAGGCCCGGACTGCTTGGTCCCATCTCCCCTAAGCCTGTGGCTGCACCTGACCTGCGCTCCCTGCATTCCTGACACACACACTACTGTCTACATCTTGTCTATTTCCCCCAACTTTCCCCTGAATTCATCGATTCCATATATTTTACTACTCCTAATTTAACATAATGTGTTCCTCTCTCCCAATAAAGCAGATTTCCCTTAAGATCAATTCTAGCCAGCAGCTACGAGGCCTGAAATGAACAGCATTGATTTCTAAATCACACCACCTCCCCAGAGACCTACCAGGCCGCTGTAAAGCAAAGATTTCTCCAGAGAGGAAGGGCGGGCTGTGGGAAGGAGGGTGAGTCAGGCCCCCTCTTCTCATTCTGAGTAGGAAATCAATACCCAGAGACAGAGAAGCCAGACAACATCGGTTTTGATTCTGGCTTGATTTTCTTCCTTCTGTGACCTTGAGTAAGTCAGGGAGCCTCCATTTGCTCGTTTGTAAAATGAGGGTTATAAATGAAATTCCTGGGCTTGGGGGGACAGTCCATTTGGTAAAGAACTTACTTTGAAAACATACAAACCTGAGTTTGACCCTCAGAACCCGAGTGGGAAATGCCAGAAGTGGTGGCATGTGCTTGTAATCCCAGGACTGGATGGGCAGAGACAGGAGGATTGCTGGCCTTATCAGCTTGCCAGTCTAGCCTACTGGGTGAGCTTCTGGCTAATGATAGACCTCATCTCAAAGGCAAGTGGACAATGTTCCCAAAGATAATATATTATGTTGACCTCTGTTCTGTCTACTCACATATGTATGTGCCCAGACGCTCATAGACACACACACACACATATAAAAAAAAAAAATTGGAATTCTGGCCAGGTACACTTTTAATCCCAGCAAGAGAGGCAGAGGCAGGCAGATCTCTGAGAGTTCAAGACCAGCCTGGTCTACATCATGAATTCTAGGTCAGCCAGAGCTATACAGTGAGACTCTGTCTCAACAACAACAAAATGGAATTTCCAGCTGGGCATGGTGGCACTGATTGTAATCCAAGCACTTAGGAGGTAGAGGCAAGTGGGTCAGCCTCAGCTACTCTGCAAGTTCTGGACCAGTCTGTGTTGAGACCTTATCTCAACCCTCCTTGCCAAAATAAAGGATTACACACACACACACACACACACACATACACACACACACAGAGAGAGAGAGAGAGAGAGAGAGAGAGAGAGAGAGAGAGAGAGAGAAAGAGAGAGAAAAGAAGAAGAAGAAGAAGAAGAAGAAATCTTTAAAAAGGGATGGAACTGGGTTGGGGATTTAGCTCAGTGGTAGAGTGCTTGCCTAGCAAGTACAAGGCCCTGGGTTCGGTCCTCAGCTCCAGCAAAAAATAAAAATTAAAAAAAGGGATGGAACCGGGAAATGACTACCTGAAAGACCTGTTACTAAGGTCTCGGTTCCAGTCTCTGTATTTTTTATTTTACCTCCTCAGTTCTGGGCACAGAACTCAGGGCTCACACCCATTAAGCTTGCATTCAATCACCAGGCTACATTACCCTAGCCAACACTTTTTAAATACCAGGAGCAGTGACCCCTATTTGATAACACTGTCATCTCAAGTCCCTTGCTGGGCCCAGCACTGTTGAGCCCCACACGCCTCTCTGGGACCCTGGCACCCCCATGACCTTCACCCCTCTCCTTATTTGGATGTTTGGCAGGTATGACTCCAACCCAGGGAGGGCTCCTGAACCTGAGCAAGATGGTCAGACATACAACTGGAAAGATAGCCTTCTTCAACTACTGGCCCTATGGCTGCCACTGTGGACTTGGTGGCAAAGGAGAACCCAAAGATGCCACAGACTGGTAAACACCCCTCCCTGGCCTACTTGCGACTCTCCTTCCTTCTGTGTTCACCAACTCATTTAGAAAACTCATTTTGATGAGCATATACTATGTGCTAGGAACTCTGCTAAGTGCTAATATAGTCACAGTCCTCTTGGAACTGGCTTTCTAGCAGGTTCCCCAGAATGCCTTGAAGTCCTGACATCTTCCTAACCTGGGTCTAACATCCCACACTCCTTGTTACCATTACACACGGTATTCTGAAGCCCAAACTCTTTGCCTTTTCTCATTTGATTTTCACAACCATTTTGAGGGTCAGCCAGAGGAGTTGTGTCACCTTTGCCAAGTGTCTCAAGCCCCAGAATTACATTTCTTCTTCTGTGAAATGGGAATGATACCAGTACCTCTATCATGGGATAGTCATGGGACTAAGGGGGAGTATGTGACTGGAACAGGTGTCTGGTGTATGGGAGCCCTTGACTAACAGCAGCTCTCATGACCTCTAGGGAACTCAAATGTCTTCAATTGTCCCTGGTGGGCTTGTGGGGCGAGCAGGTAGTTGACTAGTGACTCCTACAAGGGTGTGCCCTCCTGCCTCTCTCCATAGGTGCTGTCAAAGACACGATTGCTGCTATACTCACCTGAAGATGGATGGATGCAGGATCTTTACAGACAGTTACAAATACAGCATTTCCCAGGGAAATATCCAGTGCTGTGAGTACCAGGATTTGAGGGCCAAGGCTGCAGCTGGGAAGTCCTAGCCCTCACTGCCTCCAATGACCCAGTGGTATTACATAAAACACTCAACACCTGATGCTGTTCCTCTCTCAAGGGCAATAGATAGGCTGGAACAGGGTGGGGGTGTGGAAAGGACCAGGGGACACCTCACCTTTTTGGTATCCAGAAAGCAGGCCTTCATTGACCAGCTGTGTGCTTAACACTGTTTAACCTCTCTGGAATTCAATGTCCTCCTTGGAAATCTGTCAAACCAAGCCAACAGGAAGAACTTCAGGGGATGCTAGCCACCCCCATTCTCATGGGGGAACACAGGTATCCCCAATATGGCCTTCCCTTTTACCACTGTTGGACTCCATAACAGCTCACCTTAAGGTTAATGGAACTGTGGACGCTAACACAGATGTTCACCTTGTGGGGACACCCATTTGCTACCTCGGTTTTGGGAAGGAGCAGTGATCTGACCTGGGATGACCCCTTGACACTCACTGCCTGGTCCTCTTGCAGGCCTGTGTCTCCCATGCTTCTGCTTGGTGCTATTTCTGTGGTCCTCCTGTTAGTTATTTATTGGCGCTCTTATCCCCTGAGGAACACGTCCCGAACACGACAAATCCACAGAAAAGTTTTTATTAAAGAGGATAGAGGATAGAGGTGACAGGCCTGTGTGAAGCACACGTGGGTGAGGAGACAAGGGAGAGAGAAGAGAAGAGAGGCCTGTGCAAAATGACGCCGGCTTTTTTAAAGAGTGGACCGCGCATGCGTACAGGACCGCATGTGGCTACTCCACGCATGTGCGCGCTTTATGCAACCATGTAAAGCCACGGAGTCCTAGCCACGCGCGAGATGTTCTGACCTGGAAATGGCTATTTTGAACCGGAAGTAATTAGGCGGTCTGCCGGGCAAGCCCAAGCGTGTGGACATGTTGTGATTTCCTGTCACCTCCACCACCTGCCTTCCTACCTGTCCGTTTGGTTTAGCTTTCCCCCTCCAGGACCAGCCTCTCAGGAGCTGCTCAATGACCGTGTAGTGAATGGATGTGATGATCGGTAAAGGAGCGAGGACTCAGGGAGATGGAGGACATGCACACTGTCCAATCAAAGAGGCTGCTTGGGGGTGGAAGGGGATGTCAGCAAAGATGAGCAAGAACTCTGTGTTGCTTTCAGGAGCCCCGCTACAGCTCTCAAGGAGTCTCAGAAAGGGACCGATACTGAGCCGTCCCTGTTTCGCCCACAGCTGACAAAGGGAGCTGGTGTGAGAAGGAGTTGTGTGCTTGTGACAAGGAGGTGGCCTTGTGCCTGAAGCGAAATCTGAACAGCTACAACAAGCGCCTGCGTTACTACTGGCGGCCCCACTGCAGGGGCAAGATTCCTACATGCTAGGAGAGCCCACTGTCTGTCCCCTGGATTCCACCCTGTTCCAGAGCATCTGGAGTACTGAAGTCTGCAGGATTGCTACCCGACACCCCAGTGTCTAGTCTCCTGGACCAGCTGGCTTTTAAAGCTCTCCTTGCAAAAGGGCCTTGAGGACTTGGGAAGCTATGATCTTGTTGCTCCCGGTGCTGGGGCCTGACCTGCTGTTTCTTGTCTATTTGTACTGTCTCTGGGATCTCCTGCTGCAGTGTGGGCTGGGGGCTCCTCCTCTGGAAGCCTCTCTGGGTTGGCTCTTCTCTCCTGTTCAAAGGGTTTGTTTGTGCTGGATGTCTGGTGGCATAACAACCCACATGTCACCTGAGGCCAGAGTGGTGAGATGTTCCACGGGCTCATCTCTTCCCAGGCTCGGTGTCTTTCCCTGGTTCCCTTTAAAGTTTCTCCAAAGAGCCCTCTCAATAAACCACTGGCACAAGAACCCCTGACTCCTGTCCCACCTCTGGGGAGACACATGGCAGGCAGGTAACAGTAGAGTCCATTGTCTTCATGTTCTTCCTGCCTCCCAGAACCATGGACCCAATACAAAATGCAGAGCTGATGCAGTAGCCAAGCAAAGTGTGTGTTCATCGGTGGCAGAATCAGGAGAAGGCATCTCTGGAAGATCAGCCTCCCATCTGAACAAGGATGAGGGTCCTTTTAAAAGTGGGGGGAGCAGCTAGGTTTGAGGGGTGGCTCCACTGGGTAGGTAGCCTTTTTTGGCTCAAACCGATTCAGCCTACCTCTGTCCCTGCTGCTACTGAGATTGCAGAGGCCCCAGTGGTTGGCTGAACTGGTGTAGTGTCAGAAACAGAACTTGGCAAAAGGGATCATCTGGCGGGGTCTGAGCTGGTATTTTCCTGGTAACAACGGTTTCAGAGAACATCTGTCATTCTTGTGTGATTACCTGTTTCCAGCCACGGCACCTAGAGCCACCCACAGCCTCCAGCTTGAGACACACCGCAACACATGAGAGCAGTCTTCTCAAAACCCCAGTGAGGCAGAGTGCAAAGAAGTCCCAGCTATGGGCTCTGGGTTCAAGTTCCCACCGTCAAAATGCCCACTCTAATGGAGGACCGTGAGAGCAGGAAGCTGTGTGTGCTGGGGCCAGGGCCTACAATGCACTAAAATCTGCCACTTGATTTATTTTTAAAGTCTAGTAAAAAAAAATTCAGGCTTGACAGGATGGTATAAAAGGCTGAGATAAGGCGGTTTGAGAAGCCACGGCAATACCGTGGTGGTAGGTTTCTCCCGGCCCCAGACTCTACTAGGCCCGAGTTTCTGTTTAGGTCTCAGTTTCTGATTAGGCAGGTGAGGGAGATATTGCATACCAGGCATGATTCAGCACTTACAGCCTCAGCCGATCAGAAATATATTAGTGTGGCTGCTGCTCGCTTGGCCAATCATGTCTAGGATGACCTAATCCCCTTCTGGTTGTCTATAAAAGGAGCCTGAGAGCTTCTCTGGGGGGAGTCATTGACATTTTGTTGTGTGGCTGACCCCTGCAGGCAGGAATTCTTCTCTCAAAAGATAAACACTGTGGCTTTTGGTGGTCTTTTTTTTCTTTCTTTCTTTTTTTGTTTTTGTTTTTGTTTTTGTTTTTTTGTTTTTCCGAGACAGGGTTTCTCTGTGTAGCTTTGCGCCTTCCCTGGAGCTCGCTTTGGAGACCAGGCTGGCCTCGAACTCACAGAGATCTGCCTGCCTCTGCCTCCCAAGGGCTGGGATTAAAGGCGTGCACCACCACCGCCTGGATGTCAATGGTGGTCTTTTGTGGGGTCATCTGCAGACCCTAACAGGCTAGTTCAAGGCCAGTGACTGAACACATTATCGAGGGGCTCCCTGGTTCCTTGTGTGTAAGATAGAACAGACAACGGGAAGGAGATGCAATCAATGTGAGCTCAGTATTGTTAGTGTCCACTCTAAGCAAGTGCCTGAGGGCATGCAGGAAGCCCTGGGTTCTGTTCCCAGCAGTGCATAACAGAGATGGTGTATGCTCAGTGGGCAGAGGCAGAAAGGTCAGAAGCCCAGGGTCATCCTTAGCTACATCGAACCAGCCTGGGCTACATGAGAGCCTATCTCAGAAAAAAAGAAAGAGAGACAGAGAGAGTGGGGGTGAGAAAGAGAGACTGGAAATCGGGGGTGTAGTGGATGTGGGTGTCGAGAGCTTGCCTCCCAGAGTGGCTCTTGGGTGCCTTGATGTCTTCAGAGCCTGGTTTTTTTCTCCTGCCCCTAGGCGGACTGCCCTCTCCACTCTTCTGGTTTCCTCCTGGGCAGGCTCCCCATGGCTCCATTGCAGTCCTGGTCCTCCAGACCTCTTGTACAGTGACATTGTCTCTTCTACCTCGAAGCCAACTTTCCCTAGGGACTAGCCACCCCAAGCTTGAGCTGGTACCCTGGTTGGTCCGGACTACCATGAATTCAGTTGTTCCTGAGAAGTGCAGATCCAGCTTGTGACTCCATGTTGTGCAGACATCAGCTTTGAGGCTGCGCCTTGTGTGGAGTACTCCCTGTTGTTACAAAGTAGCAGCTCCCTCTATTTTGAGCAAATGCTGAGGCAGGATGGCAGAATCTTTCTGTGCACAGACACTGCCACCTGTTCAGCAAGACCCACAAGGCACAGAATGTTAAGCATCTTGTTCGTGCACATAAGGGAGTCCTGCATATGAACTTGTCAAGGTAAATTGGAAAGGAGTGAGCCCATTAACATATTAACATCAGTGGGGCTGGGGACATAGCCCAGACAGTAGAGTGCTTGCTTAGCATGTATGAAGTCCTGGGCTCAACCCTCACCAACAAATAAAATGGGGTGTGGCCCTGAACACCGGTAATCCTAGCACTCTAGAGGCAGCAGTAGGAGGATTAGAAGTTCAAGGTCACTGGGAGGTGTTGGCACTCGCCTTTAATCCCAGCACTCAGGAGGCAGAGGCATGGGGATTTGAGGTCTAGGCCAGCATGGTCTACAGAGTGAGTTCCAAGATAGCCAGGACTTCACAGAGAAACCTTGGGGGGGGGGGGGGGGGGGGGGGAGGAGCAGGCAGAGGTGGGTAGTTCAAGGTCATCCTCAACTACCTATTGAGTTAAAGCTAACTTGGGCTAGAGACTCAAAGGAAAAACAAATAAACAAAATAAAACAGAAAAAGAAAAATCAGGCCCATGAGCTTATAGAACACATCGGACTTGAAAAGGATGTGACTGCAACGCCCTTTCATGGACCTCATAGAAGGAGGGCCAACTGACTGCACCACCCTTCTCTGGCCATCCTGGTGGGTGGCTCAAGAGAACTTGAATTGCTGCCAGGTTCTTGTCTTGCCCCCGCCTCAATTTGCCTTGGCCCAGCTCTGTGCCTCAGCTGGCCTCCAGCACTTGCTTCCCCTCCCCCTAACAGCTAATGGATATCTTAGCTGGCCACCTGCGGTGTCTCTGCCTCTGTACCAGCTCTCTGCCTCCAATAGGGTCTTTGAGCTCCATAGCCTCTTTAACTCCTTTCCAGCCATTTTGTGCCCTCTTTGAAGTGTGGAGTGTAACCCAAGAGCTAATATTGGGATAAAATGACCCATCGTAAGCATTCTGAACCGCCCCTTGGGACCGCCCAGCGTCCTGACATCATTTTACGTAGAAGCTTCCTTTAAGGAAAAACCCCTTCCTTCTTCTTCCTCTTTTCCTTCTCTGCTTTCCCTCTTCCCTCCCTTTCTCTTTCTCTCTCTCTTTCTCTCTCTCCATCCCTCTATTCCCTCTACCCTTCCCCCCAAATAAACTTTCCGCATGGATGCCATGTCTGCATGGTGTGAGTAAAATTTCCACCACTCCACCTGCCACTGCATCTTAATGGCATGTCTCCCTCATCCACCAGGGCACCTTGGCCCAACCCTCCAAGACCTCCTGCGCCCTATATCATAACACCCATGATGGCCCATGGCCATGCTACCAGGAGAAATTAGGATTACTACAGCTAATGAACCCAACGCATGCTGATGTTGCTTGTGGACTGTGGCTTGTGAATCTACCGTGGAAAGACACACATGTGTCTGTGTTTGTGACACTGTGACTCTCTACCAAGGGCTGTCAGTGTCCCAGAAGACAAGGGGCTGACAGAATCAGGATAGAAGGGGGCTGCTGCCAGAGTGACAAGCCTGAGGACTGAGATGTGCTAATGGGGAAGACCAAGCATGTGGCAGAGCTGTGCTTCCCTTGCAGCTATAGGGTCACTGCACAGGTAAAGACATGGGACTCAGGACCACTATAGGCAGGTGGAGCCACAGGCAGCTACATCTGCGGACCTCGAGGCAAGAGGAAACCTACATGTCCGAGACTTCTTCTGAACAAAGTTTCTGTTACTGAAATTGGGCAAGAAGCAGAAAAGAGGGAGAGACTCCCAGGGTGTTTGCACTCTGCTCACCTCTCTTTCAGGAGGAAGTATCTCTTGGGCTCCCGGATCCCTCCAGTCCAGGTCTACCAAGGAAAGCCCTGAGGGGAAGGGGTGGACAGCTCTGCACACCAGTCAAACACCCAGGAGCCCAGTCCTTCCCCTCTGCCTCAGACTTAGGTGTTTTTCCCTGCACTACAGAAACTTCAGGAATGAATCAGCTATTGATAAGCACCCGGGCTGGAATTTGAACCCAGAGCTCTCTGGCTGCAGGGCCCTGTCCCACCCTTACTCCTACACTCTTAACTGGGACAGCTTCTGATTCAGCCCAAATATGCCTCCAGGGGATTAGCCATCCCCACAGACCATGCCGTGAGTGTGGGGTGGAGTAACCCAAGAGACCAGGGGAAATGGTTATAATCACACAATGGCGATAATGTTCAAGCCAAGCCCAGTGGCAATGGGCTTGTAAACCAGGTTACTAAAAAGAATAGGGGAAGAAGTTTCCAAATTCAAGGGCAGTGTGGGATATAGAGTGAGTTCAAAGCCAGGCTGAGACATTTAGTGGGACCCTGTCTCAAGATGAAAAGTTCCGGGGTTGAAAACACAGCTCAGCAGCTAAGAGCCCTTGTTGCACAGTCATGAGGACCAGCGTTAGGTTCCCAGGAACTATGTAACAAGCAAATGGCCTGTGCATGCCTAGAGTCCCAATTCTGAGAGGAATGGGGACTGGAGGGTGGAGCTTTCCAGCCCAGCAGAGAAAACTGGAGCCCCCAGGTTCAGGGGGAGACCCTGCCTAAAAGGAATAGATTGATGGAGGTAACCTGAAGCCCTCTTCCAACCTCTGCTTGTACTCCCAAACTTACAAGTTCATGCATGCATGTGTACACACACACACACACACACACACACACACACACACACACACACACACAGGTGGGGCTTAGAGGTAGAAAGTTTACCTAACATGAGCAAGGCCCTGGACTCTATCTCCAACACTGCCAAGCACAAGATGGGGGCTTTCATTGGAACCCTGCTTTATCTCACACTTGGCCCCTTCCCAGCCCTTGGCTGATGCAGCCCTCTGGCGTTGTGGATTCAGGGTTCTATCTCCATGGACCAGATCAAGATGAGGTGCCTGGCAATGGCTTTGACCTGTCCCTGCCTGTTTTTCCAGCTGGATCCTGCCCCAAATACCTGTGTTTCTGCCATCCATCAGCCCCTCCTTCTGACATGCTTATGTGTGGCTGGGCTCCTGCTATCCCGCACCCTGCCACAGTGTCCCCTTGAGGGAGACTGGGGTGTAGGGACATTTTCACTTAGAATTTCTGCCATCCTCCTTCATTCCTGGGAGTTGGCAAATAACTCTGTCTCCCAGATGGCCTAGACAGGACAGAGCCAGGAGCCTGGCTGATGGGTAGCCCACTTGCTCTTTCTAGAATCCTGTGAGTTGTTCATTTGTTAGTTTATTTGTGACAGGGTCTCAGGGAGCCTCCACTGGCTTTGACGTTGCTGTGCTGAACTTTAAATCCTCCTGCCTCCATTCTCTGAGGGCTGGAATTAACAGTTTATGCCTAGGGTGATGGGGACTGATCTCAGGGCTTCCTGTGTGCTGGGCAAGGACTCTGCTGACTGACCTGGATCCCCAGCACTTCTGCTGAGATTTTTAAAAAAATGAAAATAAAGGGTATATTTTGAGAAAGCTAACAGCTGGCCAGGGGAAGCAGGCTAGGCTTCCTCTTGGCTCAGTTCTTTTCCAGCTTCAGCTTCCTTTGTGAGGGCTAAAGTTATGGTTTAGGTTTAAATTACTGTGCTTAAGAGAGCTATAAAACAAAAATGCCTCTAACCTGTAAGCCCCACTTGCCCAAGGACAGATAACTTGCTGGAATGCTGAGGACTCTTCTTCCTGTAAGATAACAAGCCAAGTGTTTTCACTTCTATAAACAAGGTTGGTTGCCCCAACTGCACAGGATGTGCTTGGTCACACATAGGTGGGAGGTATGAAGACAGGAAGTGCGTCAGGAGGTATGCTTGCCCCGATTGGATGAAGGCAGGAAGTACTAGTCTTGGGGGTTTGCCTTTACTAAGCCTCTGACCAATGTAATTCTAGGTATGGACCTGGCCTGTGCCCATCGTTCTGGCCAGTATTTAATAAAGCATTCTCCAACTTGGGCTAAAAAACTGTGGTAGTGGTCTTGTTCTCTGGTGTTGGGATTAACACTCTATCTCAGCACCTCTTAGGGAAGTGCTTCCAACTTAACCTGCTCAGCCTTCATCCCAACCCCTGACCTCCCTCCTCCTCCCAGTCCTGGGATGCTCCCCTCTCAACTGCTACTCCGCCTTGCTCTCTTCTTTCTCCCGTGTCTGTCTCCCTTCATCTATTTCTGCCTTTTTCTCTCTCCACCTCTCCATTCCCATCTTTCCTTCATCTTCTTAGCTACCAACTATCTAACCCGGGGTTAGATAGTTCTGGTCTGGAACTCACCTTGGAGCCCACGCTGACCTTGAACTTGCTGAGACCATCCCCACCCCCACCCCCACTTCTGCTTTGCTCTATCTGTTCCTAATCCCTGGCTCATCAGCCTCCTCACCCCATTCTCAACTAGCATGTGTAAAGGCAGGCAAGGCAGTCGTGGACTGCACCGTTTCCAGCATCACCAATGCTGGGGGGGGGACCGTTTCCAGCATCATCACCAATGCTGGGGGTGGGGGGGGGGTGAGAAATTCTTCTGACTAGCTGAGTAAGTGAATGAATGCAGTCACACAGCCTGCTAGGAAAGCTCATGCTATTCCTCCCAATGGGGCCACTTCCTAGATGTGTGAGCTTGAGTTACTGGCTTTTCTTCCCTGGTCCTTAGTTTGTGATCTGTAAGATGGAGAGTCTAGCTGAGAGGGACCTTTTGAGTCCCTCTCTTCTCTTCCGGTGACCTCTCTCTCTTCCGGTGAGCACTTCTCACTGATGGGAAGGTAGGACGATACTGAGGTCAAGCTCTGCTCGGTTCTAAGTTGCCTAGAACAGTGGCTTTTTTCAGCCTGTGCTGAGGGGCTGGCAGGGTGGTTAGACAGACAGGCTCCAGGTAGATCAATGTACTTTTCCCTTAAACACTGACCATGGCTGGCTTCTGGCATCTTCTCCGTCTCCAAGACAAAGACTTGGTGGGTGTCTCCCCGCTCCTCACCAGAGGAGACTGTTCTGTGGGACTTTCAAATTCCCGACCCATGGGGCAGGCTCCTGTGGTGGGAACCCATTGCTTCCCTTTCTTTGTGTAGATTATGCAATTCTCTTCAATAGAGCAAACCAGCAGATTCTGAGGGAGGGGATCCCCCAGCCCCCAAACATCTGACAGCTTTGGCTTTCCAGTCAGTGCTGAGACCTTGCTTTCCCTGCCTTGTTATTCTTTAAGTTGGTGGAGAAAAAGAGCCCACACCTGCAACCCCGAACAGTGTCACCCTGACAGCCTCCATGCCCGGCCCTGAGAGACTCCATTTACAAGCAACTGTGACTCCATTTTGAGGGTGGAGAATGACTAGGCTCCCGGGTGGACCAAGAAAACAACACCATCTCTGTCACCACCCATGCAGCAGACTGATACGTGATTTATTCCTGGGAGTAGAACGGGAGCCACCCTACGTTTACAGGGGTGAATTGAGACTGTAGGGGCACGTGGGTGTATTAAAATTATATCAGAGAAATCAGGTCCAAGAATTCATTTAATATATCAGACTAGGGAAAGGGTGTAACTTCCTTGCCTGGACCCCATAAAGTGGTGGGCACCTAGCACTGCCAATCTGCCTTCCGTGTGTGTGTGTGTGTGTGTGTGTGTGTGTGTGTGTGTGTGTGTGTGTGTGACCAACAGGCAGAGAACTCCCCATTGTTCCTGGGGCTTCAGCTCAACTTAGCCCCACTTTATCTCCACGATATTTTCTTAGTTTTTTTTTTTTTTTTTGGTTTTCTGAGACAGAGTTTCTCTGTGTAGCTTTGCGCCTTTTCCTGGATCTCGAACTCACAGAGATTCTCCTGGTTCTGCCTCCCGAGTGCTGGGATTAAAGGTGTGCGCCACCACTGGGCTTTAGTTTGGGTTTTTATTGCTGTGAAGAGACACCATGATCACAGCAATTCTTATAAAGAAAAACATTTAATTGGGGTGGCTCGATTTCAGTTTCAGAGGTTCAGTTCATTATCATCATGGCTAGGAGCATGGAGGCATGCAGGCAGATGTGGTGCTGGAGTTGAGAGTGCTACATCTTGACCAGAAGGCCTCAGGAAATTGACTGACTGTCACACTGAGGGAAGCTTGAGCAAAAGAGACCTCAAAGCCCATCCCCACAGTGACGCACTCCCTTCAGCAAGGCCACGCCTCCTAACAGTGTCACTCCTTTTGGGGGCCATTTTCTTTCAAACCACCACAGACATTGACAAGGCCTACTTATCTGCAGGGCCCATCCACCTGCCTGCCCACCTGGACCTGGACCCTCTGGTCACACTCCTTTTCTTGGCTACTTTGGGGTTCATTATCTTGTCAATCCAGACTGTACTTATATTTCTGAGTCCTCTATACTCTGTCGTAGCCCCTGTAACTTTTATTCACTCTATAAACCACATATCCAGATCGATAGTTAGACAGACAGAAGGAGGATAGATAATATATTTCTGTGGAGCAATCTTTTTGTACTCTGTGAATATTTGTTGCTCTCATTGGTTTAATAAAGGGCTAAATGGTCAATAGCTAGGCAGGTTAGAGGTTAGTGGGACTTGTAGACAAAAAAAGAGCTTGGGAAGAAGGAGGGCAGAGTCACCAGCCAGACGCAGAGGAAGCAAGAGATGAACATGCCGTGATGAAAAAAGGTACCACCACTGGGTAGAGTTTAGACAAGAAATATGGGTTAATTTAAGATTTAAGAGCTAGTTAGTAATGAGCCTAAGCTATTGGCCAAGCATTTATAATTAATAATAAGTCTCTGTGTGGTTATTTGGGAGCCAGTGATCCTGATGAAAAACTCTACCTACAATATGTAGGTAGATAATATATAGATAGATGATAGATAGGTAGGTAGATAGATAGAGATAGACAAAAAATGATCAGCTGTGTGCTGTGTGATATGAGACTTAATATTAGTTATTAAAATTGGAGTAAAAGTACCTGCATTTGCATCAGCCAATTACTAGAGTAGGTGGAATTATATGACAAATTGCTGTCATTGGAACCTTTGCACCTTGTGAATTCATTGTTGATCAATCAATTCTGGGATTGTGGTAAGACACAAAAATGTGCTTATCCTGTGTTTATGGCATAGTACACTCATGACAGACAGGGCAGCAGAGGTGGGGGGCACATTGGAAAGGGATGTGTTTTATCACCTCCCAGCCCCCTTCCTCCATAAGGCATATGAGGTGGTGGCACACCTATAATCCCAGAATGGGGAGGTAAAAGAAGGAAGGTCAGTAATTTAAGGTCATCCTGAGATACACAACAAGTTTGAAGATAAACTCAGCTACAGGAAACCCTGCCTCAACAAAACAAACCAACAAACAAAAAACCAAAAAGAACCCTCTACCTTTGTGAAGAACAGCCCCCTGTTTCCCAGAGGCCACTATGTGGCAGTCTCCAGCTAGGCTGCTCTGCCCATTCGCTTCTCAGAGAATGGGACTAAGGATGGGGTGAAGCCCCATCCTGAGACAGAGCCACGATGGTCTCTGCTCTGCTGATGGACAGAGTGGCCACTTCACTTCCCCCGTGAAGCCTGAAGGAAGACTCAAATCTGTTTTCTTAAAATCTCCAGCCTTGTTTCCTAAACCTCTTCCAGGCTGCTTGCCTTCAAGTCTGAAGACCTGAATTCAGTCTCTGGGACCCACCGAGACAGGGTAGAAAAAGAGAACTGATTCCCACAAGTTGTCCTGTGACAGCCACACATGTGCTGTCATGTGAGTGCCCCCTGATAATTAATCAATTGTTTAGTTACAAAACGTCTCATGTTGCTTCTGTTAGGAATGTCCCTTTTCATTTCCACAACCTCAGGATCCTCATCCCCTAGACCTGAAGTAGATGACAAGAAACATTCTTCCTCCTTCCCTCCCTCCTCCTCCCTCCTTCCTCCCTCTCCCTCCCTCCCTCTCTTTCTCCCTCCGCTGTCCCTTCTTCCTCCCTTCCAGGTTTCTGCCTTGCTCTCCTATACTAGGGATCAAATACAGAGCCTCATAATGCTAGACAATCACTTTACCACTGAGTTACACCATATCCTCTATCTTTGAGGGTGTATGTGTCAAGACAGGGCCTCAGACAGCCCATGCCTTGAACTTGATACATAGTTGAGGCTTGAATTCCTGATCCTTCTACCTCCCTCTCCCATGTGTCCAGACTTCAAGCATGTACCATCATGCCTGGCTTCCCAGTCCTTCCTGTAAGTGTTATTTTGGGATAAAGTTTTTTATTCAATTGCCCAGTTGTGTCTTGAGGTCCTCCTGCCTCAGCCTTCCAAATAGCTGGGGTCATAAGTGCATACCACTGTACTGAGTCCAGGAAACTGCAGTGCATATGTGTGTTACATGTATGTTTGTGTTACACGTGTGGTGTATGTATATGTGTGGTGGATGTGGATGTTTTTGTGTGTACATAGGTATGAGTGTACAGGTGCAAGTACACAGGTGTGTGCATGCACACGTAGGTGAGAAGTCAATGTTGAGTCTTTCTTGATCGCTCTCCACCTAATCTGAGACACAGTCTGTAACTGACCTTGGAGCTCACCTATTTGACTAGACTGGCTGGCTGGTAAGCCCCAAAGATCCTCTCCTCTCTACCTCCTCAATGCTGGGACTATAGATACCCACCACAGTGCCTGGCTCTTTATGTGGCTGCTGGGATTCAAACTTGGGTCTTTGTGCTTGCATGGCCAAGTAGCCAAGCACTTTACCAACTGAGACATCTCAGCCCCAGAAGCTGAACTTTGAACAATCCATACTGGAGATTCAGTTGTATTTGGCCCGGATCACCCTCTGAAGAAGCCTTTCTCCTCTAGCCCTGTACCCCAACTAGCACTCACCCTACCTTCCTCCTCTAGACACCCCATCACCAGCCTGGACTAACCACATCTATCCCTGGAGCCAAGGAACAGCCACAGAGCCAAAGGACAAGATACTGAACTCTAGCCCAGCAGACTCTGTAGGCTCCTACCCCTCACCGACAGCTTACCTTGCAAGCCTCGGCCTATTGCAGGGCCTTCATGGAGCCACTGAATATTTGCTTCCTTTATTTGATGTAGAGCCTCGTCCATGCAGGGACCAGTAATCCTTTTCCACTTTCGTTAATCTAAATAATGCGTTTAAGAAAGAGTTACCTAACACTCTCTAGTTCCTTGGTTCAAAGACTCCAGGAAATGATCCACGCTCACTAGCTAGCTACCTTTGCCTTTTTTGCTGTTGCTGTGATCAAATACATTGCCCAAAATAACTCCAGGAAGAGGAAGGATTTGTTTTAGCACAGTTGAAGGGTGCAGTCCATTGTGGCAGGGAAGTCAAGACAGTAGGCATTTAAAGCAGCTGGTCACATCCCACCCACAACCAGAAAACGAGAGGGATGAGTGTGCTTGCTAAGTCCAGCTGGCTTCCTCCATTTACACAGCCTAGGATCCCCAGCCTGGGGAATGGTTGCACTCACAAACAAAATGGGTTCTCCCACACCAATCTATGTAATCAAGATAATCACGGGCATGATCAGAGGTCCATCTTCCGGGTGATTCTAGATTCTGTCAGGTGGACAACCAACATCACAGTAATGAAGGGAAACAGAGCATGTTACCCAAAAGATGTGCTGCTCTGATGTAAGGACTAACGCTAACAGCAACTAAGAATCGATAGATGTAAAAAGAGCACTGTTGGCCTCCCCTTATCACACCAGCAAGGGATCAATTTCCCTTTGAGGAAGGGGATCCCTTTTATCTTGTACTATTGAAGCCAGGCATGAACATCAGGATGATTTTGTACAAACAGACCTTGCCATAGAAGCCCTTATCTTTCATTACATGTACTTCCTAGTAATTTCCTCCTCAATGCATTATCCCTTGAAGCCCAAAGTTCTCTTTATTAAAGTGATATAGAAGTTAAACTTCATTTTACACTTTTGTGAATGGACATGCACACACACACACACACACTTTATGCATGTGTGTGTGTATTTGCCTTGATAATCTGCCCTTTCCTAGTTCAATTTGCTGATCCCACAATGTCTGAACATAAGAGGGTAGAGAACATTTTCTCTTCAACGGTGGCCTGCAATTTCCCATCAACATTCAAGTGACTAAGGAAAAAAACAAACAAACCCCAAACCTTGTACTAATAGAAAAATGACTAGATAATCTCAAACACACTACACAGTCCTGGGGAGATGTGCTGCATGGAAGGCTGGCAGGGAAAACCGATGTCGTGGTCATATATGGGGTCTCTGAGTCCCATGAGCAGGACTGTCAGTGCTGGGGTCTCTGATTTCCTGGGTATAAGGTGTTGGCACTCCCTAGGCCTCAGATATTACCCAGGAAGAGAATCACGGTCCCCACCGGTTTCAAAGGGTGATGATGAAATGAAGTGTGCTCTGGCACAGAGGCCAGTGTGGAACCCAGCAGCTGTGATCATCATTGTTACCATCAGCATTGGAGGCGATGAGTAACATGTTTTATTGACACTTTTTATGGCTGTGTTCTTCTGTCTTTCCCCAGGGCTCCTTGCCACCCAGGGCAGCTTATTTGAGCTCTGTGAAATGATCCAGCAAGCCACAGAGAAGTGATCTCTCTGCTGTCACTGCGACTTGGGGAGCCAAGGATAGCTCATAGATGCCACCGACATGTAGCGCTCATCCTGGGACAGCAGCTGTACTGTCCTGGTCCCTCGAGTTGTCCTGTGAATCAGCTACAGGGAGCTGGCTTGGATTGCTTGGACTGCCCCAAACTCCAGGGTCAGAGAGCCTGTTTTGAGTCCCACCTCCATCACAAATTCAAGTGAAGCCTTCCCCCAAGACACTTTCTTTCATTTCTCAGGTTCCCTCTCAATCAAGTGGCCTTCTGGGAGATTCAGCCGGGGTCAGAACACTTGGAAAAGGACAATCCAGCGGTCCACACTGGACCGAATATTTAGAATTCCCGATGTTCCACAAGGTGGCAGGCCTGTCTAGACAGAGCCATGATCTGGAAGGTAATGACAGGGTCACAGTTTGCAGCCCACAGGTTTATTGGAAACCTGAGTAAGCCCGGGCGCCCAGCAGCTGGCTTGCTTTGATTCATGGGAAACCAGTCGTGCAGCATTCCGAATTTCCAGATCAGCAGTTCAGGACTGATGACTCAATGAATTTTCGACACTGAGAAAAACAATCTTCAGGGGCTCAGGGCTGGGTGCTCAGACTCGACAAGTGGCTTGGCAGATTCCCAGAGACTCTGCAGAGAGGAATATGTGACTTTGAAAGGCATCCATTCTCTCTCTAAGTGTCATCTTGTGTTCTCCTAAGCTTCTTGCTGGGTTAGGAAAAGATCAGTAGGTCAGTAGCTGCAGGTAGGTGCAGGGGAATTGACCTGTTGGCCCAGAACCAGTTAGAAAGGGTAAGAAAAGGCTAGTGAGCTGACTTAGTCTATAAGTGGTTGGCTGCAGCTGCATGATGGAAATGAATGTCTGATACCCTGGAACCTTTGTAAAAATAGCCTTCACAGCAGCAAACGGCTGTAACCCCAGCTCAGGCAAAGGTGGGTGGATACCTGGTGCAGGCTGGCTAGTTGGTATAGCTGAACTGATGAGCTCCAGATTCAGTGAGAGCCTCCCAGCATTACCTTCTGGCTTCACATGCATATGCATGCATGGGACTATGAACACACACACACACACACACACACACACACACACACACACACACACACCAGAGGGGGCAAAGCAGTTATTACAGGCATATATATATATATACTCTGTTTTAAAAGCAGAGAAGTGAAGACTTCAATGTAAGAAATTGTTCTATCATAACAGATGAGGAAAGCTATAAATAAACCCGTAAAAGGTAAAAAAAGAAAAAATTAAAAATAAAATAATAAATAAAATAAAAATAAATAAATAAAGTGTCCCCCGAGTGGTGGGTGCTTGTCGTGGTGTCTCTGCTGTATTCATGACCAGGATATGCCTCCTGCACACTGACCTCTGGGCCACCATCCCAGCTTCAGAGACCTGAAAAATTAGTGCCAGAAACTCAAGTTGTCCCAGACTCTAGATGTCTATAGTACAGCTCTGGATATGTGTGAGCACCAGATGAGCTCTGCCCACCTCTTTGACTGGGAGTAAGGAAACAGTATGGCATGCCTGTGACCCGTTCAGCTTCCCAGGACTTGGTCCCCCCTGCTGCCTCCACGTTTGACCACAGGTTTCCAGGCTGTGGACCACCAGCTATGATCACTTGGGCATCTGGTCATTCTGAAATGGACTTTCTGCCTGTGCATCCCAAGGCCACAGATCTTAAAATATTCCTAGGGTATAGTCTTAGAATCCCCTAGGCGCCACATGGGCTGAGCTTTCTCCTCTCCGCTAGGTGAAGGGAGTTGAGCTCTGCCCTCAAACAAGTCAAATTTCCTGATCCAGAGTCTCGGCTCCGCGTCAGAGGCTGCTATGGCTCTGCTTAGGTGGACATGGGGCCCAGGGGTCCTTGGCAGGCCCCCACCTTCCTGCCTGTCTCTTGGTTTAAGCTGACTCTTCTTCCCTTAACCGGTTGTTCTCTCACAAAGCTAGTGTCTTTTCAAGTCACTCCCGGCCCTGACGTGAATCTCCAGGGACAGACTGGTGGGTGTGAGTCCAGCCAAGCCTGGCACAGGTAGATGGTTAGTAAGCATGTGTTACGGGCTTCACCATGGGTGCTTAGGAGAGAGAGAGACAGAGACAGAGGGAGGGAGGGAGGGAGGGAGGGAGGGAGGGAGAGAGAGAGAGAGAGAGAGAGAGAGAGAGAGAGAGAGACTGGGAGACCAGAAGAGGAAGGAGGACCCCTGCTGGGGAAGATGGAGATGACATACTTTTCTAGAGGAAGTGTTGGAGCTGGAGCAGAGGTTTGGTGCAGAAGCCTTTGCCTGGTGAGGTGGAGCTGGTGCATCCATATAACCGGATGCACCACACAGGCAAAGGGCAGACGTGGGAATGGATAGCCTTTGGGACCAGCTGCAGGCCTGTTTGCCCGGAGTTCAACTAGGGTCTCCTTGCAGGTGCTGCCTCTCTCACAGCTGGCTTCTTCCTCCTGGGAGCTCACTAGTGCTCCCCTAAGAACTACACCATTTGAGCATCACCTGTAGTCACATCCATGAAAGTGGGGTCTTGGGAAGAGGAGGGTCCCTCCCCCCCCCCCCCTATGGCTCAAAGCTACCTCAGCTCTCCTTTCCTGTGTTTAGAGACTGACATTGCAGTTGGAGTGCTCAGGCTTGGTTTGGTGCTCCATTCCCATGACATGTACCATTTATCAAGTGCTGACTATATGCCAGGCAATGTAAGGTATGCCTTGTACCCCACTTTATCATATAGACACCCCCAGCAAGCTAATGAAGAAGGCATATAGTAGCCCACTGGACAGCCACAGAACAGCGGCATAGAGAACAGAAATCAAAGGCCTGAGATCACCTTGGGAGGATGTAAGCCCCATTCTGTTCTGTTTGTTTTTTTAAGGCTGTTTTTTTGTTTTTGTTTTTTGTTTTGTTTTTTGTTTTGAGCTGAGGATCGAACCCCAGGGCCTTGCGCTTGCTAGGCAAGTGCTCTACCACTGAGCTAAATCCCCAACCCATTAAGGCTGGGTTTTTTGGTTTTTTTTTTTTTGAGTGTGTATATGTGTATGTCTGTGTGTCTGTGCACATGAGTCCAGAGGAGGGCAGGCATTGGATCTCCTGGAGATGGAGTTCCAGGCAGTTGTGAGCTGCCCATTGTGGGCACTGGGAACGGAAGCCAGGTCATCCAGAAGAGCGCTGCAAAGCCATCTCTCTGGCTCTTTCTTTGAGAGAGAGACTCAAGTAGCCCAGGCTGTCATTGAACTCTGTATGGCTGAGGATGACCTTGAACCCCTGAGCCTCTCCTGCCTCCACATCCCAAGTACTGGGATTACAGGTATGTACCACCATGTCCAGCCACTGTCCCCTTTTGTTAACTGAAGCACCAAGACCAAAGGCCAACCACATTAACACATCCAACCCAAACAGCCAGGTACTGTGGAGCAAGAGCGGTCCACTTGCAAGACGTGTCAGTCAATGTCAGCAAGCTGGGCCTGGATCTTCTCACACAGCCCACCCATGACAGGAAACTCACTCCTTGTGCTGCAGCAGGGTTGGGGTGAAGGCATCCGCGCTCCCTGCCGACCCTGTCAGCTCCGTCTCCTATGGGTCACTGCCCTTTGCGGGTGGAATCGCATGTGACTCTAGGACTTGATAGATCCAACAACCAACCAGCAGAGCCTCTTAAAAGAAGGTTCTCGGAAGACTCCAGGCCACAAGGCCCCCCTAGAAGCCCCTGAGACAGCAGACCCTGTGTTGTGATGGGGTTTGCTGTTATCTAAGGCATCCTTGTGTCTTAGTGTAAAGTACCTTTCAGTTGGGCGTGGTGGCACACACCTGTAATCCCTACTTGGTCTATGCAGCAAATTCCAGGCCAGCTGGGCCTATATTATCAAGACCCTGTCCCCACAACTGGACAAGAAAGAAGAAAAGACAAGACAAATGGGCAGGTGGGAGGGAGGGAGGGAGGGAAAGAGGAAGGAAGGAAGGGAAGGAGGGAGGGAGGGTAGGAGGGAGGGAGGGTAGGAGGAAGGAAGGAAGGTAGGAAGGAAGGAAGGAAGGAAGGAAGGAAGGAAGGAAGGAAGGAAGGAAGGAAATTTCTTCCCAGTCACCAGGTCCACCCAGCACAATGTAGGATGTAGGACCGAGCAGTGTGGTGTCCTGTGGATTGAGAGATGATCCAGTTCAGGTCCCTCTGGCCAAGTCACGACCAGGAGGGAGAGCCCCTGCTGCTGGGTCATTGCAAAGCAAGGGAGCAGTGCCGTTCTGACAGCTAAAGCCAGTCTGTGACAGCTTCATGACAGGACAAGTCATGCAGCAAACATCTGTCAACAGGAGCCAGGGGACAGAGCTGGTCCACTCGAACTGCTTCAGAACAGCTGTGCCATCTGCAGGCTCCAGGGCCCTCCCACCCCAGCCTCTCTGTGGGTACCTGTGCTCTGCCCAGGCAGGAAGAAAACACTCGTGTCCCTTCTTCAGGTCTTGAGTGGGAATTTAGAGCCTTGAATTCATGGTTTCTTCCTATAAGCTCTTCTACCCCTGTTTTTATCTCACTAAAATGCTCTGCCCCACCAATTACTTGGCCATCCCAGGACTCCGTGCTTGAATGGGGTATGCATAGTGCCCAATGAGGTCACTGCTTGAGCCCTGCAGGCTGTGGGAAATGCATGTCCTCTTCATCACTGAAATCCAGTCATAAATACATTTCAGTCAAGAAGAAAAAACAATCCCAGATAATTCCAAAGCAAGTCAGAAAACCTTCCTCTGGGTTCTGTTCCTCAGAAACTACAGATAGTAACAATTTCTATACCATCCAGGGACTGGGCTGAGGCAGGATACCACACTGCAGTGATACATTGATCTGGGGTTCTGGCTGCTTTCACATGGTATGGGAGGGAGGCTGTTTTCCTTGTGCCCGAAGCTACCACATCAGGAAGTTAGCAGGGTAGACAGTCAGGAAGGGAGGATGGCTATCTAGTGGATGAAGAGGTTTGAATGGAAGCCAGGAGGGTGAGGGTGAGAAGTGCCCACGGGGTAGGCTGGAACCATGTAAGCCTCAGAGTCCTCAGCCTAGCTGCTGTGTTACAGCCCGCAGAAGCCCTCCTCCTCCTCCTCCCTCTCTCACTGAGTAAAAAACATACCTGAGCCAGTGCAGGAGGAGAGACCCAGCAGATTCCCACATGCCAGGTGAGCCAACCTGTGACAGTGGGTCTGAGCCATGAGTGGATTTGACTTCGTGTTAGGCCTAGACCTTCTAGGTGCAAAGTGAGAAAATCTGTGACGTCCCTTGTGCTTTCTAGACAAACTACACACACACACACACACAAACCCTTCTCTTGCAAGCCCAGTGCTCTGCAGGGAAAGGAGCCCTGGGAAGCACATCAGGGGTTCAGCTTACCACAGTCACCCTGGCAGAGACAAAATGAGTTTTCCTCCAGACTTGTTTTAAGACCTGGCCCTCCCTCCCAGCTTCTGAGGCAAGCGGATACCATCTGTGCCAGCTTGAACATCCGGCAGCTGGCTGCTTCCTTCCTACCTGACTTCCTCCGAACCTGTGTGGCCTCAGGCAAAGCACTCTACCACCCTGAGCTTCTGGTGGCACCCTCACTGTGGGATGAGAACATCTGCCTAACATGTGGGTGCTCGGGGCTAGGCAGCCTCCTGCATGGAGGAGCTCAATGCACCTGCTACCACACTGGCTTGCTCAGCTTTGTTCTCCCTGCTGAGCCATGACTAGACTTCCCCTTTGTCTCCTTTTCAGTCTGGAGACAGCTATAAGCATGCACACACACACACACACACACACACACACACACACACACACACACAGACATCCATGTGTTCATGTATTTGGCTCATGTTGCTGCCCCATTTGAGTCCAAAGCACGAATTCAGATGCTGTCATGGGTCCTGTGGTCCCAGGGGCCTGCTGAGTGCATGCATATTCATGTTCTCCACTAACTTTTTCACACTGTGCATTTCCATGTCTCTTAAAGGGCAGCCATGAAATTTCAGGAAGATGACTTATCTGATGGTGTTTCTGCTAAGGAGAGGGCAGACCAAACACGAGGAGGTTTCTTCACAGGCCTGGGGTTCACTCAGCTCTCTGTTTCCTCAGAGCTGTTCAGAGCCCTGCAGGCAGGCCCAGGGTGGCAATGACCATGTGCCACTCCACAGAGTCGGGATGAATCCTAGAGCCCTGCCAGACTAACCACCCAGGGGAGAATTCAAAGAGGCATTTAGAACAGAGGAAAAAAAAAAAAAAAGGAGCTTTTGCTTTGAGTGCAGGGCATCTCTTGGGAACCCCCTAATGTGGGGGTAGTCACTGAATTGTACTGCATTCTGTTTCCTCCTTCATTGGGAGTGCGTGATGATGGGCAAAGTGAAGGCTTAGCACCAGATCCTCAGGTCTGACTCTGGGATCAGTCTCCCAACCTCTCCTGGCCCTAGAAGATAAATATAAGTTCCTCGTGGTCCCTCCCAGCCCAAAGCCTCCACATTGTGTTGCTGTTTTTCTAACCTCACAGCCTTCCTGGCCTGGTTGAACATCTTTGGATACCAGGTCTTAGAGCTAGGAGGCCCAGAGAGAAGGAACTAACCACCTGCCCTTCTGTAGAACTTACCAGCAACATGCCACCCTGCCTGCCACCTGACCCTGACAGGAGAAGCAGGGTCCAGGTCTCTTCATGCCATCAAAACAGACACCAGGCATCAGAGGGACACTTCTGAGTTCCCCACAAACCCACTCAAGGCTGCGCTTGGGAAATGGTTCTGATTTTTGAAAAAAAAAAATGTGTGTGGGTATAGATGTTGGTGCCCGTGTGTGTGTGTGTGTGTGTGTGTGTGTGTGTGTGTGTGTGTGTGTGAGAGAGAGAGAGAGAGAGAGAGAGAGAGAGAGAGAGAGAGAGAGAGAGAGAGAGAGATTCAGTTGTCAGTCTCATGGCTGGCTATTGAGCCAGAAATCTGCCTGTCTCACCTCCACCATGTCCAGCTTTTTTTTTTTTTTTTTTTTTAATGAGTCCTGGGGATCCAATCCAGGTCTTCATGCTTGCTCAAAGCAGGCTCTTTACCAACTGTGCCATCTCTCCCTAGCCTCCCCTTCCCCAATTTTCATGTGTGAAATCAGCGTGTGAGGCCTACTCTGGTATTGTTTAAATATAGTCACTAGCGTGATCTCATATAATTAACTTTATTTAGAAAATGTTCGAACACTGGAGTTCTCTAAATAGAGACCTCATGTGTCCTGTGCATTTTGGAGATGTGAGTGAAGAAGCCTGGGCCCTTCCTTGGGAAGAACCCTCTTCTCATATTGGTATGAGAAAGCGCCATCTTTTACAAGGTGATAGATGAGTTGGGATTTTCGATGCCCTTGGTGAAAACTAGCTAGTCACTCTGCTACTAACTGTACTTCCAGCCCCCTTGAATCTTATTTAAACCATTTCTTCCCACTCAGTGACATCTCAGAACCTCTGCATCCCTGGATCTGCACCAGGTGAGCACTAGGAGTCTCATTTTAATTAGTTAATTGGCTCTCTTTGAGACACAGTCTCATGTAGTCTAGGCTAACCTCAACTCACTATGGAGCAGAGGCTGGCCTTGAACTCTTGACTCTCCAGCCTCCTCCACCTACCGGGTGATGGGATTAGGGGTGTGCACCAGTATGCTCCTAGGGGGAGTCTCATTTTATATCTTGAGGAAAATCAGAGAGATTCAGACTACCCAGAGGTTCAAGACCACACAGCTACAGAAGCCAGGGCTGGGAGCCGGATGCTGCCCTCTAGCCAGGAGCCCAAGGTGGCACAGGACTGTGTCTCATCTCCCTCTAGAAGAAGCATGAGCCCCAGGTCTGGCTTGAAGGATGCCAAGGTTTAAGAAAATGAACTCAGACAAAACTCAGAAGGCATCTCAGAAGGCCTGTTTCCACCTCCATCCCTGAGGGATGCAGGTGCCTCAGGGGCTAGAAAGGTTCAGGCAACCCTACCCCAGCCCCATCAGAGGAAATGCTGGATGGTGTTTAGTAGCCTTGAGAATGGGTTTTTATTTAATGTCTACAAAGCAGATTTATAGAGTTAATTTGGCTTCTACTCGAGTAAAGGGTCTCTGGAGGGTGGTAATGAGAGTTCAGGTCCAGAAATTGAAAGAAAAGTTAACATGGCACTGGCCTGGAGCTGGGGGAGCTTCCGGGCCCAGATCCAACTTCACAAGTGCAGGCTCAGCCATCCTGGGAGTTTGCCAAGCCTGGATCAGAATTCCCTCTCTGGGACTCCAGAGAACGAAGTGTAGTCCTGGGGATCTGTCCAGCCCAGTGGAATACAGAGGAAGACAGATCCAAGACCTTGGGGGCATGCATCAGGGATACATCGGGGATGGGGTGGGGGGGTCTCGGCTGTGAGGGGCACCCCCGGAGCAGAGCCCACCCAGGGCATTAGCAGAGGAAGTTGGGGTAATACTGGTAAAGAGAATTGTAGCTCCAGAGGTTTCTCTTCAGGCAGTAGACCAGTTTCCGGTCACAGTCACAAAGCTTCCCTGGACAGTAGGACGTGTATTCTACAAAAGGGCAGAATGAGCATGGGAAAATTGTGCTCCACCAACACCGACTTGTTCAAAGTCACATCAGAAAGTGGCTTCTAGTCTGCACAGACCCCCATCTGTGTCCTGCTCTGAGGTATCTCACAGTGTGTGGAGGAGGACTCTGTGCCAGGGTGATACTTAATCTGATGGGAGAGCTTCAGTTCCTGAGCTAGGGAGATGTGTAATCTGATGGAGGAGGCTGGCTGCTGAGCTAGAGGCCAAGATCTTGATCAGGATGATGTTTTCATTCAGGAAGTCCCCCATCTGGTGGAACAGACACATCCCCTTTGGGTGGAGAGCCTAGTTTAAGGGTGGAGACAGTTTCTGTGGGAGGCGTTCAATAGAGATGCATCTGGGGCCTGGCTTTGAACTCAGGGGCCTGGACATAAGTCCTGCTGCACACTGGCAAAGCTTTGAGCTTTTGTTACACATATGAAATAAGGGAGATGAAACCTAACCTATCCAGGGAGAGGAAATTTGCTAGCCCACAGTACCTAGTGAATAGTGGGTCTAAACTGGGCCCACCCTTCCCTGGAAACCTAAAAAGGCTGCCATGCCCCTCACCCTCACACTGCCTCAGAAGATATAGGCTGGCCCATGTCTTAGGCAGCGTAACTCCCCGCCTGAATGGGAAATCACCCTTACCGCAGGTGACCAACCCCTGTATGACTCTGTAGTCATAGGATTGGGTCCAGATGCTACAGCCGTTCTCCTCCAGTTCCCCATAACAGCGGTCATGCATCCGACAGCACCTGTCAAAATGAGAGATGGGGGTGCTGAGTGGAGAGGCACCCTCCTGACCTCCGTACCTGGGAGAGATTTCAAGTCAAATGTAAACAGAATTAGAGCCAGAGGTGTGTGTGTGTGTGTGTGTGTGTGTGTGTGTGTGTGTGTGTGTGTGTGTATGTGTAGGGGGGACATGATGATACTGTGCTTGGCTGTTTAAGCTAAGTTCTCTCTGAAGGACTTTCAATCCCCACCACCACCACCCCCTTCGAGATGTTTTCTCTTTGTCCTGCATGCACTCCAAGCTTTATGCAGCTTGCTCGAGAGGACAGATGCCTGGGACAAAGTTTGACTTTCTAAGACTGGCAGTTTAGCCAAGATGCTCTACATAGAAGGCTTGCCTAGTAACAGCACCTCTGCCAATGAGCAGATGCCAAGTCTTGCCTCTGGTCTCCACAACCAGTGAGCTTGGTATCTGAGCAGCTTCTGTAAAAGTGCTGTCTCTTCTGCCAATGAAAACCTCCCCCTACCTCACCCTCCTTGAACAGGCCCATGGTTTCTACCGGAGCATGGATTTTCTCACTGTAGTGCGCCACTGTTCCAAATCAATGGCCATTCTTTGAAGATTCTCTCTGCATGTTATTTGGGCTAACGTCCCGAGCAGGTGGGAAACTACAATCACGTCCCTCTGGCAGAAGCTGTGGCAGTGGGTGCGAGCTGGCAGGGATGGTGTCTGGTCAGTTAGCACCTGTCAGCCACTAGAACTGTCACTGGTCAGAAGTTCAGTGACCTGTTTTGGCCTCCTAATAGCTGGATGGAGTGTAGGTGTGATAGTTTGAATGAAAAGCCCCCCCCCCCCATAGGCTCACTGGGACTAGCACTATTAGGAGGTGTGTTCTTGTTGGAGTAGGCATGACCTTGTTGGAGGAAGTATGTCACTGGGGGTGGGCTTTGAGGATTCAAATGCTCCCTACTGATCCAGATGTAGAACTCTCAGCTACCTCTCCAGCACGGACTCTGCCTGCATACTGCCATGCTTCCTGCCATGACAACAATGGACCAAATCTCTGAACTGTAAGCCCAAATAAAATATATTCCTTTAGAAGAGTTGCCATGGTCATAGTGTCTCTTCACAGCAATAAAACCCTAATTGTGACAGAAGTTGGTACCAGGGACTGTGGTTTGCTGTCATAGGCTGAACCATGCTTTTGTCTGGAGGAATGTGGAATACTTTGGGACTTTGGACTAGAAAAGTGACTGAACACTTTAAGTGGGCCTTAATGGGCCATCCTAGTAGGAGAATGGAAGACAGTGGTAGTGAGGGTGATTTGAACTATGGGAGCCTGGCTTAAGAGGCTTCAGAAGAGAGGAATATTAGTATGTGGCCTAGAGACTGTTCTTGTGATACTTTGGCAAAGAATGTGGCCGATTTCTGCCCTTGTCAAAAAAAAAAAAAAATCTACCTGAAGCTAAATTGAGTAGCTATGGATTAACAGCTTTGGCAGAGGCCTTTACAAAACAACCTAGTATTGACTGTGTGGCTTGGTTATTAGTGGCCAGTCTTATGCAGATCTAGAATGAAAAGGAGCAAGCTGAGTAAGGAAAAAAAATTTTTTTTAATGTACAGTTTAAGGAGAAAAGGAGCATGAGAAGTGTAATGGAGCTAAGTCCTGTGTTCAAGGAGATAAAAAGATGGAAGAAAACCCTGATGCCAAATGGAATGAAGGGAGTGGTGACCTCAGGGTGAGACCCCACCCTGCTAAGCTTTCAACTTGTGAGAAGGAATTTTAAAAAATGTTTAGGCCTGGGTGTGGTGGCACATAACTTTAATCCCAGCACTGGAAAGGAAGAAGTAGGTGGATTTCAGAGTTCAAGTCCAGCCTGGTCTACAGATCCAGTTACAGGACAGTCAAGCTTAAGCAGTGAAAGAGACCATCAATAACAGAAAACTGATGAAAATGTATTTGAACAGGGGGGCATGTTCCAGCCCCAGCGAGCAGCAGAACTTGGCAACTTCAGCCTTGTGGCTCTGTCTTTAGGATCTTTAGTTAAGGATACAAGAAACGGGCTATGCAATCTCCCTCCATGACTAAGGAAAGCCGCTGAGGCCAGGCATGTGTCCCTGCATGGAGGCCTAGAGGGGCCATTGCATGAAGATGTGAAGGCGAAGCTAGGATTGCCTTGGAGACCCCAAGTTGTTGGAGATGCCAGAGCTGTGGGACACCTGTTAAGGAGAGCTGCTAACAGGGAGTGGAGCCAGCCCAAAGGAAAGAAGTTTGGGGGGTTTGGGGATTTAGCTCAGTGGTCGAGCGCTTGCCTAGCAAGCACAAGGCCCTGGGTTCAATCCTCAGCTCCAAAAAAAAAAAAAATGTTACAGTCAACAAAGTTGAAAGGAGTTGGAGATCTGAAGAGCATTTCAACATCAGACTTGGAGAGGCAGAGTTTGGAGTTTGCTCAGCTGGTTTTCAGTGTTGCTTTGGTCCAGTATTTCCTCACTATGCCCCCTTCCTCTCCTTTGGAATGGTAATGTATATCCTGTGCCATGATATGATGGGAGTATGTGATCTGCTTCCTCATGTTGATTTTACAGGGGATTACAATTAAGAGACTGCACGAGTCTCAGAAGAGACTTTGAACTTTGGGCTTTTAAACAATGTTGAGACTGTGATAGACCATGAAGACTTATTAAGTAGGACTGAATGCATTTCTGCATTATTATATGGCTACAAGTCTATCAGAGCCAGGGAGTAGAATGTGGTAGTTTGAATGAAAATGGCCCCCTATGGGGGCTCATAGGTAGTGGCACTATTAGAAGGTATATTCTTGTTGGAGTAAGTATGGCCTTATTGGACAAAGTGTGTCATAGGGGATTTGAGGTTTCAAATGCTCAAGCTAGGCCCAGAGTCACTCTCTGCCTGTTGATCCAGATGTAGAACTCTCCAGCACTATGTATGCCTAAAGTGGGTAGCTGTTCCAGCTATGACCTTGAAGCACCACCCCTAGTGAGGTAACAGGTAACTGTTACACTTGCCTATGACCTTGAAGTACATGTCATTGGGGCATGGTTGCTCAGGACCCTTAAGACCTAGGATGCATGCATGTGCCTCCTTCTTGGCTCCCCCATGGTTTTGGATGCTGGAGAAAGACCAGGTGAAAGAACAGCGTGGGACTATGCCTCATCCTTCCAGGACCTGCAATAATTCCTCTGTTCTGTATGGTGAGTTTTCCTTCTCTAATAAATTCCTTTGCCCTTTAAGAAGACTCCATGGACTGCTAGCAATATTTGGCCCATTATCTGGCACCCAACATGGGGCATGAACCCATGACCCTGAGATTAAGAGTCTCATGCTCTACTGCTGTGGGATGTCTTTCTATAAATTGTAAATATACGTTGCTCTGATTGGTTGATAAATAAAGCTGTTTGGCCAATGGCAAGGCAGATAAGGTTAGGTGGTACATTCAACCTGAAGAGAGAAGAAGAAAGGAGAGTGGGGGAGATGCTACGAGCCACCGCCAGGAGAAGCAAGATGTGAAAGTACTTGTAAGCCACAAAGTCACATGGCAAGACATAGATGAATAGAAATGGGCTGAGTTAAGTTCTAAGAGCTAGCTAGCAATAAGCTTGAGCAATAGGCCATACAGTTTGTAATTAATATAAGCCTCTGAGTAATTATTTTATAAGTGGCTGTGGGACCGTGGGTGGGAGAGATTTTTCTGGACCTCGGGGCCACGCAGAGAAACATCTGGCTACATCTGCCTGCCTGCTTCCATGCTCCCCTCCTGATGATAATGGACTAAACCTCTGAACTGTAAGTCAGCCCCAAGGAAATGTTTTCCTTTATTGGAGTTGCTGTGGTCACAGTGTCTCTTCACATCAATAAAACCCTAACTATGACAGTAAGGAATAATTGTTAGTCTACATTTCCCAGTTTAGAAGGTGTATTCTTGTTGGAGTAAGTATGGCCTTATTGGACAAAGTGTGTCATAGGGGCTTTGAGGTTTCAAATGCTCAAGCCAGGCCCAGAGTCACTCTCTGCCTGTTGATCCAGATGTAGAACTCTCCAGCACTATGTATGCCTAAAGTGGGTAGCTGTTCCAGCTATGACCTTGAAGCACCACCCCTAGTGAGGCAATCGGTAACTGTTACACTTGCCTTGCAGGTGGGTATGATGACTGCATGGCCAAGTTCTAGCCAAAAAGAGTTGTACATGGCTTCCATACCTACCATGAAAACCTACTACATATCTTCCCCTTCTCTTTCTCCCTCTTTAGATGGTGGAGATGACCTAAGCAGAGGATGGCTAAACCATAAAGAGAATGTGCTTCAGATTTGTTAATCAATATGAGTTACATAATATGAGTGAACAAAAACTTAACTTCTAGTGTGTTGTATGTGGTGGCTTTATTAGAGTATTTTGTTGTTGTTGTTGTTGTTGTTGTTGTTGTTGTTGTTGTTGTTGTTTGAGACAGGGTTTCTCTGTGTAGCTTTGCGCCTTTCCTGGATCTCACTCTGTAGACCAGGCTGGCCTTGAACTCACAAAGATCCACCTGCTTCTGCCTCCCGAGTGCTGGGATTAAAGGCATGCACCATGACCGCCTGGCATTATTTGAGTATTTTTTATTTTATTATTTTATATGTAGCATATGTGACAATGCTTTGCCTACATGTATGTTTGTACACCACACATGTGTCTGAGGCTCAAGGAGGCCAGAAGAGGGTGTGATATGCCTTGGAACTGGAGTTGCAGACAGTTGTGTGATGTCATGTAGGTGCTGGGCATTGAACCCAGGTCCCTTGAAAAAGCAACCAGTCCTCCTAACTGCTGGGCCACCTCACCAGCCCTGGATCTATTTATTTATTTATTTATCTATCTATCTATCTATCTATCTATCTATCTATCTATCTATCTATCTATCTATTTGATTAACAGAAAACTTGAGGCCAAACAGGGAAACTCCTGGTTCCTTCCATTACTAACACCTGACTTATATGCTGCATTTGCTATAATTAATGGATTGATATGGATATATTCTAAACTAAGTAACCAATTCTGGAATTGATAATATATTTTCAGTCTCATTAATTGTAAAAAAATATCCATAGTTTATTTTAATTTCCTTAGTGTATTAATTACTTTTCCCTGCAAGAGAAGTGTGCACTCCTAACCACTGAGCCATCTCTCTAGTCCCGAGCCTCAGTTGTAATTCTCTTTTAGAGTATAGACATGGAATCAGGGGAGGTGATGAGGGCAGAGCCAGAGCATTGCATGTGATGACGTCAGCTCACCAATCAGTACCATCCTTGGGGGTTCCTTTGCCGCCCCAGCCACAGTAGCAACCATAGAAGCCATAGTTCATTATTGGATCCTTCCCAGTCACCTTTGCAATCATGGACTTCAGTTCCAGCAAGCCCCCGGGCACTGCAGGCACACCTGGAAAACAGCCCAAGGCCCCAGTGACACTGGGCACTCTGCAGCAACCCACCTGCCTCCCTTTCCACCCGCTCTGCTTCTCCCAGTGAACGAGAGGAGGGCCGCAGATGACATAACCTGGAATAGAGGTTAAAATCTGTTAGCCTGGCAGTGCTGGTGCAGGCGGATCTCTGTGAGTTTGAGGCCAGCCTGGTCTACAGAGCTAGTTCCAGGGTAGCCAGGGCTACACAAAGACACCCTATCTTGAAACCTCCCACCCCTCCCTGGGCTGGGGGCATGAGGCTCAGTTGATAAAGGGCTCACCTAGCATGCATTTTGATTACCAGTACTTTGTAAAGTGGGTGTGGAGCATGATTGTAATCCTAGCACCCACAAGGCGGAAGAAGGAGGTTCAGAAGTTCATTGTCATCTTTGGCTACATAGCAAGTTCAAGGCCAGCCTGGGCTACAAGAGACGCTTTCTAAAAAACAATTTTTTAAAAATTGAATTTAGAAGCAGAGTAGGTCATAGCTTGGAGCCAACTCCCTTGTGTTATAAATTGGAAACCAAGACAGGATCACTCAGTAAGTCTAGAAGGAAGCATCTTGCCTAGGGTTTTCAGTTCAAGGAGCCCAGGGCACTTTTCCTGCCTTGGTTCTCAAGTTCCTCCTAGGACCTCCAAATAGCTGGCATGACATCAAAGAGCAGAGTTGCCCACCAGGGGCTTGTATGAGGGGCTGGGGGCTGCAGTGAAGCCTAAAGCCAGATGTATTGTACCAGGCCCCAAGACCTTAGCATGACTGACTCCATGATGGAAGTACCATTCAGGCCATAAAACTCAGCATGCATACAGTGCCATCAGCCAAAACAAAAACAAAGGCCTAATCCATCAAAGTCCATCATAGTTCTGGGAAAGTCTCTAATTGCACTAACCCTGCTTCTTGGCTTCTGTAGTTCCACTCTGGCTAACTGTTCTTGTTAAGTGAAGTATGTCAACCCAGAATACAGTTTTTGTTCTTAAAAGCTCACCCTGAGAAAGGTTCGCCCAGTGTAGCTGCCAGCCAGCTAATAAACTTTCTATTGGCTTAAACCCATGTCCAAGCAGTCTTCTCTAGTGGCTGCCCCGCAACTTCTCAGAATCTCCCAGATGGGGCGGGATACAGAAATACTGAGCAGAGAATGACTCCAGAATCATCAACTGGAGTCTGTCTATCTATCTATCTATCTATCTATCTATCTATCTATCTATCTATCTATCTATCTATCTATCTATCTATCATCTACATACCAGAATCATCTATCTATCTATCTATCTACCTATCTATCTATCTATCTATCTATCTATCTATCTATCTATCTATCTATGTGTTGTTCATTGAACCTAAGGTACTATTACACCACAAGTGCTCTGCTCCTGAGCTAGCCCCCAGCCCGGAGCTGGGATATTTCCTAAGGATTTGTACTCTACTCAGCTCTTGCCATTTGTCCTTACTCTATTTTTACACTTCTGGGAAATATCTGCCTCCCACATTCACAAGCTCCACATCTTCACCTTCCCAGTCTTCACACCCTGACCTACTGTATCCAAATCCCTCCACAGCCTCATGTCACCCAGCACAAAAGCAGAGGCCCAGGGACCAAGGCCTTTGCTGATCTCTTCATCCACCCCAGAAGGGCGGAGCTGAGACTCAGGCACAGGTCTCTAAACCTCAAAGGCTGATGGTCACCTTCCTTTCCACTACCCAGTCACTCCAAAGATTGGGATAGGGGAACATTCAGAGGTCACGGAGTCAACACTTACTGCAAGCCAGGATCCAAGCCAGTGTGAGGAAGCCCTTCATCTCTTGGGTTCTGGAAAACAAAACACATCCCATGGCGTCTTTGACGTCATCATTGCCAAGGCCTGTTCAGACCCCACCCAGCTCCTAACTAGGTCTGAGTGTTCCCTCCCTCGTTGGGTAATCCATGGACTGCTCCATCCGGAAAAGATGAGGCAAAGCCTCCAGGCCTTGATCTACTGAATTCGCTGGAGACAGAGGGTCATTATTGACTCCACTAGAAAGTGGCAGTGACAAGTGCCCCCTACATTTGTCTCCCAGCAGATGTGTAAAAGATACTAGGGGCACAAGGTTAAGGGCAGAAATTGATGGGCCCTAGACACAGCTAAGAATCAGTGTGACGGGCTGCTGGTGAGGTGGCTCAGTGGGGAAAGGTACCTGATGACAAGCCGATGACCTGAGTTTGATCCCGGGGACCTACATGGTAGGAGAGAGCTGATTCCCACAAATTGTCCTTTGATCTCCAGGTGCACACCTTTACATATATGCACCATATACTAAATAAAATGTAAATAAAGGGTGGAGGGAGCTGGAGCACTGAGGGCAGAGGGACCTGGAGCACTGATGAGCAGAAGGAGCTGGAGCACTGAGGGAGGAGGGAGTTAGAATCCTAAGGGAGGAGGGAACTGGAGCACTGATGAGCAGAAGGAGCTGGAGCATTGAGGGTGGAGAGAGCTGGAGCACTAAGGGAGGAGGGATCTGGAGCACTGAGGATGGAGGGATCTGGAGCCCTGAGGGAGGAGGGAGCTGGAGCACTGAGGTTGGAAGGAGCTGGAGCACTGAGGGAGGAGGGAGCTGGCACTTATGTCTTGTTCCTGGAGTTGATATCTCTGAGTTCCCTGAGTTATGTGAGGTTGTAGCTGTTTCTCCCCACTATTCCTGCATTGAGAATGGTGGCTAGCCAGAACTGGTGCTCTGGAATGGAATCCAGCCCCTATCCTGGCCACTGAGGACTTCACTATGGCTTTGTGGCCCCAAGGCACACTGCAGGTCTTCTGACAGTCCTACAGATGTCCCTCTCCCCATGTGCCAACGGGAAGATGAGGCTCAGGATCTGAGTGGAATCAGAATGTGAACCCAGGTCTTTGACCCTCACTACACCATGCCCCTCCCCCCCCGCCGAGGGCAAATTCTCTCACCCTGGGGTTTTGTCTTCCATGAAGTTCATCCTCTATTGCTCCCCCCTTGTGTCTGTCTTTAGCAAAAACGTGACTCCTGGCTGGAAGTTTGCAAGCAGTCCTGGCCATAGGCAGAGGAAACGCAAGGTTTCCAAGTGGCCTCTAGAAGGTTCCTCTGCAGGCAGCTGCCTGCTCTTCTCCCCTCCCAGGATCCCTGAATCCCTAACAGCTATTCAGCTGGCCTGTGGTCAGCTAGGATTTCCTCTTGGGTGCCACACTGTCTCCAAGCCCTAAAGTGGCTGGGTCTCTGTGCCGGTGCTCTCTGTCCAGGTCCCTGGCACCCTCAAAGGCATGGCCTCTAAACACAGCATAACCCTCCTGGCTACTGAGATGGCCTTTGTTCAGGAGCACCTCTGAGTTCCAAGAACATTCCTGAGAGTTCTGTCCCCACACAGCCTCTGCTCTGAGGGCTCCAAGCACCCAGATCCAACCATCCTAGACGATCCTTTCCACAGCAGTCTCCTCTGCTGCTTTTCTCAAGCTGTTCTGAAGCAGAGACACCAGAGACTACACAACGGGCATCTTCCATGTGCCAGACACCATCTGTGTCACCCCCAAACTACCCATGGCCTTGATGGGTACACCCTGGCAAGCCACCGTCTCCCCTTCAACAGGGATTTGTCGGACAAATGGATGAACAGACATCAGCTGTTGATTTTACAGATTCAGGAACTGTAAGGCTCAGGCAGGGGTTGGGGAGACAGCTCCGTGAGTTAAAGCCCTTGCTGTACAAGCACAGGGATGTGAGTTCGGGTTCTAGCTCTCTCATAAAGCAAGCTGGGTGTGTTTTCACCTGCCTCTAACCCTCATGCTGTGGGGCACAGACAGGAGGGTCACTGGGATTGGCTGGCTGTCAGCCTGACTCCAGATTCTCCAGATTCAGTGAGTGAGTGACCCTGTCTCAAGGGGTGGGGGGGGCAATAGAACAGGTCACCCCAATGCTCCTCTCTGACCACTATGCTCACATTTAGCGCAGGCGTGAGCACACACACACACACACACACACACACACACACACACACACACACGAGAAAGAGAGACAGAGACAGAGCCCTCGCATGGGTGAAGACAGCTGCCCAAAGGTTTAACCCAAACTGGTGAGTCCCCTCCTACTGACTCTCCTCCACTTCGCTGAGCTACCCTGTGGTTAGCTCTGCTTTTCTTTTCCTGGTTCCTTTTTGTCTTTCTTCTCCCACCCTTTTCTTTTTCCTTTTGTCAGGGTGTCCTGGAGGCCAGACTGACCTTGAACTATGTAGCCAAGGTTGATTTGAATTCCTGATCCCATTTTCTCCACACACCAACCCTCACAGCCAGTTTATTCGGTACTGGGTGGAACCCAGAGCCTCATACACGCTAGGCAAGCATTCTGCCAACTGAGCTACATTCCCAGCCCATGTATTTTATTTCATAAAGCTTTGACATCTCAATGATCTTGATAAACAGAACAATGCCCCCCCTCTCCCACCCCGTAGGCTAGCCATTCCTACAGCTAGGACCTGGCTCTCCTGCGGGCATGCTTTTTTCACATGCCAGTCAAGCAAGTCAAAACCTTCAACCCCCAGCACCCACATACTTAAATTGACTCTCTCAGGCTAGTCCAATCGACGTCAACCCAACTGTCCCTCGAGGGAAGCCGGGGCTACTGAGGCGAATCTCACTAGTCCATCCACTCTGCTCCCTTTCTTCTCTTCAGACTCACTTGAGCCAGTGACAACCCCACCCAGTGTGACTCAGCTTGGCATTGTAGCCCTCTTCTCCTGTGCACTGTAAATACAAGACTCTTACATTGTCCTCCTTTTTCTGGCCTGCTGGCCTCACCCAGGACTCTACAGAGCTCCCTGGACTGCACCGCAGCGGTGGAGGTAGAGCAGGAGTCCCTACAAAAGGAGGTAGAGCAGGAGTCCCTACAAAAGAGTTGCAAAGTCAAGTTCGGAGGAGAAGTTGCCAGTAGGACCTGGAGACAGCTAACCATCGCTGGAGCCCGAGGCAGCCCTGAGACTACGGTCTGTCTGTTTTTCCCGATGACCGCGGGGCACAGGGACACTGTGAGATCACTTCAGAGTGGAGCAGTGCTGTGATAATGAAAAGGTAGGGAAGGATGAGGTAGACCAGAGGAGGAATGTGGATGTGGCAGCCAGGGTGCCGCCAAGGTCATGTGAGGAACAGGTCCTTCAAGGCCACATGAGGGACCCCCATATGCCCAGGACCCCCATTCCCATATCCTTCCTGGAAAATAATACAATGGTCCAGTCAGCTCTGAGATGCCAGCACCCCGGGCGGCCTCTCTCTGCTCCCCCACCAAGGGGCAGGCCCCCACTCACCCCTTTTGGGCAGCCCCAAGAATGAGAGTCTCACCTGAGGGCTTCTCTCTGTCCTCCGTTCCAGAGAATAGGCAGCAGCTGGGCCTGCTTGATTTTAAGCCTGTCCTGATGCCTCCCACACGCTGCCTGGGCCACCTCCAAGATTCCTGGGAACTCAGGGAGGCCCCACTTCAAGACCCCCTGTCGCTTCCCCTCTAGATTCCTGATGCAGACCTCAGGGCTGGGTAGCTTTCAGGAGAGATACCCAGAGGAGTCTGGCTTGAGTTGACCTGGGTCCAAGGCTATTTCCCACCAGAGATGGAGCCCTGGGTCCCCTCCCCAGTCTCACTTCCTCTGCTACAGTAGGCCTTTGTGGAGTGATCCAGTCTCTGGTTCCTTGTGGTTTCCCAACCCACAGCAACAGCTTCTATTTTGTTCTGTCTTCTTCAGCCACAGCTCAGGAGTAGCCATGGGAGCGGGGTTACTCACAACCCTTTCCTCCTTCTCTCCTTCAGCCCCAGCTTTCTCTGGAGCCTGTAAAGTCCCCCTCTGGGGACACTGTAAGATGCCACTTCCCTAGCCCAACTGGTACCACCTGTTGATATCTGGCTCACTCACTATTGAACACCCAGCTTGTCCCTAGGAGCCACTGAGTAGCTGTGTGACCCTAGGAAAGTAACTATACCTCTCTGTTTCTTCATGTGAAACAAGAATACAATGACACTCCCCCCGAGCCCAGTGAGGAGGTTACTGGACAAACTATTGAATAATGTCACACAGAAAAGCATGTGGCTCCATGGGTAATGTCACAGATTCTACATCCTGGGTTCAAATCTAGACATTCTCACTAACTGAAAACATCATCTAGGCTAGTCCACCTGCTTGGGAGAGCTGTCATGAGCCTTAAATGAATCAGAGCATGTATTAACACTTGTAACAATGTTAAAGGATGAACAGTGTTAGCAAATGGATGGTGGAATGTTCTAGAAATAGGATATTGTGTGCTTGTGTGAATCTAACTCTCTCTCTCTCTCTCTCTCTCTCTCTCTCTCTCTCTCTCTCTCACACACACACACACACACACACACACACACACACACACATACACACTGCCCTCTTCACTTTTTGGAGCAGGGTTTCTGAATTGCTCTGGAACTCCTCTGTGCAGCTCAACTGGCTAGCCATCAAGCTCCAGAGGTACCTGGGATTATCAGTGCACACCACCATTCCTGGCTTTATTTTAACTCTAGGGACCAAAGCTGGAGCTTTATACAAGCACGGCAGGCACTCTGCTGTCTGAGCTATCTCCCAGCCCTCCTCTCTCTACCCGTCCTCCTTCCCATCTCTCACAGCAGCATCAAGGAACACTCATGACTACTTCTCTCCCTAGGACCTAACCACAGGATCTTCCACATAACCCTGGGAACTCAACTCCACACAAAACACTCGTCTGCTGTGTGCCAGACACCGAAGGGGATCCAGTGGTGAAGGAGACCGAGCCCCTACCTTCTGGCAGGGAAAGACAGTCAAGGCCCATGATGGGCAGTGATAGGTGCTGCGGCCAGAACTCTCTATTCTGCCCTCCCATTTCTCCTTCTTTCCAAGTCTTCTCCTTGGGGGAGGCTGGCCATGGGACATGCGGAGGTCAGAGAACAGCTTGCAGGAGTTGGCTCTCTCCTATTAGGTGGGCCTGGAGATAGAAGTCATGGAAGCAGGCTTGGCAGCAAGCCTTTACCTGCTAAGCCAACTTGCCAGCCCCTCAAATTACTTCCTCTGCCACAAACACCTGCTGGGCTTGCCATTCTAAATGGGACAAAACTGACTAGGAAGACAAGGAGATGTGGATGCACACTCTTATATAAAACACTTATAACAATGGTAAAGGCAGGACACTGTTAATAAATGAATGAAGGAATGTTCTAGAAAAAGGACATTGTGTACCTGTGTGTGTGTGTGTGTGTGTGTGTGTGTGTGTGTGTAGTAGTAGTAGTAGTAGTAGTAGTAGTAGTAGTAGTAGTAGCAGCAGCAGCAGCAGTAGCAGCAGAGTGCTTGCCTCGACTGCAGGAAACTCTAGGTTCAATCCCCAGCACCCGTATAAACTGGGTATGGTGGTGCACACCTGTAACTCCAGCATTCATGAGCTGAAGGCCAAGAGGGTCATCCTTAGCTACATATCAAGTTCAAGGCCAGCCCAAGATATTGAAATTGTGTCTCAAAAAAAACCAAAAAAGTGCCACCTCCCTTTGCCTCTGATGCCTTCTCTAGCTTTCATTTTCCTCTACAAGTCCCATTTCTAGGTAGATGCCTCCGTGTCACCTGATCTTTACCCCTCCTGGCCTGGATTCTGCAGTGCCCCAACCCTGGTAGCCTGAGTCTCCCAGGGTACTTCACTTCCTTCTCCAGGCTCTCCCTCTGCTGGCACAAGCCCCACTGGGTCAGCCCCCTTTCCAGATCCCAATCCCCTGACCCTGCTGCCCACCCTTACCCGCCCCCCAGACACAGGTGGACTCCCCACCACTCATACACACCCTGACCTGCTCTCAGGAATGTCTCTCCACCCATCCCTGGGTGGACCCATTAGCATTCAGGGACGCACTCTTAGTTGGTGACAGGTGTCTAGGTGGGTGTGGGGGCAGAGTTTGGTAGAAATTTTGACTCTGCAAAACAGGCTTAACAACCAAAGGACAGAACATGACACAGTACCAGCCAGGGAACCCAAGCTTCAAGTCACACACTCCAATTCCAATCTACATGTCCTCACCCCAGCAGGGAGCTTAGCTGCTTGGGAGCATAGTTTTCTCATAGAAACTATAGTGAAGCTACAGCGGTCTTCAGCAATGGCAGAGAAAGCCTGGGGAGATGGGTGGGCCACACCAGGGCATAATTCCTGTGTGATCATGTCTGATCAGTCCCAAGAACAGTTTCTCACGCTAAAAGGGCCCCAGGAAATCCCCCATGGGATGAGTGAAGAATCTCATAACATATTCACTCTCTGGAGTTTTCTGGATCTAAGAGCACCAGACCAAAGCAAGGACACCTGCCCACTCCTGCTCCAAGAACCCATGCTTCCACAATAACCCTGGCTATGGAATATGGTTTGTGGCCCCCAGGACAGTTCATCCAGGGATCCCTGGCAGAAAAATCTGCTTGGAGCCTTCCTCCTGCAGGACGTCTTCTAGGATTCCTCCTTCTGCAGGGAGCTGATGGGTCTCAGCATGCTGGATCTCACCATGTATAACTGTCCTCTTGGGTGCTTCCTGTTGGAGGGGTTCCTGCAGATGGTGGCTCAGGAAGGAAGGTGAGGATTTAGGATTTGCAGTCTTCTGAAACCCTCTTAGGGTCCTGGGATGCACGGTGATTCCGCTCCCATGAGTAAGAATAGGGAAACTGCGGGACAGGTGTTAGGAAGCTTGCCGAGGCCATACAGCTAGTAAAAAGGCTTCAGAACCATGAATCTGACCTGCCACCCAGTACCCAGTGCTTTCCTCTGAGACAAATGGGGAATGGAAAGCAGAGCCCCCGTTAGTCACAAGAGCTCAAGACTTCAGGGGATGCCGAGTGACTAGCCCAGGACCTTTGCTTATTCACTTTCAGCCCAGAGTTATTGTGGAAGTTTGGATTCTCAGAGCAGGATTGGCCAGGCATCCTTACTTTGGCCTAGGTACCAGCCTGCTCCTTTTAGACCCAGCAAGCTCCAGAAAGCAAATGTATTGTGTGTTCCCTTAAAAGGAGCTAGGCTTAGCCCATGTGGTGCTTTTTCAAAACACTTAACTAGGACAAGGAGACAGCTCAGTCAGTGAATTGCTTGCAATGCAGTCATGAGGATATGAGTTCGATCCCCAGAACCTACATTTTAAAAAAAAAAATAGACTGATGGCTTGTCCTTGCAATCCTAGCACTAGGGAGGCAGAGACAGGGGGTCCCTGGGTCTTGCTGGCCTCCCAGCCTATCCCACTTGGTAGCTCCAGATCAGTGGAAGAGCCTGTCTCAAAAGAAAAAGGTTGGATAGAGCCTTGGGACCAACAGCCAAGGTCGTCCTCTGGTCTCCACATACACATGAACACACAAGCATGCACACACACAAACAAAAGAATATGTAGTAGGCTGCCAATATACTAGTGTTGAAATCTTAAACAAAACTCTAAATTTCCAACCTCTCTTAAAGCATCTGACATCCTGTGTTGGCCCCAGTCTCCTTTACGGCAATCCTCACCAATCCTTACTGTCTTTAGCCCAACTTGACTCATGGGGTCTCACTGCTGGGGGCATAGGGGTTCTCTAATGATCTGACTCAGAGTTCAAAGAGCAAAGATCATCTCTTGAGCTGTCTCACAGTTCAAGTGCTGAGCTCTGAGCCCCACAGACCGTAGTTGCTCAGTCAATGCATAGTGCAATACATAAGGGGTACCCACTGCAGGAGGAAGAGGAGACACCTGTATGGAAACCTACAGGGTGATCTGGTCAGTCGGCAGAGCTTTCCTATCATGCTTGAAGCCCTGAGTTCAATCCCCAGCATTGCATAAACCAGGCCTCATGGCACATGCTGGCATTCCCAACACCTGAGATGGAACCAGGAAGATGCAAAGTTCAAGGTCACCCTCAGTCATGCTAAGTTCTAGGCTAGCCAAGAATCCCTGTTTCTAAGGGCATGAACCCGGTGGAGGGCAGTTAAATTGAAGGGTATACGAGGTAGAAGGAACAGCCAGACCCACAGGCACCTTCAGGGAACCAGAAATAGCTGAGGTAGACCGGATGTTTAACTAACTGTAAGGGAAGAAAATGCCCCTTTAACACCTTCCAGGTTCTGTAGCCAAACATGTGTTCCCACAGTGGGCCATCCCCTGCCACCAGCACAAGGTACCTGAACGTAGAGCTGAGAAGACATGTGACCTTGGACAAGTTACTGAACTGCTCTGTGTCTGGGTTTACCATCAGGAGTATGGGGGCCAGTGATTTTTCCCTGTTCTGAAATGACACAAACCAGGTGTTTGGGCACACAGGAAGGGGTCAATAAATGTTAACTATTTTCAGTAGGAGGGAGGAGCACACTCCTCGCTCACTTATCATAGAAAATGATAAGTGTCTTTAAATAATGCGTAGGGAAGGGCAGGCCTAGCATGCAGCTGTGGCATCAGAAGGGACCTAGGAGAGCAGGCAGAGAAGTCCAGTCTGCTGTCTTTTGTTGTAGAAGGCCTTGATCCAGTCCGTAAGAAGTGACTCTGATTGTTCTAGGCTTGAAATGCACAAGGGAAGGGAGAGGGGTGACGCAGCTCAGCCATCACAGGTGTGACACCAGCCCCAAGCCAATTTTCATGACATCACCTGCAAAGGGCACCTTGAACATGGTGGCTGAAGGACAAACTCGCAGGAACTCCAGTAGACCACAGACCACCCCTGGAGGGCAGGAGGGAACCCAGGGCCCAGCCTTGGACTGAACAGGCTTCTGGAAGGGCAGGGGACATCTGGGTCACAGGACATAGGAAGTGGCTGACTGGTCTTGTGAAGGTGGCTAAGGGAGCCACTGTCTTCAAGTCTCTCAAGGGCTGAGGGCACCGAGAAGATCACAGATACACCGTGGTGCTCTGATGGACAAACCAGCACCAGGTTCCTCACTTTATGGAGTTTGGCTTAGGCCAACACATCTCATGTGTCCTGGAAAAAGATGAGCCATCATGGGAGACTTTCTTGTCCCTATAGTGTTGTGGGATATTTGTACACCGAGTGAAGACATATTGTTGTGATTGGTATAATAAAAAGCTGAGTGGCCAATAGCTAGGCAGGAGGTATAGGCGGGACTTCTAGGCACAGAGAGAACTCTGGGAAGAAGAGAGGTAGAGTTTGGAGCTAGACAGAAAGAAGAAACAGGAGGTGCAAGATGGAAAAGAGGTAATGCCATGTAGCAGAACGTAGATTACTATAACTGGGTTAATTTACATTATAAGAACTAGTCCAGACAAGCCTAAGCTAAAGGCCAAGCTTTCATAATTAATAATGTCTCCATGTTGTTATTGGGGAGCTGGCAATTCCACAAAAGATAGTCTGACAAGAAAGTTTGTACACTACAAGGCACTCTCTACCCACCATCTGTCAGGAAGATCAATAAAGACTGGAATGTAGGGATAGAAGGACATACCCCACTTCACCTTTCTAGCAAATCAAGTTTTTTCCCAAGGGTTAGAAATGTGGTGCTCTGTCAAATCAACCATTGCAACGCCTCCATGCTACTCTGTAAAATTGTCAAACAAAGACCAGAGCTGTGGCTTGGCTGGTAGCGCACTGACCTAGCACACACAAAGTCCCATCTCCAGCACTGCATGAATGAGATGTGGTAGTGCACACCTATGATCCTGGTACTTGGAACATGGAGGCAGGGGGATATGAAGTTAAGTTGATTAGCCCATATACCTCAAGTTAAGTCCCCTCCCCTCCATTCCCATGTCCTCCAGGACCAAGACACCCCTGGGGATTCATTTAAACCTGGTGGATTCAGTACAGGCAGATCCTATCCCCTCTTTCCAGACTGAGCAGTGTCCCTGTGTAAGCCCAAGGTTCCAAACAGCCAGCTCATGCACCAAGGACAGTTCCTGATCCCACAGACTGGGTGCCTCCCAAACAGATCAAGCTATTCAATTGTCTCACTTATCCAGAGGGCCTGATCTAGCTGGGGGCTCCTCAGCCATTGGTTCATAATTCATGTGCTTCCATTTGAACAGGACCCTAGGAAAGACACAGGGATCACCCAATGACAGAGAAATGGATGAAATCTACATGAACAACCTGGACGACAGTGGGAGTAATGAAGGGCAAGATTTGAGGGAAAGAAAGCTTAGGGGAGCAGGAGATCCCAGCTGGATCAAGAACAGAAAGGGAGAACGAGGAATAACAGACCATGATAAATGATGACCACATGAGAACAGGAATAGGCAGAGTGTTGGAGAGGTCCCCAGAAGTCCACAATGATATATCCTCTGTAGACTGCTGGCAATGGTCGAGAGAAAGCCTGATCTGACCTAGTCTGGTGATCAGATGACTAAACACCCTGACAGTCGAGCTGGAATTCTCATCCAATAACTGATGGAAGTGGATGCAGAGATCCTCAGCCAGGCCCCAGGTGGAGCTCCAGGTGTCCAACTGTCGAGAAAGAGGAGGGACTGCAAGAGCGTGAATTGTTGAATCCAAGATTGCAAAAAGCACAGGGACAAATAGCCAATCAAGATTTTTTTAAAGAAGAAAAATCATGCAGCAGTCATATACCCTGGAGAGGCTATTGAATGCTTCATTCCCTCTCTACCCTGGACACCTCCCCTACTTTTTCCTCAGGCCAGAGTCCTGTTCAGTGACGTTGTAAAGAGCAACAAAGCAACATCCATGAAGTGGGAGCCAGACTGGGCAGCAGGCGCCCTCCAGGTCTGCTGTTCACCAGTGGGGCAACTGGTTTGCTCCAGACCTTCAAGGGCTTTTTACTCAGATTTCCTCACAGAATGCCCTCTAGAATACTTAGCAGTCACTGTGCGCTCTTGATTTATTAACCTTCAGGCCTCATCTTTAACACCACCTCATCCAAGATGTGTGAGAGCCAAAGTTACATTTTAAGTTTTAATGACTATGCCTAAGAGATCCACGAAACAAAAATGCCTCTGATCTGCAAGCGCCTTGCCCAAGGACAGGTAGTTCCTGAAGTGATGGAGATTATCGTTTATGGGAGATAACAAGCCACTCTCCTAAATAAGCACCAGATCTCCTAAATCTGCACTGGATGGGCTTGGTCACATGTGAGCGGGAGGTTCACAAGCAGGATGTACACTTGCCCCTAACTAGACGTAGGCTGAAGGGATGATGTATGAGTATCCCTGATTGCTTCCATCATGGGAAATATTTAAGCTGCTGCAAAACTTGATTCAGGGCCATTTTTTTTTCTGGGGAACCAGGGATGGACCTGGCCAGAGTCCACCCACCTGGATAGCATTTGGTCAAGTTGGCTTCAAATTTGGCTTTAAATTGTGGTCGTGGTCTTACTCTCAATCAATGGGATTAACAGTTGCCTTCTTAGATTACCTACCTAAGGTCATCATGCTTGTTTTCTTACCTTAAAACACTGTGCTGCTTTGGTCATGACATTGCCGAGAACCCTCCCTCCAGAACTCAAGTGTCACAGGACAAAGGTACATCTGTCTCCTCTGCTGTATTAAGAATGTGTGGAGTCTGGGAGGAAACAGCGGCTCCACCAGGGCTGGAGCCCAGTGTGGGCCTGGCAGCCGGTCTTACAAACACACATGGCTAGTCTTCCCTCCCCGGTATTCATGGCTTGTCACAGTTCGGATGGGTGTCACAGCCACCGCTCAGTCACTGGCTCAAGTACAGCTTAGCAACCATCCTGGGGAGGAATGTGTAGCCGTGCATACCCTTCCCTTTGGTTATCAGACTGCTGGAGCAATGGATCCCACAAAATTGAAATGTCCCCAGAAATCAAAGTCTGGGGGCCTTAGCTCCAGCTGGAGGTTTCACAGTTATGACTGAAGCCCAGACAGTGGTGAGGGGCAGGGCCACACCTCGGCCAGGATTGCTTAGCTATGCATATGCGTGTAGACCATTTAAAGCTAAACCTCATGTTAGGACCCTGAACATGGACACAGAGGATGCTCACTGGACTTCTTTGCTCTTTTTCTGATTTCCATTATCAATTATGTCAATAACTGGGCTATGGAGGAGGGATGGTGAGCCTGGCTTGTTGCAGGCAAAGGCTTTCAGGGTCTACATTCTGACCCTAAACACAGTAACTTCCCCAACTTGGCCAGAGTGGCTGACTTCAGCACATGCTTTATCTCTGAGAAGCCTATCAGTGAAAACATCTCCAGGAAATATACCAGGAATGAGCTCTACCTACAGTGTCCCCACCCCCATGCCCTCTCCAGAGTTTTGCTATGTAGCCCCAGCTGCCCTGGAACTCACTATGTAGATCAGGCTATCCCAGAACTCCCAGAGATCTGCCTGCCTCCACCCCCACCCCCTACCTCCCAAGTGCTGGGATCAAAGGAGTGTGCCCCTATGGCCGGCTGATGTTGTCTTTTTCTACAAAATTTTTTTGACAAAACTCACTTGCTTTCTCTTGTCCCTTTTCAGAGGAGGGACAGTCTTAAGAGTGAGCTTCTGTTCTTGACTGCTGGGGTCCTAGATAGCACCTAGGGTTCTGGATCTCTATACCTGAGCAGGGCTGTCCATTCCATTCAGCTCTACCCATTCCAAGCAGCAAGCATTCCCCATGGGAGCAGCTGTGGCCAAGCCCTATCCCGCTCCCGCAGCCCCACATCACGTTTATAAAGCAATGTCTGCCCTTGAGAAAGGCAGGTGTAAAGAGCCCTTCAGAATGTCTACCGCCCTTGGAATGACATGGACTCCTTCCCAGAACCCATGCTCTTCTGATAGTCCCAACTGGCCACCTAAGATCATCCTTCGACCTCTCCCACCTCCATGACAGCCCACAGTGTGTCCTGCCTCCATTTTTTTCCCTTTCTCCACTTCTCATCCTTTTTTTGTCTCTCTCTCCTCTTGTTCCTTTTGTCTTTCTAGATACAACATACTCATTCCTCAATGACTACTTTGTAAGCACTCGAACACAGCATGAAGGAAGCAAGCATGGGGCCATCTTAAGAATGCCCAAAGCAGGGGGAACAAGTGCAAAGGCCTGTAGGAGTTGGCCTGCAAGCTGGAGAAACAAGCAAACCGGGTCTCCCTTTGGAGAAACCTTCCTGTGAATCCACCTTACCCCGAGCTGCAAAGTCCCCAACTCTGAGTCCTCTGGGCACCTGGAACTGTTGAGGGCTAAAGTTATATTTTAAGTTTAAATTACTGTGCTTAAGAGAACTATAAAACAAAATGCCTCTCACGTGTATGCCCCACTTGCCCAAGGGCAGATAACTTCCTGGAATGCTGGCAGCTGTTGTTCATGTAAGATAACAAGCATCACGTTTTCACTTCTATAAGCGAGGTTGTTGCCCAAAACTGCAAAGGATGTACTTGATCATATGTAGGTGGGAGGTACATAGGCAGCAAGTATATCAGGATGTATTCTTGCCCTTAATTGGACAAAGGCAGAAGTATGTAGTCTTGTGGACTTTTGCCTTTATACTTGAACAATGTAACCTGTGGTCATTCTCTGGGAATCTCAGATAAGGACTTGGCTAGTGTCCATCATCCTGGCCAGTACTTAAGAAAGCTTATTTCAAATTTGGCCCCAAAACTATGGTAGCAGTCTTATTCTCATCCAGTGGGATTAACAGAACCTCATCATGCTGTGATGCCCCCTCCACCAAAATCCCTAGAGACAGGAATTGTGCCTTGTTTTGACATCTTCAAGCCCAGTGTGGGGCAAATCCTTTTTTCTATAGGGTAGATTCTATTGTTTTGTTAAACCAGATATTTTGTCTAACATCACCTCTATAAAGTTTTGTTCAAAGACTTCTCTATAAATATTAAACTAAAGCTTAACTTGACACATAAATAAAACATACCTACAAAAAATAGTCATCCGTCCAACAAGTTATGGAGCCCACCTAAATGTTCATCTATAGAAGAGTTGCAGGTATGCAGGAGGGAGAATTATTCAGCAATAAAGGACGTTACATCATCTGTAGGAAAATTGACAGAATTGGAGGTTATCCTGTTAAATGAAAGGACAGGGACACAAAGATAAATATCATGTTTTCTCTTATATGTGAAGTCTATCCATCTACCTACCTATTAGTACTCGTCTATAATTATCCATATTACACGAAAGGAGAAGGGGGTTATTGAGATAAGATAAAGGACCAGTAGAAGAGGGAAGAGAAACAGAATGGCTAATGGGTGGTGAATATGAGCAGAGAGTGTGATACACACGTGTAAAAATGTCATAGTGAGACCCGGCAAGATAGTCCAGTGGGTGAACCTTCCTGGTGCTTGCCACCAAACCTGACGACCTGAGTTCAATCCCCAGGACCCACGTGGTGGAAGGAAAGAACTGACTCTCACATGCATTGTCTTCTGATCTACACACACACACACACACACACACACACACACACACACACACACACACACACCGTGGCTTGTGCAAGTCTTCACACTCCCACAAAATAAATAAATAAGTAAGGAAATTAATCAATTTGTTGTGATGAAATTCATCACTTTGCACAATGAATATAATAGTGAAAAAAATTAAGATACTCTCAACGCAAGAAGCCAAAAAACATTGCCTATGTGAATATTTGGCTGAAGGTTTATGTGTTTGGTTGGTTGGTTTTTTGTTTTGTTTGTTTTGTTTTGAATAACCCAGTAGTTGGGCCATCACAAGCTCCCTACTGTTCAAATCAGGTGCTCACAACAAGATGAGTTCTAGCCAATCAGGCTGTCTCTCACTTTCCACACCACTTCCTTTTCTCTGGCTATAAATACAACCTGCCCTTGAGAGGGTGGGGCATCTGGAATCACTTTTGGTCTGGAGTGATGCCTGACTCCAATCACCACCATAGTGAAGGCCTGTGGCAAGCTGCTAAACTAGGTTTGTCTCTTTCCCCCATAGCAATGTGCCCCTTGCAGATCAGAACAGTGGGAGACCTGAGGAGCAGGAGCTGGCTCACCCTTGATGACTCCAATGTCAAGCCCAGATACCTCCCAGAGAGGGGAGTGCTCAGGGAATGGAGGAAGGGGCCTGGAGGATGTGGGAGGGAGGAGAAAGGACTCCTTGTATGAGCCAGCAATGGTGTGGCACCCTTCTCTGGATTGCTTGGGTTGTGCCCTAGGTGGCCAGCACACAGAAGTTAAGAGGGTGTTAACTAGATGTGGATGACCCCTTTCCCCAAAGGGGAATGTTTCCTGTGGTTTGGATTAAAAAAAACCCAGGGGCTGAGGAGGTGGTTCATCCATACAAACATGTAAGCGAATAGACCTGAGCTTGCTCCCGAGAACCCATGTAAAGAAAACCGAACAAAAGACTGGCAGTGGGTGTGTGCCTGCCATCCCAGCACTTGGGAGGCAAGGGACTTACAAATAGCCGGTGTATTCGGTCAGTGAGTTCCAGGTCCAGTGAGAGGCCCTGCCTCCCAAAATGAGTTGAAAACATGATAGAGTAAGGCATCTGAGGTAAACTCTGGCCTCCACATTTATACACATGTATGTGCATATATGCCTGTACATATGTATATATACATGTGTGTGTATACACACATACATATATACACACAAACATGTACATACACATACACACCTGAGAAAGTTGGACAAACCTTCAGGCAGATGCAAGCATGAGCCATAACCCACCCTGCTCATAACCCTGCCTGCCCTGGTTTTGTTCATTTTAGGAATGACCATCTGAGTACCCTTACTTCAGACATGACCTGCCTCAGGAACTGCCCCAGCCCTGGTCTGACAAAGACTCACAGAAGGGATCCTGAAGATCTAGGAGCTTCCTCTGGCAGAAACTGTGCCCGCCCTTTCTCGGCCTCTCTTGGGGTCTTCAGACCCCACCTGCCCAGATTCTCTCTCTTTCCCCAGCCCGTTGCCCCTCCCTGTCTGGGGATCATCTCTCCCCATAACTGACCTCTTTGGCCGGGTCTCAGCTCCTGCTCCCAGGCCCTGTCCCCATGAGCAGTCACAGTAGTTAGAGTCTGGATCCCTAAGTTTAGGGCCTGCAGCCCAAGCATTGGAGCTGACAAGCTGTGAAATAAGAGGAACTCTGGGATGTTGTTTGTGAAGCCCACAGTAAACACTGGCCTGCAAGCATCCTGCTCAGCCCCCAGCAGCCTTCATGATGGCAGAAAATCCAACAAAAGCAGAGACTGGCACCTCACTGTCCCTTTTGCCACAGGGCCCCCCCACCTCCCCCACCAGTTACCCAGCACATTCCAGCGGGGAGGGGAGTGGCCAGGTTATCCAGGTCACTGCCTTATCCTTGTCACAAGCCTTTGCTAATCCCTTCAGTCCTGACTAACCCCCATGAGTTTACACTGGAACTTTCTTAATTACCTGAGAGGCTGCTAAGTGCCATGACTGTCTGAGGACCAGGTTGCCGTGATATGGTCCTGGCCAGGAGCTTGGAAATGGCTCCCGGGATGGTGGAGAAATGGATGCTGCTGCAGCCACTGGAGAGGCAAGAGTGACTCTGGATGCTGGGCCCGAGTCCAAAAGCAGAGGCAGAGAATCATCTGTTTCAGTTTCGATTGCTCCAAAGTTCTCTTCTGTTTAACAAGGGAAAATCCTTGTGGGAGTCTTTGGCTAGGGCTCAGATTCACAAGGGAGAGCCATGGCCCCTGAGGAACTGGGAGTTCAACCCTGGACACTGAACACAGCAGGCATATCACCAAAAACATCAGCCAAGTGAGTGACAGATAAACTTAGAACGAGAGAGGGAGCCGGCAGCCACTCCTTGCCCAGCCAAAACAACAAGGAAAAGGAAGGACAGACAGATGGACAAATGAGCAAACAGAATGCTGGGTCATCAAGGAGCCACATATCTCCCAAAGTTTCATTTTGAAAAATTTGAAATCTGCTGAAAGTTATGAGATTTATCCATAAATCCTTAATTATTATTTTACTGTTCTCTCTCCCTCTCCCTCTCTCTCTCTCTCTCTCTCTCTCTCTCTCTCTCTCTCTCTCTCTCTCTCTCACACACACACACACACACACACACAATTATTTGAGAGCTAATTGCAAAAACTTACCCTTAAATCATTCCCCATCTCTCCACTAATGAGAAGATGGTATTTTACATAAACAAGAAAAACCATGGAGAAATTCACACTAACACAATATTGTTATCTGGTGCCCATCAACTATCTAACAATCAAAAGTTTCCTATTATAAGGACAGGAACGCCCTTAAATATCATTCTTCTTTATTTTGTCTCTGCATTTCCCCATAGAATTCACACACTGGCCATTCACTCATTGTGACTGGTTTGTCTCCTTCAACCTGGTCTCCTCCTTGGTTCTATACCTGACACGGATGTTTGAAGGCAGGACATTTGTTCTGCAGAACCTCCTCCACCTGGACTTGTCGGTTTCTGCACAAGAACAATGCTAAACCTTTTTTTTTAGTAAGACTATCATGTGGGCCAAAGTCGGGGGACCTGTGTGTTTTCAACCTTGCTAGTCATTCTCTGCTGTAGTTATTTCTCATCACTGCGGTACAAATACCCAACAGAACCAACTTACAGGGATGGGGGCGTTGAGCCCACTGTGGAGAGAGCGGCATGGTGGAGCAGCTTCATGGCGCTAGAGTGCGTCACAGCAGCTTCCTAGGTCTTGATGAATCAGGAAGCAAAAGCTCATACAAGAACCAGATATTGGCAGCAGTTTCAAGGCCACCCCAGTGACTACTTTTAACTAGGCTGCTATACCCCCCAAGCCCCACAAACTCCCCCTAACAGTGCCACCCTCTGGAGATCGAGTGTTCAAATTCGTGAACCTGTGGGGAACATTTCAGATTTAAATCGTAACAGTCTGCCAACATTTTTCTCAAGGGACCTGACTGTTTTCTGTTGCTGTGATATAAACACTATGACTAAAAAGCAACTTTAGGGGAGAAAAGGATTTGTTTCATCTTACAGCTTAGGTCCATTATGGAGGGAAAGTGAAGACAGGAACTCAGGCAGGAACCTAGAGACAGGAACTGAAGCAGAGGCCGTGGAGGAACGCTGCTTACGGGCTTGTTCCCGTGACTGCTCAGCTCACTTCCTTCTATAACCCAAGACCACCTGCCCCAGGGTGGCACCCTCCACAGTGGGCTGGGCCTCCCAGATCAATCATTAATCAAGAACGTATCCCACAGATATGCTCACGGCCAATCTGATAGAGGAGATGATTCCTTGGTTGACATTCTCTCTTCCCAGGTGAATGCAGTTTGTGTCAAGTTGACAAAAACTAGCCAGCACACCATCCAAGCTTACATTTCTAGCAGCAGCAACTATAGTACTTACTCTTCTCAACGCTGTGAGATATGGAAAAGATACCAAATACCGCCAAGGGCAACATTAAAGAATGAAGGATTTCTTTTGGCTCCTGGTATGAAAGGATACAGTCCATTGTGGCAGGGAGAGCGGGAGGGAGGGGCACAGCACTATGCTTTGGGGATCTGATGCTGCCTACTCACATCTGAGAAGATCAAGAGACAGAGGAGGGAGAATGTCAACAGCTCAGTTGGTTTGAGCTCAAGTCATCCGGTTTGGCTGCAGGCACTGTAAGGAGTGGAGGAAGCCCTTAGCGAGTAAAGTCCTCAGACCCATGAGAAAATGGCAAAGCTTCCCCAGCCCTGTGGAGGTGGGGTGGGGATGGGGTGAGACTCAGGGGGAAATGGCAAAGCCTTCCTCTGCTCTAAGACATAACCGGAAATCGGGACTCTCAGTTGAGGAATTGCCTTTATCAGACTGGCCTGTGTGCAGGTCCGTGGGGGCATTTACATGATGGATGGTTGATCTGAGATGACCCACAACCCACTGTGGGCCCTGCCATCTCTGGGCAGGCAGCCTTGGGTTGTATAAGAAAGCAAGCTGAGCAAGACATGAGGAGCAAACCAGAAAGCAGCATTCTTCCATGGCCTCTGCATCAGCTCCTGCCTCCAGGTTCCTGCTTTGCACTCTGGCTTCATTGAAAATGGACTGTAACCTGTAAGCCAAATGAACCCTTTCCCCCTCAAAGCTGCTTTTGGTCAGAGTTTTATCACAGTAACAGAGAGGCGAACTGGTAATGCATATGTACTAAACTCTACCGTATATAAAGAGAGGGATGGATCCAGATACAGTACTAGTGGAAGCTTTGATTTCCTGCCTCCATCGATGCATCCATCCTCCAGGAAAAAGAAAACAGCCAAAGAAACTCCAAACTTAACCCAACAAAAGCTATCTGTACAGTCTCCACCAAGACAGAAAACAAAATCCAGAACTTCACGTGGAAACAAAGGCCCCGACTGTCAAGGCCAGCAGGACCCCCACCGCATGTTAGGCTACAGACTGTGGGACTCCAACATCACGGAAATTCTTAACATTCCAGAAAAGAAGAAACTCCAGGGAAAGTGAAAGAGGCTGGTTAGCTGGTGTAATTATTTGGATTATAAATGTCCCTTAAAAAGCCATAATGATGAAGGCCTGGTCCCCACCCTACAGCATATTGCGAAATAATGGAAACTTGGGATGAGAGTGAACAAGGGGGAGATCTTTGGGACCATTCCGGGAAGGGATATCTGAATCCTGAATATTCCTCTCCCCACCTCTCTCTCTACCTTTATCTTTTGCCCTTAAGTCCTGGGGATGGCAGCCTAGCCCAGCCAGCTGGGGCTGGCAGAGTGCTGCCTTTTCTCATACTAATACATACATCATCATGTTAACCAAGTGGTCCACACGATGCTTGCAGCTGAGCTGTTCCTTTTCCCCTCAGTGACTTCCACTCAAGTAAAACCATGTTCCTGGCTACACCATGGGGAAGAATTTCAGGATGATGTGGAGTTGGAGTTTATTAAAAAGCATTTTGACATTGATTTTAATCACAGGTACCCAGAGAACAGTGAGGCACACCCAAGTATGGGGATGGCCTCTCAAGAGAGAGTCACTGCATGTCTTGGCAATGGCTGCACATATAATCCCTCAGCTTTCTAATTCCCATCACTAGGAGAAAATTGTTCACAGCCAGTTGAAAGGTTAAAGCATTTCCTTTTATAGGCAAAGCTGTAAAGTGGATTTATGAGGGCGTTGTCAGGAAGAAGTACCCAAAGTCGGGGTTAGAAGTCCTTTGAGCCCAGAATTTGCTTAGTTTACTTATTATCTTTAACGGTTTTTGGCTTGAGATGTGTTGAGGAAAACGCCCATTGTCTCTGCAGGCAGTTTTGGCTTTATCAGCAGTGTGTGGGGATTCATGACTCTGCCAGCAGACGAACCAACCAGATCTCAGGTGCCATCTCCCACCTCCTCAGTGTTCTTTCTATCCTGCCTCGGTTGAGTGGCAAGTCCTTGTCTTATCTTAGAAATAGTTTCAGCTTTCCATGGTCAGAACATTGGCAAAGGCGTTTTCATACATAGCCTTTAGGCTTTTATCTAGTTTGTTGAGGTGTTTTTTTTTTTTTCATCATAAAAAGTCTATCTTATGAAATGCCTGTTCTACATCTGTTGAGATGGCCAGGTGGCTTTTGCTTCTCCCTCTCCCTCAACACACGATGCAGATACCAAACCATCTTTGCGTATGAGGATGGATCCCACTCGATCCTGGGTGTGGCCTTCTTAACCCACTGTCGCATCTGGGGTGTGAGGATGCTGCTGAGGATCTTTGAGTCTGCTCATCAGAGAACACATTTTGGTTTTCATCTCCCTCAACCAGCATGTGATTCCCATTTGAGCAGACATCTTGCCTTGTTCAGTGATGTCCAAGAGCTTAGGTTAGACATTGGTAGAAGGAACACAAGTCAGTGGCCAGGATTCTGAGAAAAAGCGCTGAAGAAATAAGAAATTAAAAAAACCTCTGGTGTCACCAGGGTCTTTAGTATTGATGCAGTCCTAAAGCCTGGACCTGGTGGAGCCACCAGGATGTATGGAGGGGGAGGCAGCTTCTGTCTATTGCACAGTAAGTGCTCCAGAGCCTGAGAGGTTGAACGGAAGGTGAATGGTCCACCCCAGGGGATGAGGTCTCTGAGGGGATGAGATCTCCCTGAACCTTGATGTAGGCTTTGCATCAGGTTCTTGGGGAAGGACCCCAGGCTGAGAGGCATGCAGGAGCTGGCAGAGAGCTTTGGAGGGTACATTACTTCATTGTGGCTTTCTTTCTTTTTTTTTTAAAGGGGAGAACACAAATGCTCCCCTTCTACCACAAATTATAGTCAGGTTTCCCCTCCCCACCCCCCACATTTGAGGAAACTTCGGGGTCAGCACATCTGCAGTGCAGTGGGTAAGCATTGTTGGGAAAGCCACCTTCATGATCATGGTATCTTCTCTGCCAGGTAAGTATTCACTGGGGCTTTCTAATAACAGCAAAGCCCCCAAAATGAGTAGTCTAAAAGTGGCAAGATAGTAAGACCCAAAAGTGGGGTGACATGAGAAGGAAACCCTTCACCCTGTGATCTGGCTGGTTTATCCTTCCTGCTGGCACAGCCAGGAAACTCCACACACCGCTGATAACACCAGAACTGCCCACAGAGATGAGGGGCGTTTTCCTAAAGACATCTCAACCGAAAATGTTAAAGACAAATTAAGCCATGCCTACTTAGGACCCAAATGATTTCTAACCTTGATTTTTAGCACTTCCTATTCCCGACAACACTCCTTGTAAATCCACTTTACAACTTTGTTCATAAAAGAAAACTCTCTTACTTCTCAACTTCCTGTGATTTACACTGGGTGATGGAAATCAGAAAGCCACGGGGGGCCAAGGAGTGACTCCCCACTGAGAAGCCCATACCCACACTTGAGGATGTCTCATTCTCCCTGGGCAACTCTCTATTAAGCTCTGTGCTTAAGGTCTGTGCTTGAAGATGAGCTCTGCTTCGTTGCTGGCTTGGCCTAATAACGCTTTCCATGGCAAAGCCAAGAATCCAGCTTCACCTGAGTGCAAGGCTCTAAGTGGGGAAGGGAACCCACAGGCCGCACTTCCTGGGGTGCTGACCCCACCTCGCTCACTGCTGACATAAGTAACAGAAACTGATTGGCTCAGGGCTCTGAGACCAGAGGAATGCAGATGGTTGGGTCCTCGGGAGGCCTGAGAGTCTGTCTAGGACTCTCCTGCCTGCTGTTCTGGCATCTTGGGCTCCTTGGGGAGTAGAAATGTCACCTTGTGAATACTTCCCTGAACCCACATTTCCCCTTTGTGTAAAGACATCAAGGTATATAGGGTCAGACTTCTAATGACCTCATCTTAACTATTCATATCCGCAATGACCCTATTTCCGAACAGGGTCATATTTCAAAGGTTTCAAAATTGAACAGGAAGTGAGGTCACAAAAGGGGAACACCATCCAACCAATAACATATTGAAAGAAAATCTGCATTTTGACAAGGTAAATTTGAATTTTCAGGAGGACATCTGCTTGAATGACTCACAGTATAAAGTAAATAATGATGCAGTGATTATCAGTCTTGTTTATCAATAACTTCATGGGGAAAATACTTTACTTCTTACTCACACTAGGTTCTCTGAGAGTAGCAGAATATTCCAGAATAGATGTCCTTCGTTCCATGACTCAGTGTCCCAGAAGACTGCTCCCATCTTCATAATCTCCTACGAACACAGAAAGGTTGCTTCTGGTTTGGGTTTGTCCTGGCCTGAACATGATCCTTTGAACTTAGGTAGTTCTATGATATTCCTCTGCCATAGGCTGGAAAGAGCAAGGAATAGATGGGGGTCCATTGTCATCCCACAGCCTCTTCTGTAGGAATGTCTGAAGGACTGGTGTCTGGTGTTTTACTTAAGGCCATGGGAGCCAAATTCTTAGCACAGGTTGGAGGGCAGTGGGAAAGATGTTTACTTTAGGAACTAAAGCGCTCCAATCACTGTATCCCTGAAGCCTGGCATGGACTCAGGAAGCATTAAGAAGCCCATTGCCTAACAAGTGAGGACTCGGAGGGACTGTGGGGGGGGGACGACGACAGTAGTTTGGTGGGTTTAAAAATTCATGTGGGACTGGTAAGGTGACTCGGTCAGTAAAGTGCTTGTCTTGCAGTCTAAAGAACTTGAGTTCAAATCCCCAGCACCCAGGTAAAGAACTCAGGTGTGATAGCATGCCCTTGTAATCCCAGTGCTGGGGAGGTGAAGGTGACCAGGTCCCTGGGACTCACTGGGCAGCCAGCTTAGCTTACTGTATAAAGTCCAAGTCAATGAGAGGTCCTGTCTCCAAACACAAGGGGGACAGTTCCTGAAGAACAATATCCAAGGTTGTCCCCTAAACTCCACACATATGCACATACCCCTGCACACACAGGCACCTGCACACACAGGCACCTGCACACACAGGCACAGCCACAGACACATAAACACACGAGAAGAAAATCACGCAGGAGGAGAGGAGGAGGGAAGAAGAAAATACAAAGGTGCTAGGGCGGCTTTTGGGGGGACCGAGGATCAACCTCATCCAATCCTTCTCATGCTGGAGTGGACTGTGGGGCCCCAAGAACTGGACTTCTGCATCACCCTCATCACCCCTCAAGAAGTTTGTGCAACCTTAGACCTTCACAGAGGTTTAGCGTGTACCCTTTGTAATCGATGGGTGGATGAAATGAACAAATCCAATCAATGTCCTCTGTCCTCTTCCCAAATGTCACAATCTTTCAGAAGAAAGGAACATCTCTGGCTTACAAACACTCCTATTCCCACCACACAGTCCTTGCCTACTCCTGGTAGTGGCTTCTAGGAGGTGACCTGTTGGTCATTCCCAGATTGGATTATGGAAAGTTCCTCAGCCAAGAACTGAGCCCTTTTCTCAGCAGCCAGCGAGGTTTCAAAATCGGCTGGAATTTATTGTGGTGTCAACCCATGATATAAAGGATTTTCCTGCCAGATGGTAAGGGGGAAAAGGGGGGATTACCCAGGGCATTGGGTATGCTTATCTTGGAGTCCACTATTTGGCCACGCCCACCTCTCCATCCCTGTGCCTCACCAACCCCCAGCCCCACAGAAGGAATAGCTATTTAAGGGCAGTTAAAGTTCAGGAAAAACAAGACAGGCCCTGGAACAGGAAACTGCAGCATCATCTCAGAGGTAAATGCCCAGAGACTTCTGCCCTGTGGCTGCATTTGAGTGGTTGTATAGGTGGGTGTATGCATGTGTGTGCATATGGACATGCCTGTGGATGTGAGCCCCCATCATGTAAACATGTACAAGACAGTATTTGTGTGCAAGTATGCTGTATGGGTTTGGGAAGGTGCTGAGGGAGAATTCAAGAGCATGTGTGTATACATGTAATCTACACGGGGTTAGAAAGGCTTGCAATGAGAATGTGCAGTTTTAGTTGGGGATGAGAAGATTGGGGATCAGACTCCATGGATGGAATTCCCAAGCCTTGAGCCTAACGTAAGGATGCAGGTGGAGTAGCTAACGAGGAGAGGCATTGCCTTCAACTTCCCGATTTTGTGGAATGAGTCCAGTCTCCCAGGAGGAAGGAAGGAGGTGTAAGGGTGGTCCCAGTACTGTGTCATTCCTGTATGAGAAACCGTGCCACAGTGCCAGGAAGGGACAAGAGCTGACACTCATGATGCACTGTCAAAAGCCACTCTCTATGCTCTCTATGACTTGGCCCCACACAAGAGCATATCTGTGCTCCAGGGTTGCTAAGTCAGCCAGCAGAGCAGGGGCTGGGGCAGAGGCTGAGAGTCCTGGGAGGAAATGCCCAGGCCAGTCCGTCGATATTTGTCCTTCACAGACTGACAACATGAAGGTCCTCTGGCTACTGGCAGCTGTGATCATGGCTTTTGGTAAGACCTGACCCTGAACTCCACAGGGTGGGGTGTCATCTGGGAGAGAGGCACCCCACCCTCCAGCCTTCCTTCTCATTACCCCAGCCCTCTTTCAGTGAGAAGAGGAAGAAAGTCATTTGTGGGGAGAGAGACGCCAATGTGGAAGAGGGGAACAGGGTCCCTGCCTTTCACCAGCCATTTCTCCATTTCCTTTCAGGCCCAATGCAGATACAAGGGAGCATTGCCAACTTTTGGCAAATGATCCTACTTAAGACAGGAAAGAGAGCTGAGTTAAGCTATGCCTTCTATGGTTGCCACTGTGGCGTGGGTGGCAGAGGATCCCCCAAGGATGCAACAGATCGGTGAGGACACCCCAGTCTTCCTTATCTTCTGTTCACTTTGGCTGGGACAGGACTAGAGCAGGGCTGGTGCCCACTGTGTCAATGCCCTGGTGGGGATAGGACTAGAGCAGGGCTGGTGCCCACTGTGTCAATGCCCTGGTGGGGATGGGACTAGAGCAGGGCTGGTGCCCACTGTGTCAATGCCCTGGTGGGGATGGGACTAGAGCAGGGCTGGTGCCCACTGTGTCAATGCCCTGGTGGGGATGGGACTAGAGCAGGGCTGGTGCCCACTGTGTCAATGCCCTGGTGGGGATGGGACTAGAGCAGGGCTGGTGCCCACTGTGTCAATGCCCTGGTGGGGATGGGACTAGAGCAGGGCTGGTGCCTGCTGCCTCAGGACCCTGGTGAATCCCAGCCAGCAAAATAGTCAGCTCTTTGGGAACTCCACTCTAGACCATTCCAAAGTTTTTGAGTCTCTGCAAAGGGTCAAAAGGTCAAGGGAAGTGCAGAGGCACCAGGTCTCCAGGGCTGTGAGAAGCCAGCCTCAATAAGACGTGTCCCCCAACCAGGTGCTGCGTGGCTCATGACTGTTGCTACTACCGTCTGGAAAAACGTGGGTGTGGTACAAAATTTCTGTCCTACAAGTTCAGCTACCGAGGGGGCACAATCACCTGCGCTGGTAAGAAAGCCCCCAAGATGCCAGCAAGCTTCCCTCATGTGTTTATTGGGCACACAAATGTTGGGCAGTTTGCTGGAGCAGAAAGGGAATTTAAGAACCTCACAGAAGACTCTAACAGGAAGGCAGAAAAGGCCTTTGCCCAGCCTGAGCTTGAGGTAAATCCTGCAAGCAGTGATGTCTCAGCTGAGTCCTAAGAGAGTCAGTGAGGCACACAGTGGGAGAGGAAGGTTGGGCCATCCCCCAGGCGAGGCACAGTATGGCCAAAGGGTCAAAGAGGACATGTGCTACCCAGTGGACATGTGAAGATGAGTCTGAGCAGAGCGACAAGGAAGGGGCAGGGTCAAGAATTCCTGGCCATTGTCTTGAGGTTTGTGGACCACAGCAACAGGGACCTGTTATTTAGCAAAGTAGCAAGACACACTTTTGTGAAAAGAAGGCTCACACTAGCTGGGTGCATGGGGTGGGGGGTGTGCGCCAGTGAGCCATGCTACCTGCAAGAGAGTCAGTCACACATGGTATAGAACGGTCAAGGTCAGATTGGAAAGATGACAACCTGTGAGAATCCTAGGACAGTGTGGTGCCAAGTCTGGGCAGCTGCTACATCCCAGGATCAGATCTGCTCCTTAGCTCCGGCATGTTGCCAATGTCTGTACTTATACTCTAAGCACGCTATAGCTCCAAGAGCCCTCCTATCCTCCAGTGACAGGTGGCTTTCCCTCTCTAAGACTCTTTGGAGAGGGGAAATGAACACTTCCCAGAGTCCCTGTTGACTTCCTCTTCTGGTGCTTCATTCAGAATGAAGCCGCATACATACTACCTTAAAACCAATCACAGCCAAGGAGAATGGGTGGACCCCACAGGTTCTCACCAGTACCATCCATCCCGAGGCCAGTGAGGCTGGGCTTCCTCACACAAGCAGGTCTGTTAGCAAGAAGGTGAGGCCAAGCCTGTAATCCCAGCACTCGGGAGGCAGAGGCAGATGGATCTCTGTGAGTTCGAGGCTAGCCTGGTCTACAGAGCTAGTCCAGGACAGGCTCTAAAGATACAGAGAAACCCTGTCTCGAAAAACCAAAAAGAAAAGAAGGTGAGGCCAGAGCCATAGCTCAGTTGGCAGAATGCTAGCCTAGCATACACAAGGGCCTGGGTTTCATCCCTAGCACTATATATATTGGCATGATTTAGCATGCCTGGGATCCCACAGCTCAGGATGTAGAGGCAGGAAGATCAGAAATTCAAGGTCATCCTTAGCTACATAGAGAGTTCAAGGCCAGCCTGAACTACATGAGACCCTGCCTTTGAGAAAACACAACAACCTAGAAGAGGGTGCCCAGGAAGTGAAGCAACCCTCTGGCAGTGCCATGCTTGGTTGCTGCATCCCCACCAGATGGGGTTCCGCCTTCCCAGCAGCCCTAGTACTTGTCCCAGAACAGGCAGGTCCCCACAAGCAGCTGTGGGATATTAACAACCGTCAGCTCAGTGTCTATTTTCCCCTAATTTCAGCAAACCAGAACTCCTGTAGGAAACAGCTGTGCCAGTGTGATAAAGCCGCCACTGAATGCTTTGCCCGGAACCGGAAAAGCTACCATTTAAAGTATCAGTTCTTTCCCAATAAGTTTTGCAGTGGGAAGTCACCCAGGTGCTGAGAGACGTGACATCTTGACCTGCCTCCTCCAACACCCCTCCCCAGCCCCACCAAGTCCCCTAGTGATAAAGAAAACACCCCTCTCCCACCCCAAAGGCAAGGTGGGGGCCCTCCTGTCGCCACCCAGAATGAGACACCAAAGCCTGGTGAGTTAGACTGACCTGTCCCCACCACTCCATTACCTTGGACTGACAGATTTCCCATGTCCACCTTCCCCTTCACATCCAACTTCCCGCCTCTCAGAACCAAAAAGAGTCCTGGGAGGCTCTCACAAATAAAGTAATTCACCAGCGACCGTGTGTGTTCTCTTAACGTGAAATGAGATAGATGTAAAGTGTGCATTCTAAAAGTACAGGCTTTGAGAGATAGCTCAGTCCATAGGCTGCTTACCATGCAAGCATGAGGACCTACGTTCAACCCCCAGAACCCACAGACACTTTGTTTACAATCCCAGAATTGGGGAAACAAAGACAGGCGGATGGATCCCTGGGACTCACTGGCAATTGGCAAGTTCCAGGCCAGTGCAGGACCCTGCCTCCAAAAACAAGGTAGATGGTGTCCTGCGGACCCACACCTGAGCTTGATCTACAGTTTCCACCCATAGACGTGCACACATATGCATGTACGCATGGGCACTCTCAGAGACACAAACACAAAAGAACAGGCTTCCGGATCAGTCTAGATGGGTCCAACTGTAAGTCTCCCACCACCTTAAGCCCTGACTCTCTTGTTCAAGTGGTGCCTCCCGCTAGGGCTTGTTTGAGAATTAAGAGAGGAAACAGAAGGCAAGAAGTATCCAATCTGACTACAGCTGCCTCCCTGTCAAAGGCAGGCCTCCCTCTCCCCACCCCGAGGCCAGAGCCATTTCTCCTGGCTTTCGGAGGATGCGGAAGCTGAAACTGGCAGAGTAAAGTGGAGTTGCTTCCGTGAAGCCTCCACCACTTTGAACTTAAAGAAAACAAAGATTATGGAGGATGGCATCTTGTGCCCACACGCCCGACACAGACCTCCTCCCGGAACACTGCCAGAGCCATGGCGTGTGCAAAGCTGGCCACCAAGCAAAAATAGAATCCTGTGCCGCCTGCACTTGTCAAACTGAGAATCTCTGCACAGATCTTTAAGATGCCCTGACAGCTCCGAGGATTCTCTTTGCCCCTGAAAGAGCAACCGGAAAGCAGCGAGATCCCCAGTTCTGGGAATGGTCTGTGGGCGCAGGATGACAAATAAACACTCTCAGCTGTCTGTCTCTGTTGACCCCTCTGCCTAGTCTGAATCTGCTAACTTTTTCATTTGTATTAAAATAAAAAGACAAACTGCATTTAAAAACAATTAAAAACAAAAAACTATGCCAACCCTCAGATGAGAGTTTTCCTTTTGACATTTTGGCCAATAGAAGAAAAGATTTTTTTAATTCCTCCCACCCCCAAATAGTGATTTTGTAACTTACAACATCTCCTTGGCAACCCAGGCGCCTAAGGCACCCTTCTCAGAAATGAAAACTTGGGATTTGAGGCTTGAGATGATGAGCTTCATGAAGTTGTTCCGTGCTTTCAGGTCACCCGGATGCCGGAGTCTGAGCCTTGTGCAATAAGAAGATCTCTGGCATGGAAAATCAGTTTTAAGTGCCACACCTACACAAAAACTGCCAAGGACCTTTCAAAACTCATTCCCCAAAATGCTTCCTGCCCAAACTGATGAGCCCAGCAAACCATCCAAGCAAAAGAAAAAAAAGGATTGAAGGGGAGGGGTGTTGGTGGGCCAGCAAGATGGCTTAGTGGGTAAAAATATTTATTGAGCAAGCCTGCCAACCCAAGTTTGATGCCTGGAACTGACATGGTGGAAGGGAAGAACGCTGTCCTCTGACCCAAACATGTGTGCAGTGGGAGGCACCTGTGTGCTTATCCATGCATCATATGTATACACAAATAATTTATAAAAGGCAATTTCATTATTATTCTTATTAAATTCAGGATGTTTGGGCAGTGTGTTATTCTCTAGTGCTAGCTAACATGTAAACTGAGTGAATTCCAGGAGAGCCAGAGCTATACAGAGAAACACTGTCTCCAGGGAATTTCCAAAAAAAAAAAAAAGTCATCCTCATGTGTCAACTGCCCAGAAGAGAAGCTAGACTCAACCCAGCAGATGACGCCTGTGTATATTATCTTGATTCTGTTAGCTGACATGGGAAGACCATCTTCAATGTGGTTGGCACCATTCCCTGGACTAGGGGCCCTGAACTGTATAAAACGGAGAACTGGGTACTAGGGAGCATTCCTTGCTCTCTTCTTTTTGCCTGTGGATGCAACATGACCAGCCACCTCACGCTCCCCGTGTCCTCGATGTCCCCACTGCGATGAGCTTACCTTGAACTGTGAGCCAGAGCACACACGTTCTCTCCCGAGTTGCTTTTGTTGAGGTGTCAGAGCAAAAGGAAAAGAAACTAAGACAGCCACCAAGAGGCCAGCTCGCTACGCTCCGTTACACTGGGACTCGGGCATGCTCCCTCATGCCTGGCGAGCTGGCCTGTGTCAATAATTACATTCTTTATAATTGGCATTTATACTTGTGGGCTTTCAGGCAGTTTCTTGCCCTTCCCTTTGCTGGCAAGACTGAATCAGATGGTCCATGTTGCCCAGTCAATGTCCTGTCTCCTGGTGACTGTCACTCTGGGTAGGGGGACAGAGAGGTGAGAAATCATCCTTTTCATCATCCCCTCTGCTGCCACCATAAGGCAGGTACTTTGCTCAGCACCTTATCGCCAAGCACCTGAATCAGCAGCGCTGACTGAGATCCTCATCCTGAGGCATGACCTGCCGCCCCAGGAATAAGGACCCGAGAAGAGGAATGGATGGCCTCGGAGGGCAGGGGACAGCCTGCACTGCTTTTCAACATTTCTCCCCAGGCAGTGATGTGGGACAGCTGTCACTGAGACAGAAATGAAGATGTCCTAGAAGACACTTGTGCCCCGCCCTTCGATGATGGAATCTCCAGTGCCAACCTGAGGAAGAATCTGACTCACACAGTTCTGATGGCTCGCCCCAGACCACCTTACAGGGGTGACCCGAGCACGCACCACTGGGTCAGTGATGGGCAGGACCACACCTTGACCGGGGCCACTTAGTTAGGCACAGCTCTTGCCCTCTCCATGTCAAAACCGTGAAGATGGATCTGGGGCTCACCGAACCTCCTTGTTCCTCTTCCCACCATGGCTACATTGACTATATCTTTCTCTGCTTTTCACGGTTGCTTCCGTTTAATTGGCCTGTTGAGGTTGGGTGGCTGAGCCCGGCTTGTTAGGGCTGCCAGGGCCCAGCCTCCGACTCTAAGGGCTCTGGCGACATCATCACACCTCTGGAGCTGAATCATCTCAGAATCAAGGAGCAAAACAGAAGAAAAACACAGGCTAGAAAGTTCTCTAGCTAGCTGTAGTAGCTGGGGCCTGTAATTCCAGCACTCGGGAAGCTGAGGAGGAGCCTGAATCTAAGACCAGCCTAGACCACATAATGAGAGAAAAGAAAGTTTCCTCCGCCCTGACCCAGGGTCTGACCCTGCTCACCCTCTGCTCCAGGACCCACGGGCTCAGCTCCCCACAACTGCACCCTGCCGTCCAGGTTGTCCCCGGCTTCCTACAAGGCTTGGCAGAGGATTTCTTGTTATTTCCCCAGATCCAGGCTCCTCTCTCAGGCCTGTCATTCTGCCAGACTGGTTTTGGCAAAGGAGCCAGAAGTCTCTGCTAATTTACAGTCTTGGCACACAAAAAAGGGGTGGGGTGTACAGTGCAGGATCGTGTGTATAATCTAAAAGCACACACAGAGTTACACAAACACTGAGTCCTTTTTCAAGGAACAACACATCTAAATAAGCAAAGAGTGGCACCAACGGTGGATGGAGAACCAGAGAGGAAAGTGAACGTAATACAACAAAACCGTGTCTTCCACCAGCCAGTGGTGACAGCATGCTGTGAAGAGAGACCACTGGCACGGGGTTAAGAACTGAGCAGTTAGAAAGGTGTTTAGGGGCCAGCTAGATGGTCCAAGGTGCCTGCCACCCATCCTGGACCTGAATTCGATCCCCATGATTAGGAGACAAACAGTTCCTGCAAACCTGCCTTCAGCTTCCACACATATACCAGGACTCAGGGATGTGCACACTTACATAAATAATAAATAAATTTAGTAATGGTTTTTAAAAGAAAACACAAACACGAACCTTCCTTGTGGAAAAAGGCTCCAGATGTGCAGTCACACACAAACACACAAGGACACCTGGGAGTGTCAGGAAGAGGGACAGTCAAAACCAGAGCCATCTGGAATAATGGCTGGTCGTTGAATGTGCCCCCCCACACCCCGAAATCAGCTAGCTGGGCCTCTGACTAGTTCATACCAGCTAGCCAGAGGGAGACACTGATTCCTCACCTCCGTCTCAGCTTTGAGCTCATTGTTTAACACAAGAATCTATTTCATTCCACTCCTGTCCCATTTTAGGACCAAGGCAACCTGGTCACGGGTGGAATCGAGTCAGGTTCATTCTGGGTGACACAGAGATGTGAGCATTTTCTCTATAACTTCTAAGGAGACCCGTGAGTCTGGGAGAACCTATGAGACAGACATGGACACTGTACCCAACAGAGACCAATCTTCAGCCACTTAGAGTCACTACCACCCTCCACTCCACCCAGCATCCAGGACACGTGCTACACCCAGGCTATCCCACGGATGGCCCTGAGACATGGTATTGTGGTGTACAAATGTGCTGGACTGTGTTTGTAGCTGGCCTGGGACACATGTGGCCCACAGGCCACAGGTTGGATGTACCCGTTACAGCTTTTTGATCTCTCAGGATGCCAAGAGGAAGGAGCATGATCAATGGGCAGCACCAAGCCCCAGGCCAGATCATCTAAAGGAATTGTTAGAAAGATAAACTTGGGCAATTAAAATCTAGCAAATTTGATTCATGCACAAATCAAGCAGCTCGAGATTATGAAAGATTTAAAACATCACTGAGGGTGGCAAGCGAGAAAAAAAAATCTTATACGATGTTTGAGAAATGAAAACACATTGGTTAAAATGGACAGCCACAGTGAGAGACTGGCTGAGCTTCAGGGTCTCTTTACTATTGATTTGGAGCTTCTGTTTGTTTATGGAGGATCTCAAACTCTTGGCATTATCTCAGTTCCATGGCATCACAATTTTAAAAAACAAACAAGCAAAAATCTTCGGTACTGCTGATCAAATCCAAGCCTTAAGCTATATCATCAGCCCTAATTTAAATGTGGCTCAGTTAGTAGAGTGCTTGCCTACCATGCACAAAGCCCTGTGTTCAAGATCCAGCACTGCATAAAACAAGGCATGGTGGGGCATGTCTATAATCCCAGCACTTGGGATGTTGAGGCAGCAGGATTGGAAGTTCAAGGCTAACCTTGGCTATATAGTAAGTTGAAGCCAGCCTGGGCTACTTAAGTCAAGAAATTTAGTAAATATCACACGCTTGTTTGAAACAACAGCTATGTGGCATGTTTATAAAGATAAGAAAAGAAATAAAAGAAGAACATATACTAATTCTATTGGAAGGTGACACAGTTTTCTCGTTTTCATCTGTCATTACAGACATGCTCTGTTGCTGTCGTTCCAAAACAGCTTGTTCTCATCCAAAGCAGATTTTTTGAGAGCTTTGTGGTGATTGCTGGGTAAAATATCTGATGGGCAAAATGCAAAATAATAAGCAAAAATTCAAAACCGAGTCACTTGGGTAATTACAAAGAGCATCCAAACCAGGAGAGAGAAAGTGTGATTATCAAATTGCCAATTTGAACACATCATGATCTTTCCAAACACTCCATCAAAAATAAAAACATTCATTGCAGTGACAAAATCTAAAACCCCAAAAACGACTGTGCGAGCTCTCAAATGGAGACTGTGAAGAGCTTTGAAGAGGACGTGGGGACGGGAGACAACCGCGCTTCTGAATAGGAGGAAGCAGCCCTGGAAACCCAAAGGACCCGCTAGTCCAGTGTGCTCACTGGCAGATACCAATGCCGGGGCCAAGAGCTGGTCCCACGGGCAAAGTGCTTGCTGTATAGGTGCGAGGACCCGGGTCTGGAATCCCGGCCTCCATGTAAGGATGTAGGCATATAACCCCAACATCTAAGGGTGTCAGGGCAGAGACAAAAGCATCCTGGGCCAGTCTAACTGAGTTGGTGAGTACCTGGTTCAGTGAGAGACCCTGACTGAAAAGTAAAAAGATAGAGAATAATCAAAGAAGATACTGGATGTCAACCTCTGGCTGCTATATGCACATGTGTACACATATATACAAACATACAAAAACACACAAACACATATAAATACACATGCACACCTACAAACAAAAACACAATGCACAAGTAGACAGAATACATAAATGATCAGACACAAACACACAGACGCAAACTAATCACCAGCATAAACACACAAATACACATGCACACACAAACACCAATGTACATATACATGTACACAGAAACATACCTAAATGCATACATACTCACAGTATAAATACACAGGTATATAAAAATCATGCACATAGCTGTGTATACATGTAGCAGGAATCTTAAAAAAGTCTTGCTAGTTTCTCAGCTGATCCTGTTTCCTCAGACTGGAAGCCTCTGAGTCCTCATTCAGAATGGATCTCAGCTGAACTGTTGCTAGAAGCCTAAAAGCTTAACCAGCCAAATGCTTCTAGTTTCTGGTCCTCACGCCTTATATACGTTTCTGCTTTCTACCATCACTCCCTGGAATTAAAGGCTCGGCTTTCTGGGATTAAAGGCATGATTCACTATGCTTGGCTGTATCCTTGAAGAGGAGGATTTCTGCCTCTGGAATGCTAGGATTAAAGGCGTGTGCTACCACTGCCTATCCTCTATGTTTAATATTGTGGCTGTTCTGTCTATGACCCCAGATAACTTTATTTGGGTGCACAATATTTCGGGGAACACAATACCACCACATATACATACACAAGCACACACACAACAAACTCACATGGACACACAAATACAAATACAAGATCATACAAACACAAAATATACATGCATAAGCACACACACACACAGCACACACATACAAACACATTGAAACCAACATGCAGATGGTAACAAAAACCGCAAACACAGATGCATGCAAAACAAACCTACACATGCACATGTGACACACACACATGTGTACACATACATACCAAGTACACATAAGCATACAAACACATGCACACATAAAACATATATATGCATATAAACACACAAACACACAGTCCTACACGTGCACAAACACATGCAAATACATTAGTGTATATAGAGACACATACAAGCACACATGCAAATACAACATACACAATGTGCATGCATGTATATGTACACATACAAATGCATATAGACACCAACACACACAGACACACATGAACACACAGGCACAGGTGCACAAACACACAGAAAACTATAAACACACAGACACATACACACATGAAATGGATGCAGATGAAAATGCACACCCAAACAGAAGCAATACACACACACACACAGACAACAAGCACAAGTGTACAAACTCACCAACTACATGTTAAAACACAGGTATACACAAACACATGTATGCACACAAGCACACACAACAGAGACAGAAATGTGAATGCACAAGCATACATGTGTGCATGTACACACAAGCATACATACATACACAAACACATGCACATACACAGAGAAATGCACACACACACACACACACACACACACACACACACACACACACACCAAAGACCCCAAGTCACCTGGAGCAGAAGGAGGCATCGCTCTGCCTAATTAAAGCTGCATTCCAGTGCTGAGGTGAGGACCTGCTGCTGGCCTAAGACGGAACAGACAGCCTGCTTTTTTTTTTGCGGGGGGGTTGTTTTTGTTTTACAAAAAGGCTAAGAGCCTGCACTGGAGAATCGAGTCTTTTCAGTAAAGCTGCTGGGAAGGTTGGAAACCCAGTGTGTCAGGCCAGGGGTTCTGCTGTCTCACAGGTGGACCACACAAACCTCATCCCATCCGCCATCCCCTCCAGGTGACTTCAGTGCTGGCCCCTTCTCCATCCTTTAATCCTGGCATCTGACTGTGGCATGCTTATTAACCAAACCTGCTGCTTCCTGGTACAGGCTGGGGAGATGGCTCAGAGGTGAAGAGCACTGATTGCTCTTCCAGAGGACCTGAGTTCCATTCCCAGCAACCACATGGTGGCTCACAAACATCTGTAGTAAGATCTGGCGCCCTCTTCTGGCCTGTTGGCATATATGCAGACAGAACACTGTATACATAATAAAAAAATAAATCTTAAAAAAAAAAAAAAAAAAGATGCTTCAGTGTGTCTGACAGGACTGAAAGCATGCACTCTCTCTCGCTTTCTCCCTCTGTCTCCCTCCCTATTTGTTGCTCTCTCTCCCTTACTTCCTCCCTCTCTCTTCAGACCCTAGTTGCGCTATGCTCCTGTCTGCCTATGGCATTAATAACTCCTAATAAAACTCTCTCTTGAAGGGTGATGGTTCCTCACTCCTTTTTCCCCCCTAAAAAAATCGCACTCTAGTCCAGGCTGGCCTGGAACTTACTAGATAGACCAGATTGGCCATGATTCTTCTGCCTCTGCCTCCTAAGTGCTGGAATTACAACGTGAGCCACGATACCTAGATTATATTTTCTCTAGCCGACACATTTAGATCAACTTGTGTGGCCGACGCTTGGTTTTGGCCAGGTGTGGTGGTGCATACTTCCAGTCTCAGCACCCAGGAAGCAGAGGCAGGTGAGTGAGAACCTGTCTTAAACAAACAAACGGAGTTGAACAGCGTAATAGGAGACTCCTTTACAAGTGAAAATGTATTCTTTAATGAGCTGTTTTAAACTGAAAATGTGCTCTTCTGATTCCTTTATCATTTGCTACTTTCCAAAAGAGAGAATCTGGGGAGACAGAGATGGCTGTAATTCTCAGATCTCAGCAGGCAAGTGCAGTAGGCTGCAGTCACCACCCAAATTCATACTGGTCAGAGAACACACGTCTGCTTCGCAGAGGCGTACCAGCGCAGAGGCGTACCAGCGCTGCCAATCCCACCTTGCTCTTGGACTTCGGGTCTGCCACGGTGCCAATGACTGTCCGAGCACAGAACCTCAGACCACTGCCCTTTTCTTTGTAAAGCAAACCTGATTGGCGAATTGCAATGTGGTTTAGGCTTCCATGGTTGAGACAAATTTCTTCTCTTCCTCTCTGAGCAATAACACTATTATATAAAATGATTAGCCTCTTTTTATTTGTGTCATGTGTTTTAAAGTGGCAAATGCAGCCTACAGGTTTGTTCTTGAGAAAAGACGTTTGGTTGCCCACAGCTTTAAACTGTCCCTCCGTTGTTGGCTTGTGTATCTTTAAACAAAACAAAATAAAACAAAAACAAAAATGGGTGAGGAGGTGAGAGAAGAGGAAATGGTTAAAACCAACCCTGGAGCCTCACCCCTTAGCGCATGGCCCACAGCTAGATGAGGGTGGCCTGTGCTGCGCTGCCATCTACTGGGCTCTGGGCAGCCCACATCTGGGGGCAGGGGGTGTAAATTATCTCCCTGTGCCTTGGGACTCTCCAAGGATTCAAACCACGTCGTGTATCCTTCTAATAATTCCTAATGCCTGGAGTCTGGGCTGTGAAAGCAAAACCAATGGGCTGAGGGATGTCTGAAAGTAAAGGCTTGACGGGGCCGTTTCAGATGCTAGCTAGAAAAAGGAGCAGAGCAAGTCCCAGGGCCTCGGTTCTCAGGTTCTCAACCGGTGGGTCATGATCCTTCGGGGGTCAAATGGCTTTTTCACAGGGGTCACCTAAGACTATCAGAAATATCAGATATTTACATCATGATTTATAACAGTAGCAAAATTACAGTGATGAAGTAGCAATGAAATAATTTTACAGTTGGGGGTCACTACAACATGGAGAACTGTATTAAAGGGTCACAGCCTTAGGAAGGTTGAGAACCACAGCAGCAGAGAACTGTCTGCTAGACCCAAAGCCCAGAAAACTTCAATACATTTGGAAGTTAAGATGCCGTTTTCAGGACCAGGCGGTAGTGGTGCATGCCTTTAATCCCAGCACTCGGGAGGCAGAGGCAGGAGGATCTCTGAGTTTGAGGCCAGCCTGGTCTACAGAGTGAGTTCCAGGACAGCCAGGACTACACAGAGAAAGCCTGTTTCAAAAAACCAAAAGATTCTGTTTATAATGAACTTGCTTTGACTATAGATAAGAGATCCTACTTGGAAGCAAAGGCCGCTAGTCCCAGCACCCAGGATGCTGGGGCTTGAGGGTTGCAGTCTGAGGCCAGTCTGGAATACAAAATGAGCTCTCCTTTCAAATGGGGAAATAGAAGAAGAGAAGGGGGGAGTGACAGTGAGGAGGGGAAAGGTTTAGAAGTGTTGCATCAGGAGCTACAGTCCATCAAGCTGCACCCCAGCAGCTGACACAGCTGGAGGAGCTGATGGGCACCCCCTCTGTGACCTCACCTAAACTTCTCCTGTCACCCAGAGAGGACCTGATTACAAGCAGGCACTTAGTGCTAAGTACATGCATGGGGTCCTCCTCTGCTCTCTGAACCCATAAGAAGAGAACCCCACTTTGCTTTGTGGGACAAAACTCTAAACTCCTGCCATGCTGTCTGTACTATTAAATAACTTCTAATAAATCTGTTACCCAAATGAGCAGTCTGGGGCTGGTGAGATGGCCCGGTGAGTACCACAAAGCCTGACTACCTAAGTCCCAGGGACCCATAAGATGGGAGAAGTGACTCCCACACGTTGTCCTCTGAGTCCTATACACACATGCACACACAAAACTAATTTATTTAACGCGCCCTTACCCTCTGAGCCATCTCACCAGCCCCACAGGCTGTTTTAAATAGTACAAATTTTGCTTTTTACATAGATACTGTTTCATCATGTTTCTGTTTACAAGATTGGAATGTTTCCATCCATGAGCTGCCTGGCTTTCATTTGTCTTCCTGTAAGGATTCTTTTAGAGGCAAGATTTTCAATCCTGAGATATTTTTAGAAGCTTCTGCATGCAAATGAAAAGCACATCCCATTGTTTCTAAGGTGTGGGATTCCCACCTCCACCTCCAAAAGTGAAGCACTTGGGTAAGTCGTCTGGTCCTTCCAAAATGTTCCATGTTGCAGCTACGAGAATGCCTGAGTCAACTCCCTAGCTGAATTCACTTGGTTTCAGTTATATTCTTTTATCACTAATTTTAGGGTCAGATGTCGGTCTGGGCTAGTGGCTACTCAGGCCACACTCACCCACAGTGGCCTCTTTTTTCTCCCCACTGTTATAGGGAAGTGGCGGGCAGCCTATCGAGAGCTTCCCTGTGAACTCCTCTCTATTCCCCAAAGAAGGCCTCCCAACCCATCTATCCCAGCCCCTAAGCAATCAGGAGGTCGAGGTGGGATGTATGATGGACATACACTGATTTAAGGACAGTGTGACAGACACACATTAACTAAAGGACGAGTCTTTGCCCCTCCCCTGTGTTCTGGTGTCCTTTCTGTTGCAACAATTTAGAGGAGGGGATTTACTTCCTTTACACTTCCATGACCCCAGTCTAGTGTTTGGGGCAGGACTCTGGAGGAACACTGCCTGCTGGCTCACTTTCTGGCTCAACAGGGAGGCTTATGCTTAGGTAGTCTTCTTATACAGCCCAGCATCGTCTGTGTAGGGGATGGTGCCACCCACACTGGGCTAGGCCCTCCTGCACCAGTTAATAATCAGGACAATCTCCCACAGACTAAATGTGATCTGGGGGATTCCTCAGTATAGGCTTTCCTCTCAGTGGCCAACTCCCCTGACTCTTGGTGATCCCTGGATTGGCAGCTTCCTGGGAATTTTTTTTTCTTTTTTTTAATGTGAGTAAGAGATAAGCAGGCCACTCAGTTCCTTTTAGAATGTAAGACCTCAGACTTTCAGTGTCTTCACTCTCATGTGGTTGTAGTGTTCCTCATTGCACAGAAATGGATGATGGGTAATATGACCACCCATTCTTAGACCGACTTAACCTAAGAATCTTCAGTAAGTAACCAAGCATGGTGACTCATCTGTCATAGCTTCAGCTGTCAGTTTGACACAAAGCTAGAGTCACCGAGGAAGAGGGAATGTCAGCCAGAAAACTCCCCCCATCATGTTAGCACGTCAGCATATCTGTAGGGTGTTTTCTTGGTTTCGGGTTGATATGGGAGGGTCCAGCCCACTATGGGCCATGACGTCTCTGGGCAGGTGGGCCTGTAAGAGAAGCAACTGAGCAAGCAAGGAAGCAATATCCCTCCATGGTTTCTGCTTCAAGCTCCTACCCTGACATCCCTTGATGGTGGACTGCAATCTGTGAGCTGAAATTAACCCTGTCCTTGCCTGAACTGCTTTTGGTCACAAAGTTAGTCACAGCAACAGAAACAAAGGCACTCATCCTTGACATCCAGCACTCAAGAGGTTTATCTGTGTGGCTCCCCTAGGCTTTGGGGAATAAGAGGGGTGAGTCAGGAAGGTGGGGAGATGGTCGCTAGGAGGAAGGGACTGAAGGCGGATATCTGAACTGACCGTTTGGGAAACTGGAGCAGGTATTAACTAGAAACTGGCTGTGTATTGAATCTGCGCCAAGTCCAACTTTAATTTTAAACGGTTGCCAGAGCAACACAAAGTATAAGATTTTTCCAGAGGCTGCCAGAGCAAAGTATCATAAATGTGAGAGCTTAAGTAACAAAAATAGATCCTATCTGGAAAACAGGAAGGCTAAATACAGGGTGGGCTTCTCCTGGGGGGCCTCCAGGGAACCCAGAGATGCCCACCTCCTCCCTGTGTTCACCACTGCCCTGTGTCCAGATCTTTTCTTCATATGAGGGCAGCAGCCATGTTGGTAGAGGCTCACTCTAATGGCCTCATTTTAACTCAATCATTATTTAAATCCCTTACTTCCAAACACAGTCATGTGTTTTTTGAGATAAGATCTCAAGTCACCCAGGCTGCCCTCAAAGTCACTATGTAGCCAAGGACGAACTTGGAACTCCTGATCCTCCTGCCTCCACCTCCCAAGTGCTGGGATCACATGGCCATAGTCACACTCTGAAACCAGAGGGGTGAGGACTTGAACATATAAATGGGGGGGAGGGCGCACAGTTAAACCCTTAACACAGAGAAAAGCACTATTTCTAGAATATTTATGCAATTTTAGTTTGCTTGCTTTAGAATCGCCTATACAAAATAATACACTGGGAGGCTTTATGTCTGAATTATTCTATTTGGTGTAAAGAAATTAATTCATGTTCTGCACAAATCAGAAATGTGTTGTGTTGTTTTTAAAATGCATTTATGTGTATGACACTTTGCCTGTATGCATGGATGTGTACCACATGCATACCTCTTGGTGGCCACCATATGGTCTTGGAGGACATCAGACTCCCAGGACTAGAGTTACTGACAATGTGAGCCACCATATGGTCTAGAAATTGAACCTGGGTCCTCTAGAAGAGCAGCCAGTTCTTAACCACTGAGCCTTCTCTCCAGCCTTCTATATGTTTTTAATTCTATAAATTATGAGGGTAATTATGTAAGTATATGGTACTAATACTGTAAAAGTATATTAGCCACTCTGCTGTTACTGTGATAAAATATCATGGTCAGAAAAATTTAAAAATGAAACACCTTATTTTGATTTACAGTTCCAGAGGGAAAGAGGCAGGAGAGACATATAGGAAGAAGAGAGAGAGGAGAGAAGGGAAGGGAAGGGAAGAGGAGAGGGGAGGAAGAGAGAGGAGGGGAGGGGAGGAAAGGAGAGGAGTGGGGAGGAGAGGAGACAGGAGGTGGGGTGTGGCTGTCAGTCCTCAAAGCCCACCCACAGTGACACTTCCTCCAGCAAGGCTGCACCTCCTAAAGGCTCTGTCTTAGTCAGGGTCTCTATTGCTGTGACATAACACCATGACCAAAAGGCAAGTTGGGGAGGGAAAGGTTTATTTGGCTTACATTTCCACTGTTGCTGTTCATCACTGAAGGAAGGCAGGACAGGAACTCAAACAGGGCAGGATCCCAGAGGCAGGAGCTGATGCAGAGGCCGTGGAGGGGAGCTGCTTACTGGCTTGCTTCCCATGGCTTGCTCAGCCCACCTTCTTATAGGACGAACCCAGGACCACCAGCGCAAGGATGACACCACCCACCATGCTGGGCTCTCACCCATCAATCACTAATTAAGAAAATACCTAACCACTGGATCTCATGGAGGCGTTTCCTCAACTGGGGCTCCCTCTTCTCTGATGACTCTAGCTTGTGTCAAGTTGACACACAAAACCAGCCAGCACAGGCCCCATAACATCCCCCAAATGCCACCAATGAGGGACCAAGAGTTCAAACACATGAGCCTATGGGGGCCCTATGCATTCAAACACCACAGATAGAATGATGTACATTTTGTTGGAGAGAAGAAGTCCCTCGGTATTTGGGAACCAGCTTTTTACCCAAGAGGTGGGTCGACTGCACAATGGCCTTGTATTATTTCTGTCTCTGAGACAGGATGCCTGACATGGATGGATGATTCCTCCTGGTTTGTGGCTTTGGAGGGCTTGGGTCCATCATGGAGGGAATCTCAGTTCATGGAGTCAGGAGCATAAGGCGAAGGTTGTTCACACCATAGCAGACCAGGAGGCAGAGGGGGAGGGGCATTGGAGGCAGGGGGGGTAAGCCAGAGCAGGGGATGGCTCCCCTTCAAAGTCTTTCAAGTGGCTGCTTTCTATCAGCTCGTCCCTGCCTCCCGAAGATCCCATACCACAATAGCACCATCAGCTGAAGAAAACTGGGCAACTGCCAGTCCAGCTGCAGCAGTCTTGTTGTAGGGGTGCTGCAGTTGTCAAGGAAACAGCAAGTTACATCCCCATCAGGATCCCAGGCAGCTTCCTGGCAGAAGCCACCCTTTAAAACCCCAGAAATAGAGTTGGAGAAATGGCTCAGAGGTTAAGAACACTGACTGCTCTTCCAGAGGTCCTGAGTTCAATTCCCAGCAACCACATGGTGGCTCACAACCACCTGTAATGAGATCTGGTACCTCTTCTGGCCTGCTGCAAGGACACATGCAGGCAGAACAGTGTGTACATAATAATAAATAAATAAATCTTTAAAAAAAAGAATTAAAACCCCAGAAATAGACACAGGGGAAGGAGAGAGGTGCCTGGTCAATATCAACACTGGATATACTGTGGACATGCAGAGGACAGGGGAGAGTCAGCCTTTGCTTCTAGAACAGTGGTTCTCAGCCTTCCTAAGGTTGCAACCCCTTAATACAGTTCCTCATGCTGTGGTGAACCCCGACCAAAAAATTATTTTTGTTGCTACTTTATAATTGTAATTTTGCTACTGTTTTGAATTGTAATGTGAATATTTGTGTTTTCTGATGGTCTTATTGGGCCCTCAGAGGGGTTGAGACCCACAGGTTGAGAACCACTGCTCTAGGGCCTCCAGGCCAGTGGTGACAATGCATTCTCTCTGGATCTCTTAGTCAAGTAAAAGAGACATCATCCCTGGTGCCTGGGAGCACTCATTCTGAGGGAGACCTAGACTCTGTCATCGAGAGACTTTTAGTGTGATGGAGGAGACAGTTTTACCTCCGCAAATAGTTACATCTGATGACGGAGGCACCATGGCTCTTTGGAGGAGCTCCCACTGTAATGGGAAAGGGGGAAGACAGCCCCTTTCCTGGAAGGAGCTTCTCCTCTGATGTATAAGACCAAATTCAACACTGAGAGGACACCGTCCTTGAATTGGAGGAGCCTCAGCATGAGACAGAAAGCCTTCTAGAACCTTCCATCTTAACTATGAGCTCTATCATTGGGCACTTGACTCACACTAAAGATAATCTCCCAGCAGTCTTCCATTCTCTCTCTTCTCCTACTTACAATAGGACTTCCAAAAAAAAAAAGAAGAAGAAGAAGAAGAAGAAGAAGAAGAAGAAGAAGAAGAAGAAGAAGAAGCATCATCCAATCTTTACCTGCTCTCTCCTAAGCTCAGCAACCTGGCCTCGTCACATTGTCACACTGACCCAGGAACACCACTGTCACTGACGCGTCTATGGACTCAGGCCCAGCGGTCAGTTCCCCATGTGATCCCACTCTGACCTGTAGATACTGATCTCACAGAGTCACACCAGTGACATGAAGTATTCCTTAGAGGTAGAGCTGTGCTTGGGGGTCTTGACAGGTGAGCACTCATTGGAGCACTATGACTCTGGAGAGTTCAAGAAGCCAGAGTCATCTCGGGTTATTTGGGGGCTGGGGAGATGGCTTAGCCAGTAGAGTAACTTGCTTTACAAGTGTGAGGGCCTGAGTTCAATTCCCAGAACCCAAAGGCATGGATGCATGCTAGGCTGCTGCATTTCATCCACCTTCCCAAGTGCTGATTCTGTGCTCAGAAATAAATTTAAGCTTGTTTGCCTGTGAAGGTCTGCCCACACAGTACTCGATGATCATCTGGGCTAAGTATATTTTGTTTTTAGGTTTTAGTTTCCCATAAAACTAAATTAACCATAAAAAAAGACATAGCTGATATGGGGAGTGAGAACAGGATATCGTGGCTTATGCCTATAATCCCAGTCCTGGAGAGGTACAGACAGTCAAAAGTCCTGGGGCTGCAGGTCAGTGAAAGACTCTGTTTCAAAAGGAAGGTGGATAGTGCCTGAGGAGTGACCCCTGAGGTGTCTAGCCTCCAAGTGCACTTGCACACATGTAACTAACATCCACATATACATGTAGCCCAGGATACATGTACACTTGTACACACACACACACACACACACACACACACACACACACACACACACCCCTACCACTGGATACAATGTACACCAAGCTTGAGCTTCTCTGGCTTCAGACTAAGAAGGTAACAAAGCCCGATTCTTGGTAGAGATTTTCTCAACTCATGAAAGACAGCATCTGAACTGGAAGACTGCCCATGCCTCTTCAGTCGGCCCGCTTCATGACCCCACCTGCTGCTGGCATAACTGACATAAGGTAGCCTCTTCGTGGGCAGAAGTGTTTGCCATTCTGGGTAACTTGAATCTATGTCCCCAAGGCCGTGCTCACTTGTGCTTGGCCCAGAAAACGCCATTTTATTATTTCTTTTAAAACATACTTGTTATTTTAAGCCACCTATTATCTGGGTCTCTTCATGGTCTCCCAACCAACAACTGTAGTCAGAGAAACCATACAGCCAAATGACTAACTTGCTGGTCACCTTTCCAATGACATTTCAGACATCTAACATGTTCCCAGGCACTGACCACAGAACTAGAGAAGATTCAGGAAGCCCTGAACCCACATCCTCACTCACCACCTTACCTCCCCATCACAGCCTTCTAGCAGGAATCCAGATATGGAAGGGGACAGAAGTCGTGGTCAGTCCTACTACAAGTCATGAGCACTGACTGCGACTGGAGAATTATCCTCATGTCAGGGGTCCATGTCAGCCCCCTGAGAGCTCCAGACAAAAGTTAAGCACTGGAAGATGCTATCAAACCACTGTTAGTATTAATGATGTCTTTAATGTAAGTGCTCATTTTAAAATTTCTTTAAATAAGCTCCAGTGCTGGGGGTTTGGGGTGATTTGATACCTTGATTGACAGCTGCCAGACCCTTCCCTGGTGCCCTGGCTGCCTTGAGCAAAATACTAAGAACCCGGCTGCTGTGAACACTCCACTGAGAGCTTGAGGAGCTACACAGCAAACAGCTTCATGCTGTGAAAGAGCAACCCTGGGATCCAACGCCCTCTTCTGGCCTCTGCAGGCACTCACACACACACACGTGCACATACAAAGATACAGATACATGCACACATACACAAATGAATAAAATCAAATACATTTAAAAAATTTCCTGCCGAGCAAGTTACTTTCTCTCTCTCTCTGAGCCTTCGTTCTTTTCTCAGGAGAAAAATGTAACAAGGCCTCGTTGACTTTGTGAGAACTGTCTCCCATCTTGCTGCTCCCTGGGATGGGGCGCCATCTGGAGGCAGAGCTGGAAGCTGGCTGGCAGAAGACAGGCTTCTGAGCCCTTCTTCATTTTCCTCATCGTTCTGGGTCTTTGTGAGGAAAGAAGACACAACGGATGCCATTTGTGCTAAGAGAAGACATCAACAAGGGCGTGAAAGGGATTTATTCACTCTATAAGTGCTCCACTCTGAGGCCAGAGAACAGGCTCCACCATGCCAAGATGGCTGCCTGCTTGAGTGGGGTTCCTGAGGGGCAAGGAGCGCACTGGCGTTCCTTAGGATTTCCACCACAGGGGTCAGAGGAGAGTTAGAATTGGATGTGTGGAAAGGCTGGGAGAAAGTGTGCTTAACAGAACTTGGGAAGGGCTGAGCGGACCTCCACCATGCTCCAATAGACAAACACTCCCTGAGATGAGCCAGCAGCTCCCTAGCACAGTGGCCAAGCTGTAAACAGAAGGCCAAGGCCAGAGTCTCAGTCAGCTGGGATGCCTCGTATATGGGGGCAGAAACAGTGGGGGCCAGATGTGTGGTGAAGGCACGGGGCTGCCTGGGAGGGGAGATTTCAAGATAAATGCTCTAGCCAGCAAGAGCCAAGTCTCTGTTGTGTGGACTGACGAAGTTGAAGGCTTCCAGGAGGAAGGTTTATAAAGGGAACATGGTAGAGCTGGTGGGGGAACCACAATTGAGACAAGGCTCCCACCCCTCAGGGCCCTGGGCTCTCAGCCCCTCCGAGGAAGACTATCCATGAGTACAGTCTCCCAGGCACCCCTAGGATCATGGGAGATTGAGGAAAGGGCAAGGCTGTAGAGAAACCTACCTTCTTGGGTGTCGAAGGCCCTGGGGGAGAGGTGACAAGGATGGAGGCTGTAGTACTCTGAAGATGTCCGGGTGGTACCCAGGATGTCCAGGACCTCATCCCTGGAACCTGTAAATGTGGCCTCACAGGGAAATAGGCAACAGTGAGGAAATTAAGGAAGGCACAATGAAGAGATTATCCTGGATTAGCAAGGTGGGTCCTAAATAGAACCACAAAGTGTCTATTATTATAGGATGGAGTCCAAGGGAGGTTTTGCCATGGGGGAAGAAAGTGGCATTGCCACTGAAGCAAGATGTAACATTTCTGGCTCTGCAGATGGAAGATGCCAGAGAGGCAAGGACATAGATTCTCCTCCCAGAACCTCCTGAGGAGTAAGGTCTCATCTACACCTTGGTTTGCACACAGCAAGGCCAATCGTGAACTCCTGACCTCCACTGCTGTTATATGTAATATGTAGTTATATATAATAATTGTTAATATGTCACAGGAAATGAAGACAGACAGACAGACAGACACAGTGGTACCTGGAGAGGTCTGAAAGGCCAGGAAGACAAGGATTGTGCCTGAACTTGATGGACAGCTGATGCCGGAGCAGGTCCTGGGTGGGAAATCTCTGAGGAAGAAGAAGCCAGCTTTCTGGTCTACCACTGAAAGAACACAGGAGATGAGCCAGGGGCAATGGCCTGGGAGGCAAACTGAGTCCCCTGTACCTGGAGCGTCCTGGATCCTCTCCCTCCAAAGAGCTCAGGAGACTCACAGTTCTTGGCAACCTAAATACTTTGGTAGTTAATTTGAGTGAAGGAGAGGAGGTGGGGGGGAGAAAAAGAGGAGGAGGAGGAAGAGGAGGGGAGGAAAGCAGCTAAGGGGCCTGAGAGATGATGGCTCAGCAGTTAAAAGTACTTGCCACCAAGCTTCATAACCTGAGGTCAGCCCTTAGCACCCACATGGTACAAGGGGAGAAAAGACTCCTGCAAGCTGACCTCTGACCTGCACATGCCTGCTGTGCTGTGCACATGGGTGTGCATGCACAACACACACACACACACACACACACACACACACACACACACAAATAACACATGTAATCTTTGTTTTGTTTTGTTTTAAAATAAGGACTCACTATGTAGCCCTGGCTGTCCTAGAACTCGATATGTAGACCAGGCTGACCTTGAACTCACAGAGATCCACCTGCCGCTGCCTCCTGAGTGCTGGGATTAAAGGTGTGTGCCACCACTGCCTGACTTAGTCTTCCTATTCTTTAATAAACCATCTCCAGTTCTACTGTGACCCACATGCCTTGATCATCCTTGTTCTAAGACCCAAATACCTGGCAGGTGCCCCCGGGGCTGTGATGTCCACCAAAGTGAGACATTGGACATAACTGTCACATTAACACAGGGGATGACAATGCAGTTCCAACAAGGTGGCGGCTGTGAAGGCAGAGGGCAGTGGTCAATTTCTGGGCATACTTTGAAAGCAGTGTTTTAGGTATAAATCACAGGGCACCATTGTTTAGGCTTCTGCCCTGGCCGCAAACAGACCAGGTTCAAAACCAAAATGAGATCACCCATGCTGAAGTTCCACAGCGAAATGAGTTCCCTGGCCTTCCACAAGGTGAGGACAGGGCTGATGAGATAGATGGCTCGGAGGGTAAAGGCACTCTTGGGCAGGCCTGACACTGTAGTTGGGTTTTTTGTTTTTTGTTTTTGTTTTTGTTTTTAGCTGAGGATCAAACCCAGGGCCTTGCGCTTGCTAGGCAAGCACTCTACCACTGAGCTAAATCCCCAACCCTGTAGTTGTTTTTTGTTTGAGTTTTTTGTTGTTGTTTTTTTGTTTTTTGACATGGAGACTTATTCTTACTTATGAATGCCCCGCCTTAGCTTGGCTTGTTTCTAGCCACCTTTTCTTAACTTTAATTATCCGACCTATCTTTTGCCTCTGGGCTTTTCCCTTTCTCTATTTTATGTACCTTTCTTTACTTCTTACACCGTGACTTGCTGTGTAGCTGGGTGGCTGGCCCCTGGCATCCTCCTCTCCTCCTTTTTTCGCTCTTCCCTCTTCTTCTTCTCTCCACCTGGCAGCCCCACCTATCCCTCTCCTTCCTAGCTCTTGGCTGTTCAGCTCTTTATTAGACCAATCAAGTGTTTTAGACAGGCAAAGTAACACAGCTTCACAGAGTTAAACAAATGCAACATAAAAGAATGCAACACATCTTTGCATCATTAAACAAATATTCACAGCATAAATAAATGTAACACATCTTAAACCAATATTCTACAATATGGCACCTAAGTTAAATCCCTGAGACTCACATGGTGGAAGGAAAAAACCAACTTGGCAAGTGTCCTCTGACTTTCACACATGCATGGTGGCTTGCACATGTCCACAAATAAACAAATAAATGTAATTTAAAAAAATGTTTAAAGAATGGGGCTAGAGAAGTGGTTCAACAGTTAAGAGAATTTGCTGTTCTTGCTGGGGTTAGGGGAGCCTGTGCCCTTTTCTAGCCTCCCAGGACACTACACTTCTACATATACACACAGATATACATGTGTCTGCATGATCAAAAACTTAAAACTTAATGAATTAATTAAAAATAAAGGAGGACAGAAATGCCAGCTAAATCTCCCAAATAGACCAGTCAGGCCAGCACGATCATATTGTTCCTTCTACTGAAAGTGACTTAACATCACCTGGTGTCACCAAATCAGTTATTTTTCTGTTGTCACTCTGTCCCCTTTCAGCTGTCCTGAGCCCTCCTCTGTCTACAAACAGCCTCCTCTGCTCAGCCTGTGGGACCCTCATCCTGTTTTCTAAAACAATCTAGTACCTGGTCTAGACTCCCTAAGGGGGCCAATTAAGAGCTTTAAACTAAATTGTTGTCCTTTTGACTTGTGACCAGACCAAAAGGACCTGTTGACAGATTGCATGTGGGGTGTGAGGGTGAGCTGTGTGTTCAGGACAGCTGCAAGGTTTTCCACCCAAGCAACTGGGCGTTGGGGGTGCTGCCAGCAGGGTGGGTCGGGAAGATGGCTTAATCGTGTTAAGTGTGAGACGCTTACTGGACAGGCAACTGCCTCTCAGGTTAGCCGGGCTGTGCAGGTCTGAGTTGACAGTTCCTGGCCCTTTGGTGGTATTTAAAGCCATGAGAGATGCATATCTCCAGGAGAGTTTGCATGAAGAGACGGTATCCAAAGAGGGAGTGGCTGGGAAGAGGAGGGTTTGAAGAGCTAGAGGAAGTGGGTGAGCAGCTAGGGAACCAGGAGGGCAGCTCTAGGGGTTGGAGGGTGTGAGGTCCTAGAAGGAAAGAGCTGTGAAGATGATGGGTCGGGAAGTGGGGGGTGACAATGTGTGGCCCTTCTGATCTTTGAAAGAGCAGCCTGATGACTTTCCCAGAGTGAGATGGCTTGGTTGATAGGTGCAGATAGTTCAAGGTCTCCAGGGGAAAGAAGTGTCCCTTTAAATGGGGGCAGTTCCAGGAGACTGAATAAAGGTACTGAGTAAGGACAGGGATGGGGCAGGGAATCCCAGGAACAGGAAACACTGAGACCAATATTACTGTCACCAAAAAAGGTCCGAGAAAAAGAGACCAATAGTGAGGGTAGGGACCCAAGGACTGGGACCCTCCATGGAGGAGCATAAGCTATGCATGGAGACAGCCTTCCCCTGCATTGATGGGCCCTGGAGAACAACCCATCCTCTGGTATCAAGGAACCCTGAAAATGCAGCCTCTGGGGACACAGGTACATGAGGCAGGATGGAGACAGACTGAGATCGAAGGTCTAATGAGTGACGTCAGAACAGAGGAGGTTCCTGAGAAGAGTGTGTGCCGTGTTTCTGATGAGTTTTGAGGCATTTCTAGAACATTCCAAGTCCACAGTGTCCTAAATGCACAAAGACTACCAGAGGGGGAAAAAGTCCACAATTGTGACTGAGATGGTAAATTTGTGAAGCAATGAATCTTTCAATAAAACATGTCCAGGGCAAGAGGGATGATTTAACACATATTGTTCTTGCAGAGGACCTGAGTTCAAATCCCCGTGCCTATATTAGGCAGCTCACAACTGCCTGTAACTCTGGCTCCATGGGATCTGACACCCTCTGACCTCCTCAAGTAGACATGGTCATGCATACATGCATACATACATACATAATTTTTAAAACAGACTGTTCCCAAAGACAAAGAGAAATTGGTAAGTTTGACTAAAGGGGCCCCCAATCTCTCCTCCACTGGGTCTCATCCCACCCCACCCCACTTTGAGAAAGGGCCTCAAGCGGCCTAGACCGGCTCAAAATCTCTTATGTAACAGAGGGTGACCTTGAATTGCAGGTATGCACCATTACACCAGGTTTAATGTGGTGCTGGGATCAAATCCTGAATGCTAGGCAAGCACTCTGCTGTTAGAGCTACAGCCCCCCCATCTCCCACCGCCATCTCCTCCCTTTGATCCATCTGCTTCACTGACTCTCCTTCCATCTCTACAGCAGGCTTCCTCCCCTACTTAACCCCGGTCCCCTAAGCTTAGCCCTAGATCCTTATTCTCTCCCAACGTCTTTTCTAAGATGGAATGTGGACACAATGGCTGGCTCTCAGGCAATCATACTGAACCATGAGGTGTTGCATGTTCGAGTGCAGGGCAGTAAAAGAAAGGGCACTGTCCTTCATGAGCTCTGTGAACTCACCTTTGTATTCAAGACTTTCTTTCCAAACTTTTATTTTTTATTATTGAAGAACCAAAGCACCCCCATTTCAAACAAGCCCCTCACTTTCAAAATTCTCAGAGCTGCTGACATAGGTCCCAGGACAAAGTCAGGATGTTTGAAGAGTCATCTGGTAACAACTGATTAATGATAGAATGCCCCAATGCTGGAGGCAGTCTATAAAGTTTGACAAACAACCGGTTAAAACTACAAAGTAAGATAACTCAGAAATTCTGAAAAGCCCCTGACTTGAGCCAATCAGAATTGTACCTGTAACTAGCACCCCTAGATGATGTAACTTTATGGTTTCTGCCTTAAAAACCAAGCTTGCAGAGGGGCGGGCACCTCCTCCAGCCTCTACTGTGTTGGACGGCTTGACGAGGTCCCTGCCTCAGCTTGAACTGCTTCAATAAACTTTGCTGTGGCATTTCGGTAAGTTCGTGTCTCTGATGGTCTCTTCGGAGGTCTTGGGCCCAGGGCACAACAATTATGTTTTATTTATTTTATGTTTGTGTGTGTGTGTGTGTGTGTGTGTGTGTGTGTGTGTGTGTGTGTGTGTATGCAATAGGTAGGTACATGCCACAGCACATGTATGAAGGCAGAGAACGATTTATGGGAGTTAGCACTCTCCTTTCCCCTTGTGGGTCCCAGAAATTGAACTTGGGTCATCAGGCTTGGCAGCTCTTACCCACTGAGCCATCTCCAGAGGGCTACATATACTTATATAATGTTTAAGTCACTGTTATCAGGGATTTCTATTATTCATAGCTCGAGGGTGATCAAGATAGGTCACCCCAACCTGGAAGTTGGAAATGCAATTCATATTTTATTTCCTCTTCATTGCTGAGCACAGCTGATTCATAGTCCACAATCACTTCAAATAACATGAGACAGTACTCCAAGGGAAGAGCAAACCCACAAATGAACTGACCCTGGTTAAATATGAGCCCTCTCATCATCCAAATCTCAAGAAGAGAGAACAGCCTGGAAAAATGACCTAGTTCATATATTAGTAATGAACACCTTCTCCTGGTTTAATGTCTCTACAGCCTAGATGTGTGTTCAATCAGTGTCCTACAGTCATCTGGTATTCACTTATGACCAGGCTGTGTGCAAGCTTCAAACTGTGTATAGAAAGGGCCAGCTTAATCCCAGCACTCAGGAGGCAGAGGCAGGTAGATCTCTGTGAGTTCGAGGCCAGCCTGGTCTACAGAGTGAGTTCCAGGTCAGTCCGAGCTACATAAGAGAATGTCTTTAAATTTTAAATTTAAAAATGAAAGAGCCGGCAGTATAGCATGCTAGGTGAAGAAAATGAGGTATGTCTCCAACAACTAAAAGCCCAAGGATTGTGATTCAGTTTATCCTCTCCAGCTCCCATTGCCTCGGCCTTGGCTAGAGGATGCTGGATGTCTGACTCTTAAGATCTCATTTGGAGACTTTGGAAATGGTCCACTGAGTAAAGTTCTTGCCACCCAAGCATGAGAAACTGAGCTCGGATGCCCAGCACCCATATAAAAGAGGGACAGATGTAGCAGTGTGCATCTGTCACTGGGGCACAGAGACGGGAAGATGCCAAGGGCTTGCTGGCCTGCTAGTCTAGTCAAAAAAGTGAACTCCCGGCTAATGAGAGACCGTCTCTCAAAATGGAGGATGGCAAGCCAGGCAGTGGTAGCACACACCTTTAATCCCAGCACTTGGGAGGCAGAGGTGGGAGGATCTTTGTGAGTTTGAGGCCAGCCTGGTCTACAGAGTGAGTTCTGGGACAGCTAGGGCTACACAGAGAAACCCTGTCTCGAGAAACCAAACCAAACAAACAAAAAAGTAAGATGGTGAGGCAGTTGAGGGAGATAACCCATTATCAAGCCCTGGCCTCTGTACAGGTCCACAAAGGCAGGCGCGCACGCACACACACACACACACACACACACACACGCTTCCTCTTGTTTCCTGGCACTCCTGGCACGGCAACCTTTCTCTTAAGGCAGTGAGGTCTGGACACATAGGTGAGCATCAGAATTACCATAACGAGCCAGTAAGTTTTACTTCCAGGGTCCAATCCACAGAGCTCCTGATTCAGCAGGTCTGGGTGGGGCCTAGGGATCTACATCTCTACTAGTTTCACTGCTGCGATAAGACACCAGACATAAGCAAATTAAAGAAGGAGGAGTTCACTCTGACTCGTGGTTCCTGGGACACCGTCCATCGTGGTGGGGAAAGCATGGCCACTAGAGCATGAGGCAGCTGGCCATATCTGGTCCGTAATCAGGAAGCAGAGAGATGGTGTCCGCTGACGTCCTCCTTGGTGTTCAGTTAGGACCCCAGCCTAGGGAATGGTGCTGCCCACATGGAGGGTGGGCCTTTCCACCTCAATCAGTCTAAATCATCTCTCATAACATTGCTGAAGATCCGTTTCCGTGGTGATCAAGTTGACAGGATGAACCATCACAGCAGCTGATGTTGATTCTGCTGGTAGGGGACCGTGTGAATCTCTTTTCCTGTCTTCCTGTATTTATTTCATTTTCCTTCATTCACTGTTCCTGTTCAGATCCTTTTTTAGAAAAAAAAAATAAGTATACTGAGTCACACTTCTCAAGTCATTCTGGTCTCTTTTTAAACTCCCTATGCAATCTGGATCTTAGAGTCAGAATAGTGTGGCATTGGCTGTTTTTACTTCCTGACCCTAAAGTCAACAAGATTCTAACTTAATGGCGTTAATTCTCGTGCCTCAATATACATCAGATGATACATTATATTTATACATAGAACATTCATAACTTTTTTTTTAACATTCCATGGCGGAATCTGGGCAATTAGTTGCTACCTGCCTTCTGTAATCAAGTTATCCAGAACCAGCCTTCTTAAAAATTATTCATGTGTGTACAGATGGATGGATGGATGGATGGGCACACATGCATGTGGGTCCCCAGGAAGGCCATAGGAAGGTGTTGGGTCCCTTGGAACTAGAGTTACAGGTCTTTGTGGGCTACCAGGCCATGCCCTTGTAACTGAACCACAAGCACTCTGACCCACTGAGCCGTCCCTCCAGCCCCAGGGCTCACCTCTGATTTCTAATAGAATTGATCACAGGATTAGATGGCTCCCTGGATGCCAGTTCATTCCCATTGTGTTGAGTAGCCTCCAAGATAATGAAACTCTAGAGCATTGTTCTCAGCCAGGGGTGACTAGCTGCCCTGGGGCACTTGGAAACATCTGGAGAACATGTATGTGGCAACTGGGAGGGTGCTACTGACATGGCTGGGTGGAGGCTGGGAGTGTTGCTAAGCAGCCCATGAAGTTAGAAATGCCCCTACAGTGAAGATGAGATGGTGGGAAAGGTGGTTGGGATGAAAAGCCACCTTTTTTGATTGTCTTGGGGAGGCAGCTACCTTGGTACCCACAGTATGCCCACACCTTAGTCTTCAATTCAGACCAAATGGACCAGAATAGACATCCTTAACAAAATCCCACCACACTTTGGGCAGCCCTGTCCTCTCTAAGCATATAGGAATTTAGTTGACTTTAAAGGCCTGGCCTGAAGTCATTATTCCACCCTCAGGGGCTGCTACAGATTTCGCAGACAGAAGGCTTTCTAAAGACAGAAGTGGTCCTTACTCCTCAACTCCGGTTCTCCCCCTGAGCTCAGGCCAGCTCTGTGCATGTCAAGGTCAAGTTGCAGTGACCTAAATACTAAGCCTGTGGAGTCCACGCTGTCACTCACATTTTGCTCTGCCCCTCCCGTGACCCTGCCACGTATCTCGGGACTGTCTTGGAAGCTTACCTCAAATGCCACTTGCACTTGGCTTCCCTGGTTCGCCTCCTTGTTTATTAAGCTCCAAGATCGGTCATCAGCTCAGGGGCTTGGAGACAAGATCAGTGAAGATCTTGCTTCCCTGTCTAAAATTGGACCAACTGAGAGACAAGTGAGTCAGTCGGGTAGAGATCAAATTACTCCCGACTTCAAAAAGTATTGACTAAAGCTAAATTGGAGGAGGTAGCTGATGACTGTGGAAGCAGTAAACTTCCTAATTCCACTTCCTCGGAATTAGATGACTAACCAGCCTGGCCAGGAGCACTCCTGAGCGACCAGAGTGTGAGGGCCCTCTCCGGCTAAGCTGGCCATGCAACCCAAAGAGAGCCAGGGACATGTCTTCTGTAGGTAGGCAACATTGTGCTACCAAGGGAAGATGGGATGAACTGGACATACCCAAATTCCTCTGTCAATTTTGTCTATCATGGAAGAATCAGGAAGGAATAAGGGCATGGGCAATGGGAAACCCGGAGGAGTTACTCCAATGGATGGTCTACGCCTCAGAAGGAAACATCATGAGCAGGGCTTAAGTGTTCCCACATAAGAACACTCAGGCTGGGGATGTGCCTAGCATGCACAAAGCCCTGGGTTTGATTCCCAGGGCCCTATAAAACTGGGCATGGTGGCACACAGCTGTAATCCCAGGACTCAGGAGGCAGAGACAGGAGAATCAGAAGTTCAAAGTCATCCTTGTTGACATACTGAGTTCTAAGACAGTCTGGGATGCATGAGACCCTGACTCAAAACAACACAAACAAACAAAATAGAAAATAAAATAAAAACAATAACCACCCATCCCTTGCTACAACATGAAAGTCTACTTCCAGTTGACCTCTCTTCCCGTTTGAAAAAGTCTCCAGTGAAGTCACAGGGGCCATGTGCATTTTATATAAAAGCACTTAGCAATTTTCTTTTTTTTCTTCTGCTAACGCATTTGGGATCCCATTTCTGTGTCTTTTGTGAGGTGTCCTTTCTTCCATGGCTGTCATTCATGAGCACAGGGAGCTCCTGGCTGTGGGGTACTCTACAGGGCTGCCATGTGTCCATCAACACTGCAGAGTGACTGAGTGTGGTCTTTGGGTTTGTGCCTGTGGGGTTTTAACCAACAGGCATCACCCATCTCTGTGGAGGCTTTGTTCATCATGGACACAACTCTCTAGTCATGATCTTCAAAGCAATAGTTAGATTTTGCTTTCAGTGCAACAAGGACCAATACCCCTTGATTTAGGGGAATTTAATTTATATTCAAAGTTGCAACATATGAAGTTATGCTTCCATTGCTATGGAAGCTCATATAGTGATTCCTATACCATGGCCACGTCTGGAGATTTCTTTGCATATTTGATTTTTGCTTTCCATTTAGGAAGCTTTTCTAATGAATGTCACAGTCAACCTCCTGTTAACCCAGATCTGAAAGAGCATGTCACCTTACTAATTTATTCTTTATCATATACTCACGTGTGTTAGCCTGAGTGTACGTATGTGCACCACCTACATGCAGTACCTGAAAGGACCAGAAGGGGGCATTTGATCTCCAGGGAACTGAAGTTACAGGTAGTGTAGGCCACACAATGTGGGTGCCGGGAACTGAACCCAGGTCCCCTGAAAGAGCAGCCGGTGCTCTTAGCTGCTGAGCCATCTCTCCAGTCCCATCCACCCAACTAATTAAAAACAAATATTTCAACATACAGACTACAGAATTTCATCTCTACCTCTCCCATGCCTCTTATGGCTGGGTAGTTAGTTAAAAATGAGCAAGGTTGGAGGTCCTTGAGGAAAGATCCCTCCCTCATAATCAGCCTCAGGCCGCATCTCCTGTGTCCTGCTGCCACTCAGCCTAAAGGGAAATGCTGTAATTGCTTCTCCTTAGAGTTTGGGCCGCCATGGGAAAGGAGGAGGGCATGTCACCACTGAGCTCTGTGGAGACACAGCTGGGCCCTGTTCTCAGTTCCTCCATACTGATGAAACAGCAGCTGTTGGGCAGCATTCAGTTCCATTTTGAGCAAAAATGCAGGGGCTGGTGACTGTGTTATGCACATGCAGACACCACCCTGTCCACACCATCCTGTCCAGCACTACCCAGGAGACATGGGCAGATAATAACTCATTCCCAAAAGTTACAAAAGCCCCACCTATATACTCACCAAAGTACACTGAGAACTCAAGGGTACATGAATGAAACTGACCAAACACACCAGACCAACAGAGGACATGACACCCTCTTCTGAGTCCCATAAAAAGAACACCTAGTACTACAATATCAATAGTCCTGCCAACCTGTCGTCCAGCTGCCTGGTGCGTGCGTGCGTGCGTGCGTGCGTGTGTGTGTGTGTGTGTGTGTGTGTGTGTGTGTGTGCGTGTGTATAATAAAGAATCAATAGACAAGGAACCCCCCCACAAAAAAAAAAAACACTGTCTCAGAGGCTTCAGCTTAGCACAAACAATGGGTCCCTGATGCTTGATGTGGCCCAGTTCCAACTGCCATCTATCTGTATGTCCACCCATTTATCCCTTTATCCATTCAGACGGTCTGCAACTCACCTCCATGCTCCCATGCCTCTGCAGTTAGGATCAACCCCTGTTGATGACATTTGGTCAGGCCCAGCAACTCGGGACCCCCAAGTCAGCTCTGCCTATCTCCCAGAAGTTCTCCTGTGGACGTGTTAATATCTATCATCCTCCTGCAGCGATTCTCCATCTCTGTCAGATTTCTGCCTCTGCCTTCAGTAAGGCCTCTTTCTGTAACATAGTTACGTGTGTGTGTGTGTGTGTGTGTGTGTGTGTGTGTGTGTGTGTGTGTATTTATAGCATATAGATAATACACTTATTAGTACACACATGCACACACATATTCAACTGTGTAGCATGTACTGTGTGTTCTGAGTTAATATTAGTTACTAAGATTATAATAAAAGGACCTGTGATTGTCAACAGCCATGCTTTCTAGGGAAATCAGAAATACTTGGTAAACCACAGCCAGTGAAACCAGTGAGGCCTGTGAATTTACTGTTATTCAACAAATCCAGACGTTATGGAAAGATCTAGATGTACCCATCTATGTTTCTAGTGGACCATGATCATGACAGTTACCCTAAAATTTAAATTTCAAATTCTATGTGAAGGGACAGCTACAGATTACAGACTGGCCAAGAGAGAGGACAGTGGAAGCGGCAGGGCTTTGCTGGGACCCGTTCAGGGAAGACCGTATCATCCTAGTAATCCTAACTTCGTGTGCGTGCATATGAACACACACTCACATGCACAGATGCTTGTATGCACACGCTTCACTGTGCTGGCACGCATAGAGGCCAGGGTTGACGTGATGTTTCCTTCAATAGCTCTCTCACCTTAATTTTTGAGACAGGGTCAGTCTCTCGCTGCACCTGGAGCTGACCAGTTCAGCTAGACTGGCTGCCCAGCCAGTCCTGGAGCCCACCTGTCTCCCCATGCCCACCCCCCAGTGTTGGGGTTACAGAGACACACTTCCACACCTGCATGTAAGAGAGTGCTAAGAACCCAGACTCTGGACCCTGTGCTCAGCAACCAGTTTGCCCTCTGAGCCATCGCCCAGCCCTATGAATTATGTGTTTATTTAATTTCTATCTTTCTTAATTTGTTTAGATCTGTTCTGTGGTGGGGCAGTGGTGGCGCACGCCTTTACTCCCACCACTTGGGAGGCAGAGGCAGTGGATCTCTGGTGAGTCTGAGGCCAACCTGGTCTACAAAGCAAGTTCCAGGACAGCCAGGGCTACACAGAGAAACCCTGTCTTGAAAAAAAGTGTGTGTGTGTGTGTGTGTGTGTGTGTGTGTGTGTGTGTGTGTGTTTTATCGGAAGAATAGGATCTGAACTGTACGCATCTCTGACCCTGGGTGGAGTCATGACTTTCTGAACTGTCAGGAAGATTGTGAGATTACCATCTGGCAGGAGGCTTTTAGATGAAGAACAAGGACAGGTCATTGTCCCCTCCCTTAAGAGTTCACCTGAATAGGCCTGTCAATCACCAAGAGAGAAGACACTGCTAAGGAAGCAGGCCTGTGCTAGTGACTTTGGATCGGAGATCAGTGAGCTTGCTGTTCTCGCAGAGGACCTGAGTGTGGTTCCCAGCACCCACACCAATCAGTTCACAACCTCCTGTGAGTCTAGCTCCAGGGGATCTGATGCCTTCCTCTGGCCTCTGTGGGCACTGCACCCTGCACATAAACCCCCACAGAAAAACACATACATATGCATATGCACATAATTAAAAATAGACTCCCTAAGGAAAAGAAAATAGCATAAAATCTACCTAAACATGTAGACCAGGACAGTGGTCTGGTGCTGTGACCACTGTCCACTCTCCAGAACAGTGTCAGTCTCCAGCGGCCCCTTTGGTCATCATCCAACCTGGAGTTACAGGTGGTTGTGAGCCACTCCACATGAGTGCTGGGAACCACATTTGGGCTCTCTAGAACAGCCAATTCTCTAAACTGCTGAGCAGCCTCTCTAGCCCTCTCTCATACTGTTTTTGTTTGAGGTAGTGGGGACTCCAAAGTCCAGGACTGTTTACCTGCTACACAAGTACACTACCACTGAGCTCCATTACTCACATGCCTGAACCCCTGCAAGTCCAGCCTCCACCAGCATTGCACTTCAGTGGGAAGCCTCCTCCAGGAAGGCAGCCCAGATTTCCCCACCACAGGTACAGACTTGTGGCAACTTTCAGGGTCCCCAACTTGCCTGGGCCAGGATTCAAAATGGATCACAAAAACAACTCTTTCAGAACCAGGCTCTTCTCCCACCCTGCTGAAGACCATGCTTCTCGGATGAAAGTGATGTCAGCCTGTTGTTAGGAGGTAGCTCTTCCAGTGACTCATGGTTTGAGGCCTCATGACCCAGGCCAGAAGCTAGGGACTGCCAGGAGAGCCCTCATTAAAATCAAAAGGAAATGGCATTAAAATCAAAAGGAAAGGGGACCAGTCTTAGTAAACTGTGACTCACAGCTGCAGGGGCAGGTGGACTCATTTCTGGTCCCCATCACCTCTGCAACAGGGACAGAGCTCGCAGCACCCAGGGGCCCGGGGTGGGGATGGGGGTGGGAATAGTAGCAGGAAGTGGATGGGCAGGGCTGGAGGTGGGGCTGCGGCCCTGTGCCGTCTTGTTTACAGGGCTTTGCTCCTGTGTTCAAAACCTTTCTTCCCAAATCACACAGCCCAGGGAGCCCTCTCCTTCTGATCTTATGGGGAAGCTCTACAGGGACTGGGGCCTCTGGCCCAGGGTGTCTGGGTTCCTTCTCTTGAGGCCCAGCCAAGGCCAAGGCGAGAAGACAGATTCAGCCCCTGAATGAGCAGCTGAGGTTTGACGTTGTGGAGAGAGGTCTTTGGTCATGCGCCCTAGTCACTTCCCCAGACTGAAAGAAAAATCGAGCTAGGTTTGATAATTGTGGTAATATAAAGTCAAACACAGTCCGGGCTGTATTATACTAATTCTTCTGATTTTATAGTAAGTCATGTCCTGAGAAGCACTGTGCTTCCCCCAAGGGGCTAAGCTGGCCTTGGGTAAGTTCTTTGGGGCTGCCTGGGTCCACATTGAGGTTCCCTACTTACTGAGGTGTGTGGGTCTGTTCCCTCCTCTGTGACAGGGAATAAGGGAAGCCCAAGTGATGTGGGGCTACTGAGGGCATTGCTTTAGCTTTGTTTATGAGTGGCTCATCTGGGGTCCTGCACATGTTCAGTGAGAGCCAGTTCTCCTGAAGGAAGTGAGGCAGGATACCTCTGTCTCTATAACATAGACAGGAAGATTGGTGTCCTAAGCAGGGGAAAAGGCCTTGTGATCGGGATCCACTCACAAGGCCCTGAGTGTTGAGCGAAGCTGATGGTCAAGTTACCTCAGTCAGGGAAGGATGCGGAGGGGCACTGCTGCCATGGAAATGGGACAGAACTGGTGCTTGGCCCTGTGAGAGCTTCAGCGTGTCCACCACACTGGGTCTTGTCCACTGAGTTGGTTTACACAGAATGGGTACAATACCAAGCACGGGAAAACAGGACACAGCCACCGGGAGCAAGGATTACAATTTTGAAATGTGGGGGGTCCGGCAGGTGGGCAGGAAGAAAGATGGCCACAAGACTGCCCCACCCCTGTTCCTACTCCACCTTGAAGGTAAGATCCCAAGGGCACTAGCTGGCCCCTCCTCTGGGAACTTAGCCAAAGTGTCAAAGCTGGAAGAATTATTGCATCACTGGGCACTCAAGAGTTAATGACGGGGAGTGGGCAGGACCTGTGTATTTAACTAATTGGGAGGTGGCCTGAGATCAGAGGCCCCTGCCACTTCCTCCCACCGCAGCAGGCTCCTGTGCCCCCTGCTTACCTCCCCCAGGATGAAACCTCCCCTTGTCCTGGCCTTCCTCTGCCTCCTGGGTAAGTGACCTTCATGACCTCCCCGCTTCCCAGTCCATCTGGCAATAAGAAGCTCTCAGGATGCCTGAGCATGGCCCTGCAGAGGGCATCATGGGTACCAAGTACTAGAGGCCACCTGCCTTCCCACCAGCCACCTGGTGGCCCTGAGGCATGTGCTGCCTGAGCCAGCACTGACTGGAAGAGAGGGAAGGTGTGTGTGTGGGGGGGGGGGGGGGGGGCTGAGGAGAACGCAGTGGGAAAGAAAGGAGTGGGGACCATGACATCCCCACTCCGGATGGGCACCTCCCCACAGCTCAATCAGAAGGGTGTGGAGGAATTTGGGGAGGTCCACAGAGGTGGCTAAGGAAACAGGCTCGGGGTGGGTGATGAGCTCTTTGTGGGGAGCAGAGTGCTGCTGGGGAGACCAGGCTGAGGTCTGGGGCAATTAAGATTTCTCTGGGAAAGATGTAAAGAGTCCTTGGAGAGCCCTGACAGCATGAGCAGGTGGAGGGGAGTGAGGAGCACCGGGTGGGCAGGAAAACTGCAAAGACGGGCAAGCGTGAGGACCAGAGTTCAAATCCCCAAGACCCACATAAAAGCTAGACATTGTGGCATACATTTGTAACCCCAGTGCTGGGGGAGAGAGATAGGCAGATCCTCCTGGCTTGCTGGCTAGCCAGTCTAACCAAACAGGCAACGTCTAGATTCATTGAGCGATTCTGACTCAAAAAGTAAGGTGTGAAGTAATAGAGACATTTGATACCAGCCGGGTTGTGGTGGTGGCACACATCACTAATCCCAGCACTCGGGAGGCAGAGGCAGGTGGACCTCTGTGAGTTCGAGGCCAGCCTGGTCTACACAGCAAGTTCCGGGACAGCCAGGGCTACACAGAGAAACCCTGTCTTGAAAAAAAAAAAAAAAAGACATCTGATACCAAGATGGCCTCCATGGATATACACATATGGGACACACATACACACACACACACACACACACACACACACACACACACACACACGATAAGGGGGGAAGGAGAGAGAGAATAACAGGGGTGAGACCTAGGAGACTGAAGCTCACCATTAGGGTGTTGTTATCAATATCATGGTAATTGTTATTGGTAGCTGGATGCTTCGGGGAGGAAGCTTAACTGAATAGTTGGGGAAATGTCTGGAGTCAGATCTGAAGGAGCTTCTTGATGGGGCCTTGGATGAGATGCTCACTGGCCCTGAAGGACCTTATGGCCTCTGCCTCCTCTTCTGCAGTGTCCCCAACTGGTGGGAACCTGGTCCAGTTTGGGGTGATGATCGAAAGAATCACGGGGAAGTCCGCGCTGCAGTACAATGACTATGGCTGCTACTGTGGTGTCGGTGGTTCCAACTGGCCAGTGGACCAGACCGATTGGTGAGCAGGAGGGGGGGAGGGGAGGCAGCCTGGGAGGAAGGTGGCACTGGGGGCACCTAGGCCAAAGGGATTGGAGTCCTGAGATCCCAGCAGCTCCTGCTTCCAGCCCAGCCCAGTCCAGCCCAGCCCAGGCCAGTCCAGTCCGGCCCAGTCCAGCCCAGCCCAGTCCAGCCCAGCCCAGCCCAGTCCCTTTAGGTTAACTATGACCTCACAGGTGCTGCCACGCCCATGACTGCTGCTATGGACGCCTGAAGAAGCTGGGCTGTGAGCCCAAGTTGGAAAAGTACCTCTTCTCTGTTGGTCGAGACACCATCTCCTGTGGTAGGTGGCCAACCCTAGAATGGGCCAGACACTGGGTAGGCAGGAATCCCTCCAGCTGGTGACCTTGGTCCTTGTTACAGGGCCAGACCCATTAGGCCCCCCATCATCACATAAAAGCGGCAATGCTTGTCCATCTGTTCCTATTTAAAAAAAAAAAAAAGTTTTATTTATTTATTATGAATACAGCATTCTGCCTGCATGTGTCCCCGCAGGCCAGAAGAGGGCACCAGATCTCATTACAAGTGGTTGTGAGCCACCATGTGGTTGCTGGGAATTGAACTCAGGACTTCTGGAAGAGCAAACAGTGCTCTTAACCACCGAGCCATCTCTCCAGCCCCTGTTCCTATTCTTACCAGGCATCTGGGCCCCACAGTGGTGTGACCCACCAATGTAGCCCCTGCCATGCCTCAGCCTCTGGGAGGTGAACAGAAAGGACTGAGTTGAGCCACACTTGGAGCTGGATTCACACAACTTTCCCCTGGGAGGGGCCAGGAGGAGCTTTGAGTCTGGACAGTGGCCCCTGTTCAAGCTGTTCACTCCTACTGGGGCTGCAGGGCTGGGCCCACCTCCTTCTCGTTGCCAAGTTCAATGCCCATTTGGCTCTATTAGCTTTCCTCTGAGCCTCAGCTGGGGAAATAGCCAAGAGCAAGAATGCCCAAAGGGCATTTAAATCAGAGGGTCTAACTTTCTTCCCAGTGCAAAGTCAGGAACCCTGAAGGACGGTAGGGCCTGGTGGGTGTGGGATGCAGGGTAGGACCCAGGCAGTCCAAGGAATGGGCTCAGCACAGAACTCAGAGGTCTGTGCCCAAGTGAGAGCCAAGACCAGCATCACTGAGGCCGAGTTGGCTCGGACTGTCTCGAACCTGCAGGGGATCATCACTGGGCAGGGCAGCTGAGTCCTTGTCAGGCAAGGGTGGGATAGACCCCAGGTGAGATGGTGCTGACAGGATGTTAAGGGAGGAGTCAGGTGGATGGGACTTGTACTTTGCCGTATGCCTACCATGGTACTTTGAGCAAGGGGATGAGCTATGGAAAGCCTGGGAGAGTCCTTGCCTCTTATACTGAGATAGATAGCCACACCCATCTCCCCAGCCGCCCACTGTCAGGACCTCAGAGCTCAGTCCTCTCAGAGTCCTGCTGAAATAGCAGGTGTGGGCAGAATCCTGAAGGGAAATGTTCATCTTTGAGGGAGAAATGAGGCATCAGATCCTTCTAGACAGGGAAGTGGATTCCTGAGGACTAAAGAGCCAGAGCCACTCTGGGCAAAAACAGGCAATCACAATGGATTGAAATAAGACTTCTAGGCAACTGGCGCCTGCCATGCTGATGCCATCTGGCTCTGGGGGGAGGTGGAGGTGGGGGTGGGGCAGTCTGATGCTCAGGCTAGGTGCAGGTTCGAAGCCCTGAGAAGGTCCTAGCATTAGTCTAATAGCCTCCAGCCTGGACATTGACTGTCACTAATGATGTCATTAGAGGAGGGGTGTTATGGCCCTGGCCAGAGGAAGATGAGAGGTTGTGAAGCTAGTGACCTCTCAAGGCAGGAGAGGGCTAATGCCATGTGAGTGTGCTTGGAGAGGAAAGGAAAACCCAGGGTTTTGGCTTTTCTAGTGTCCTGGGCCTGGCCAGCCAGCCCCCACCCAGTCCTTAACTGGCAAAAGTATGGGACATCCCCTTGAATGTGGCCTTCCACAGGAAGTGGGAAAGTGGCTAAGGATGGGCCGCAGACCTGGACCACAGAGTAGCCAGGAGCCATGCTCATCCATTGGCTGAGGGCCCGCCTCCATCCCAGTCCCTGGCTTGTTTGTGTTCCCCTGTAGCTGGTAGGAGCACTTGCCAGCGGCAGACCTGTGAGTGCGACCGAAGGGCTGCGCTATGCTTCCGCCACAACCTGGGCACTTACAACCGCAAGTATGCCCACTACCCCAACAAGCTGTGCACCGGGCCCACCCCACCCTGCTGAGGCCCCACTAACCACCCCAGTGGCTGCTGTCCCAGGCCTGGAGACGCTTGGAACCCAAATCGCTCTCCTGCAAACCCTCCCCTCCCCTCAGAGCTCACAGGACAGTTTAGCACACGCAACACCAGCTAAGTCTCCCCGGCATCTCGGTTCCCTCTTCTGAACAAGAGAATTATATTTCCCTGCAAGTCTAATATTCTTCCATTGCCTTCCCAGAATTTAGATGGTAGTTTCTTTCGCTCATTTGTTCATCCATTCATCATCCAACAGTCATCTGTTGAGCACCTAGCCTGGGCCAGCACAATGCTAAGCACTGCCGTACAGTAGGGACAGATGAGACGCTGTGGCTCCAGACTGCAGGCCAGCAGTAAATCCTTTGTTTTCTACAGCAGTAAGTTCCCATGCTTCCATGCTTCTCAGTCCATGGCCTGAAACTCACTATGTTGACCAGTCTGACCCTGAAATCACAGAGACCCACCTGCCTCTGCCTCCTGAGGGTTGGGATGAAAGGTGTGGTGTCTATACCTGGACTAGGCTCCTTTTTTTTTTGGTCTACAGTCTTATCCAAGACTGTCATGTTTCTCTCTGGAAGGAACATTTCTGGCCAAATGGCTTACTGGGAGGAGCATAAAAAATACCAAGCTAAAAATACTGTCCCCATTGTCATCAGACCTCAGACGCCCCCAACCAGCAAGGACTGATTTAGATGGGAAAGTTGCCTTAGATCCATCTTTCCCAACTCTCACTTAAAAAAGAAAAAAAAAGAAAAAAAGAAAAAAAAACTTTTTTTGTTTGTTTGTTTTTGTTTTTTGAGACAGGGACTCATGTAGCCCAGGCTGGCTTCGAACTTGCTATGTAGTCAGCAATAACCATGAACTTCTGATCCTTCTGCCTCCACCTCCTAACTGCTAGGATTACATACATGAACTATCACAGCTGGTTTTACAAAGTGCTGGGGATAGAACCCCAGGCTTCATGCATGCTAAGCAAACACTCTGTCAACTGAGCCACATCTCTAGTCCAATCCTTTTGTTGATAGATGGGTATCTGAGGGCCAGAGAGCACACACTGTTCCCAAGAGGTGTCCTCACTCCAGCTTGTCCCCTGCTTCAAGAAGTTGGCACCAGCTGCCTCATCACTTCATTCTGGTGTGGCTGTGTTAATTGGACCTAACAGAGGCCAAGTCCAGATGTCCAGGCAGGTCCGCTGTGAACACACAGAGCTGGCTCAGGCTCCTGACGCAAGAAGAGAAAGGAGTTTACCCTGCTAGGCCCACTAAAGGATTCCCAGTGGGAGAGACCTGCAGCTACTCCAGAAGAAGGTGCTCAGGCAGATTTTACTCCCAGCCACAGCTGTGATGCCTCCACTATCTGTAGCAAGTGGGCAGCAGCATAAGGTTCAAGAAGAGCCCGCTCCATCGCACAAAGCAGCGTAAACACTGCACAGGGCGAGTCTCACACAGGGGACACTGGATAAAAACATCCACTCCCTTTGTCCTTTTCATGGTACAACAAGATCTCTAGCAGCGTGAAATCAAAGGGATGCGTCATCGGCGAACTTTGAAGGTGAAGCATGCCTTTGCCTGAAAAGAAAGAGGTGGGCGGCAGGTGCGTCTGTTGTAACCGACTCAAAACAAGGCCTTAAAGCAAAAATGGCTTGTGAAGGATGCCAGCCTGACTGACCCTCATTGGACAGGAAGTGTGGTCCCACAGCGCCCTCTGGTGTCCGTCCGTTTAGATGGTTAGACTATCATCGGCTCTGGCTTATGCCTGGGTTTCCTAACCTTTATCAGGTGGGCAAAGTGCATGCTGGGCTAGTGACGCTTTCAACAGTAAATATGCAGAGACCACCGAAGGCGGCCTTACCCGTCATAGAATGACAGTGGACCCAGTGAAATGGGGAAGTCCAGAAATGGAGGTTGCAGGGCGCCATTTGTGTGGGAAGGCCAGAGGTTATTTCTGGGCATGCGTTGATTTGAGGTACAATGGGATGTTCTTGACAGATTTATAATTGTATAACTATCCCATAAGTGAGAGACGTGGAAACAAGACTCCTGAGTGAGCAGCCTGCAGTGACCCAGCTCCTACCTTAGACCAGGCCTCGAGCCTGTGGGCCATAGGTCTCAGGTCTCAATAAATATTCAATGAGTGAGCCGAGGAATCTTTATAGATCCCATTTGCATGCATGTGACCTTGATACAAACACTGGACACCAGAGCTCATTGTGGAAATGGCTGACAAAAAAAGAACCCTGAACTTGAAGTCAGGTACACACCTGTGTCCTTCCACTTCCCAGAAGCAGATTCTAGGGCAGTAGTTCTCAACCTGTGGGTCCCAGGCCCTTCAGGGATTGCATATCAGATATTTACATTATGGTTCATAACAGTAGCAAAATTACAGTTAGGACCACGGGGTCAGGACCATGTGAGGAACTGTATTAAATGGTTGCAGCGTTGGGAGGGTTGAGAATGATTGCTCTAGATCCTTGATGCTCATGGAGGCTGATGGACAGACAGCAGCAGCAGCTGCAGTGACAGTGGCAGCCACATTGTCATCGATGTCAGACCTGATGCCAGGCCTGCTGTAGCAGAGTGAATAGGTTAACAGGACCCTCGGGTGTGTAGGAAATCCAGGAGCTGCCAACTGTCACAACCTAAGTGTTGGCATGAGTAAGATGAAATAGCACAATTCACCTGGGCTAAGGTTTACTTAAATGCATATGAAGTACATGTATGTGCCTACCGTATAAACAGGCACTTATGTCCTAAGAACTGATGGCTGTCAGAATAGCAATGCTACCTAACATGCAGCAGTTGGCATTTACTGAATAGCCCTTGAGTGCTTTACGTGAACTCACTGGATGGATGGATGCATGGATGGATGGATATGTAGGTGGATGGATGGATGGATGGATGGATGGATGGATGGATGGGGAGATACATGAATGTCGGGGAGTGAATGGATGGGTGGGTGATGGATAGATGTATACATATGTGGGGGTGAGGAGAGGAGTTAATAGATAAACAGATACATAGGCAGATGGACACATAGATGTATGCATGTGTGCATGGATGAGTGGGTGGGTAGACAGATGGATCCATGGAAGATGGGTGGATCCATGGGAGTCTCTGAGAGCCATGGAAAAGAAAAGAAAAGAAAAGAAAAGAAAAGAAAAGAAAAGAAAAGAAAAGAAAAGAAAAGAAAAGAAAATAGCCACATGGGCCACTCAATGTCCTTGAATATACATAAACTTGACATTTATCCTACAACCCTCTCCTTGCTTAGTAAGCCTTCCCAGAGACCTTGAAGGACAGAGAGACTGCCATGTGGTTTAGTCTCTGCCAAAATGCTTATGTGAGACCTTGTGTGGTGGCCTGAAAGAAAATGGCTCCCAAAGAGAATGACACTATTAGAAGGTGTGGCCTTGTTGGAGGAAGTGTGTCACTGTGGGATTGGGCTTTGAGGTCTGCTGTGCTCAAATTACACCCAATGAGACAGACCACTTCCTGTTGCCTGCAAGATGTAGGGCTCTCAGCTACTTCTCCAGCACCATGTCAGCCTGCATGCCACCATGATGATGATGGATTAAATCTCTGAACTATAAGCAAGCCACCACAATTAAATGTTTTACTTGATGAGAGTTACCGTGGTCATGGTGTCTCTTCATAGCAATAGAAACCCTAACTAAGACAGAAGTTGGTACCAGGAACTGGGGTATTGCAGTGATAGGCCTGACCATGTTTTTGTTTGGAGGGATTTGGACTTTGATACTATGGGATAAGAAAGCAGTGGAATACTTTCAGTGCTACTTAATGGGTCACACCAGCAAGGGCATGGAAGACCGTGGTGCTAAGAGTGACTTGAACTGAAGAGGGCTGGCTCAGGAGGTTTCAGAGGAGAAGGATTTTAGTGTGTGGCCTAGAGATCATTCTTGTGATATTTGGTGAAGAAAGTGGCTGCTTTTTGTCCGAAGAGTCTGTGTTAATCCCAGTGATCGAGAATAAGACTACTACCACAGTTTAAAGCCAAATTTAAAGCAAGCTTTAATTAAATACTGGCCAGGTAGATGGAATCTGGCCAGGTCCATATCCAGGTTCCTGGGAAATAGCCCAGAATTACAGTTTGCAGAGGCTTAGAAGGAAACCCATAATTCATTGCATTCCCCATTAGGTCCAATTAGGGGCAAGCATACATCCTGATGTACCTCTAGCCTACATCCAATCAGTGTACATCCTGATGTATTTTCTGCCTATGAACCTCCTACCCACATGTGACCATGTGCAGATGGGTCAAAAAAACTTGTTCAGGGGAGTGAAAACATGTGACTTGTTATCTCTCATAAACAATAGCATTTCAGGAACTATATATCCTTGGGCAGGAATTGCAGATCAGAGGCATTTTTGTTTCATTGGTCTTTTAGGCATAGTAATTACAACTTAAAACGTAACTTTGGCTCTTACATTCCCCGCTTCAGTTGTATCCTGAATCAAATCCTTGACTCTGCGATAGGTACCTGTTTATACTGGGATTGAATAAACATCAACTTAATGGTACCCAAACAGGAATTATCATTTAGTTAAGGCATCAATTACAGAATTCCCCCCAAGTGCCTGCCTTGAGATTTCTACCAGGGTCCAGAACAGATGCTACAAGCGGCTGAGGATTCTAGTCTGAGGGATCTCAATGAATCTAAGCACGCTGAGTTCGTTAGTCCATTCATTTTATTCTTCTAAGTCAATTCTATCTGCACAGCTTCTCTTCTGCTCTCTTCCTTAGCTCCTCCCGGTCCCTCCCGCTCCCGGTCCCTCCCGCTCCCGGTCCCTCCTGCTGTTCTCTCATGATTCTATCTAGTTCTTTCCATCTCCATCCTCATCTTTGTTCTCCTCCATCAATCCTCTTCTGCCTTTCTCTCATATCTATCTAGTTCTTTCCATATTCCTCTGCTCTTTGTTACCCCAAGCATTATATATATATATACCCATTCATTAACAACTTGTTACAAAAACTACAAAGTAAACTCTCAGGGATGGGTATTCTGATAAGAGTCACACTTGGCAAAGACTTGGTCAGCTTAATTGGTGACTGACAACAGCTGTAGGCTGTGAAAACTTCTGGCTATCTCTTAAGGGAATAGCTACAGGGTTATAAGGAAAGAAATTAAACCAATGAGAGATTTAAGGAAAAGGCAAATAATATATGTACTATTTTATGTGATTATTAATATCCAGATATGGTTACTCAGTTAATGGCCTTTTTTCTGTTAGTCACCTGAATCTCAGGACCTATATATAATTAGCCTACTGAGCTTAAAATCATGCATTTAAAACTGGTGTAGAAGTATATGCAAAGTGTTAGTTGTTTTTTGAATCAGAGTGGGGAGGTGCTGGTGGAGGAAGCTTAGGGCAACATAGGTGCTGTTGATTTCTTTTTTTTTAAAAGAGTTATTTATTTATTATGTACACAGAAGAGGGCGCCAGATCTCATTACAGATGGTTGTGAGCCACCATGTGGGTGCTGGGAATTGAACTCAGGACCTCTGGAAGAGCAGTCGGTGCTCTTAACCTCTGAGCCATCTCTCCAGCCCGCTATTGATTTCTTGGACTAAGATACACCAAGGCTAGACACCTGCACTATCACTTCTAGATTTCTATAATTCTGAAGAGTTTTGATACAACAAGGCCAGGCACCTGCAGTTCCACTCTGTGAAAGTTCCACGAGGACACTTTGTCTGGCCAGTATTTACCTTGTCTGTGGCTAAGGATGGAGAACAAGACCTCTAAGTTCTACAGTCCACATGGAACAATAGACCTAGTATGAAGCATATTTTAGTGTGTTTCTATTCATTAAAAATTGTACAGTTATGCCGGGCAGTGGTGGTGCATGCCTTTAATCCCAGCACTTGGGAAGAAGAGCCAGGCGGATCCCTGTGAGTTCGAGGCCAGTCTAGGCTACCAAGTGAGTTCCAGGAAAGGCGCAAAGCTACACAGAGAAACCCTGTCTCGGGGGGGAAAAAAAAGATAAGAATTTTAAAAAAATTTGTACAGTTAAATAAGAAGCCATCTTCTAGACTATCCACAATTATGTGTGCCCATAAGACTGAGATGCAGTCATGAGAGTAACATGGAGATGCACAGAAAATGGAGAGAATCATAGCTGTTATTGCACAAGAAGTTTATAACAAGAAACAGCCAGTTCATTCAAAAGGCAGTAATTCCACCATGCCTTGTGTGATGGTTTCTACTAAGAGAACGCCTAGTTCTGATAGGTTGACCTTCTGAACTCTAGTTGTCACTGCTGTATACTCCACAGTCTTTTGCTACCAGTAGCTCTCAATAATCAATGAGGAAAGAGCCAACATCAATTAGCAAAAGAAGAGCCAAAGGTCCTGTGATGACTGACATCAGAGTTACTATCTAGAAGGAACCTGGAAATGAGAATAGGGATCAGTTATTTATTTCATCTCAGGTCCCCCTTTTTACAACATTTTCTTTTTATTTTTTAAGTACAACTAGATTATTTCTAATGATTCCTGAGTGGTTTATATAGAAACAACATTTTTCTCTTATAGCTGTAGAATAACCTCTCTGTTTTATATAGAAAGCAGGTTGAGTGCCCTATCATAGCCCTATAGAACTATTTCAGCTAATGAAACTACCTGTTGATAGATCTGGGTCTACTTGGTTTTAATGAGTACCTTTCCTGGTATGCCAATAGACACTATAGGTCGGTATTTTGTCCCTATGACAGAGTTTCCTTTTGATATAGCATTTCAGCTTCTTGGGGGACAAGGGGCAACATACTCTCTTCTGTAACTACTTCCTGCTGAAACTAGGATGTTGTTGTCAGGGCCCAGGAAGTCTGGAATGCTAGTCAAAGGCAAGGAGGGAATTCCTGCAATGGGGCATTCATCAGAAGCATCTGGATCACTGACCCAGCTGAAGAGACAGGGAGCAATCACATCAGCTGGAATGGTCCACATCAGCCTTCAGCAAGTCCAGGGCTCCAGTCATTTGGAGCAGGTTGTAGTCAGCAGCTGATGCTCAGATAGTCAGCCAAGTGGAAATCTGCTGAGACAGATATAGACTAGGGACAGAAGTTAGAAACATAAAAACTTAAAGGAAAATATTATATTTGGAACTTTGAGGCCCATAGTCCTAGTAATTGGAGAAGGGGAGGTGTCCCAAGATCAGGAGAGAGAGAAAGAGATATTACCCTCTGAGAGATATTACCCTCAGGAATAGACAGGTGGGGAAACTTAGGCTGTACTTATCTGGAGTCCTTTTGACCTGTGAAAGTCGATTCAAGTCTCATGACTTCCCAGATTCTCTGAAGCTTACATGAATTTTTCAGTTTACAAAAAGTCATAAAAGTTTTAGATATATTAACATTACCTGTCTGTACTAAAATTCACAATGTAGAAAAAGCAGCTAACAGGTATCTGTAAAACAGCCGGAATTGATTCATACCTTTGAGTCCTAGCAAAATCTATGGAGGTTAAAAAACATGCACATTTTCTTTCTGTCCAGAGAGCCAGATATGATTGGACTGAAATATCTTTAGCCCAGTGAGAGGCACCTTTAAGTCTATATTTAGAAGATAACCAAAAGAAATCTAAAATATTGAGCTGGTGGCTGAACTGTAGTAAGTCACTGCTCTACCAGCTTATCAGAACTCTATTAATGTGAAACTCTAAATTTTTATACCATAGAAGGGGCAAGATCTGAAACATTTCTTAAATGTTTCACATATCTTAAATCATTCATTTATACCTTTATAACTTTCATTTACATCTTAAATCATTTTTCTGAGCCCCTCAGAACTGATTTAAGCTTTCACACCCTCAGACATTTATATATCTTAGACCCTCAGAATTTACATAGACTCTCATGTCCTCAGACCTTCATATACCTTAGAACATTTTCTTAGACCCTCAAAACTTGCATAGACTTTAACATTCTTTCTTTCCATCTAATCATTTACCAGAGAAACAAGCAGTTATTACTGAGAACAGTCATTTCAAACCATGTTCCTTTTGTGGAAAGTTGTACCTGTTTATCTTTTAATATGAAGCCTGTTAGCAAGGCAAACCTGTCTGCCTTTTCTCAACAGAAGATCTAGTATCTCTAGAAAGAGAAAGGCTTGAGTTTTACATATGAAAATGGTCTGACAAGCTGGCCTCAGCCAGAAGAATTGGGTTGCCTGCTGTCATTAAGCTGACAAACTTATAGCTAGCCTAGCTGTCAACACCATCAGAGATCTGAGAAGGATAAATTATAGCATAATATTTTCCTTTAAGTTCCTAAATTTAACTTCTGTCCCTAGTCTGTATCTGTCTCAGCAGATTTCCACTTGGCTGACTATCTGAGCATCAGCTGCTGACTACAACCTGCTCCAAATGACTGCGAGCCCTGGACTTGCCGAAGGCTGATGTGGACCATGCCAGCTGATGTGATTGCTTCCTGTCTCTTCAGCTGGGTAAAGTCCAAATGTCCTATGTATCAGTTAATGGACTAGTCCATTACCTAGACAGTCATCCCCAGCTCCTGTGGTCTCCATGGCCTTGAGGGAAGAGGTACCAGGGCAGCATCAGTTTTCAGCTGCCAGGTCCAGAAGGTGAGAGGTTTTCCTATGAGGAGGAACATGGAGGAGACTGACCTCACTTTGTCTAGGCAAAGTGAGGCAATCAACTCTTCAGTGCACTGCTTGTCCACAGTTTGGGCAGGGTCCTGGCAGCAGTTATGGAATTGGGGCAATCTTGCCCAGTGGTTAGCATTACCAAACCCAGGTAGAGTCATTGTGGTGCCATGTCATCTTCTTTGGAGACCTCAGGGTCACTACTGGAAGCTGGGAGTCTTTGTCATAGTAAGCTTTCTCAATTAAACAATTTAAATGTCATATTCATCATATCTCTGACAAGTTGAGGACCATTATCTATTAAGTATCTCAGAGATAAACAAACCTAGGCTTAACTTTGAAAACATATCTAACATGACTATAAGTTTAATTATTATTGGTGATTTCTTAATTATACATTATTTATTAATTATACATGTATTTCTTAATTATACATTACATATTTAAATGTGCTTCACAAGTATAATACCTTCAACAAGAGTAGAAACATATATACAGTATAACAAAAATAACCTTAAATTTGTATCAGTGTACAAAAATCATACCAACGTGAAATATTTGAGACTAGTAGTTGTTTTTTAGTTTAAAAGATTAAATAATCCAACCTTTCCTATATCTACCTGCCCCACTTTTTGAAAAAGATCCCTGAATCTAACTTCCTTTTTTTAGTTTCTCCTTGACCATGACTGTTAGTTATTAAGTTGGCGCTCTTACCCCGCGAGGAACACGTCCCGAACACGACAAATCCACAGAAGAGCTGTTTATTAATATAGGATAGAAAGAGACGTGACACTCCTATGTGAAGCACACACGTGAGTGAGGAGAGGAGAGAAGAGAAGAGAGGAGAGAGAGGAGAGGAGAGAAGAGAGGAGAGAGAGAGAAAAGAGGAGAGAGACCTGTGCAACATGGCGCCGGCTTTTTAAAGAGTGAGCCACGCATGCGTACAGGATTGCATGTGGCTACTCCACGCATGTGCGTAGATTACATGGCCTCGCATGCTTTATGCAACCATGTAAAGCCACGGAGTCCTAGTCACGCAAGATGTTCTGACCTGGAAATGGCTATTTTGAACCGGAAATAACTAGGCGGTCCGCCGGGGAAAGTCCCACCGTGTGGACATGTGATTTCCTATCAATGGTCAATAACAACTTGCAACCAACCCTCCTTAAACAATGACAAACATCCACCAAATGACAAGAACACACCCACCTCTTGGGAATGTGGGTGACATGTTCTCTAGACTGTTTCCTAGGGGCGACAGCATCTCTAAGGGACCCTTAGAGAATTGAGATAATGGTCCAGTCCTGGGAGAGCTGGCTGTTTGGTCTTTGTTTAGTCTCTGTGTAATGGGAAAGTGTAGAGCTCATCTGAAGTCTTGGCTGGAGTAGTTTGTGAGGCTGAACTATCTCAGCTAGCAGCTTTGAAGTTGTTCTGGATGTAGATTTTTGAGGAAACTGTAACTGAGGCATTCTGAGAGGCTGGATCATTTGGGCTATCCATCTTATCTTTATTTGTGTCTGGTCCTTTGTTCTGAAAACATACAGACTTTAAAAGGTAATATACATATCTGTTAACACAGGTATGGAATGTGCAGTGAGCATAAAGTCAGCTAAAGACTATTTTTTTTTTTATGTTTGAGCAGGTTATTTGTGTCTGGCCCTTTGTTCTGAAAACATACAGACTTTTAAAGGTAATATACATATCTGTTAACACAGGTATGGAATGTGCAGTGAGCACAAGTCAGCTAAAGACTATTTGTTTTATGTTTGAGCAGGAAAAAGGCATCTGTCAACTTTATAGGTCCATTTGGACTGTATAACCAAACTGTTATAAGGACTTGATAATTAAAAAAAAATTATCATGTCTCATCCAGTCTCAGAGTTGTTCCCATGTGGAGGGATCAGCATATATGTCACCTGTCCTGCAGTCTTTCCTGGCTTCCTCCCTTACATCTGCAGGTAAGATCCTCAGGAGGTTTCCTCTGGGTAAACCCGATCTTTATTAATTTTGGAAGAATCTGTAGCTTTAGTTTCCTGTAAGCATAACCTCTCCCCTGATGCAACACATTATCTGACTTCTATTCTGAAATCAAGATGTCCCTAAAGTGTAGGGGCTGGTTTAATTCAGCAGTCCTTTATAATAACTTACTAGCTTTCTTAAGACTAGGACTTGCAAGCAGGGACTAGGGAAGCCTAGAAGCTAGCATTATCCTTGACAAGTTCATAGGCACCAGTCATGTGTTAATGGAAGGGCCACCAGTTCCTTTTGACAGAGATAATGAGAATGACTCTCTTTTTAGCAAGCAGGAATTTTCTTCAAGCCCCAGAGGGAATGGGAGCTTTATCTAAATGCGTGACCTTGAGAAAAGAATTTTATAGCTTTATCTCTGTTAAGTTTGAGTCTTAAAAAACAATTCCTGAATTGAAGTTCCTTTTAGTATCAAAATAAAACTTCAAGGTCGGGGATTTAGCTCAGTGGTAGAGCGCTTGCCTAGCAAGCACATATGTGGTCAGGAGGAAAAGGAGATGCCGGTGCAAAATGGCACCAGCTTTATAAAGGGTGGGCCGCGCATACATACAGGAACTCGTGTGGCTACTCCAAACATGCACGTAGATTACATGGCTGCACGTGCACTTTATACAACCATGCAAAGTCCCAGAGTCCTAGTCACGCGAGATATTTTGACCCAGAAATGGCTATTTTGAACAGGAAATAATTAGGTGGTCCGCCAGGCAAGCCCAACCGTGTGGGCATGTTGTGACTTCATATCACAAGGCCCAGAGACCACAGACCCCAGAGTGTCTTTTGCTTCTGCTGTGCCTTTACATGATTGTTGTGGCTGTCTTCCTCTGGTATCTGGCATGGTGTGAATGGGTGTGAGGAGATCCCCACTGCCTGTAATGTAGTATGTTTATCTTATGGAAACATCCTGTTCTACTGGGCTTTTTATCTGTAGATTGTCATGAAGATGAATCCTTCCTAAGCTGTACTGTCTAATTGATAATAATAATGATAGCTTATACAGAGTTTTGATGAATAAAAATAAATACAAGGAAGTGTCACACAGCTAGAACACATGAGTTTCTATTGAGGAGCTGTATAGACTGTGACTTAGGTTAATGATTTTTTTTTTAAATTGAGTCCCAGTTAGCTCAGCTAGCTTAAATTCTTTTAACCTTAATGTTGGGAGGTGTGTTCACAGGTTTCAGAATGCATCACAGCTGAAATAAAGCTTTGAAAATAACTTAAAGTTAGATTTAGATGTTTTTGTCAAGTAGCTTTGAGGTGAAAAATCCAAGAAGATAAGTTTAAGTTTGTGATTCCTTTAAGATTTCTAATAAGACTACCTTTCAAGGTAAGTAATAAAGTAATTGGCCCTTTCTTTGTAACTGCAAAATGCAGCCTGCCAGTAAAAGACCTAATTAAGGAGAATACCTTGCTTGCCCACATGGTTAATCTATAACAAGTTGCTTGGGTATAAATGTTTGTGGGTTCTTGGGATAATTTGTTTTTCACCTGTTACAGGTAAAATGTTTAATCATGTAAGGGATATGGAAAACATGCTGGTTTTTACTGTTTGTTTTGTATTCATTGTAATCATTCACTTGAAAAATAGAATGTAACCACATTGTAATTCCTATATTGCTTGAAAAAGTTTGCTGGGGTATATAAGCTGTAAGGGAAAAAATAAAGATAGAGTTAAAGAGTTAAAATGGGCTAGAAGGAAACCATCAAGAATGAGAGAGTTAGAAGGAACTAGAAGGAAAATATCAAGAATAAAGATAGAGTTATGCTGTGGATATTGCTCTGTATAAATAAAATGCTGACTGGCCCATGGCCAGGCAGGAAGTATAGGCAGGACAAGCAGAGAAGAGAATTCTGGGAAGTGGAAGGCTGAGGCAGAGAGATGCTGCCAGCCACTGCCATGAGATGTTAAGATACCAGTAAGCCACGAGCCATGTGGCAACTTATAGATTAATAGAAATTGGTTAATTTAAGATATAAGAACAGTTAGCAAGAAGCCTACCATGGACATACAGTTTGTAAGCAATATAAGTCTCTCTGTGTTTACTTGGTTGGGTCTGAGTGGCTGTGGGGCAGGCGGGTAAGAGAGATTTGTCCTGACCAGGGCCAGGCAGGAAAACTCTAGTACAGAATTAGTAGGAAAACATCAAGAATGAGAGAAGGAAATCACCAGGAAAATAATAGAGAATGCAAAAGAAGAATAAAGAAAAGGTCTGAAGGAAACCAACAAGAGAGTGTGTGAGTGTCTTTTTCCCTGACCCCCTCAGATAGAAAAGTTTTAGTATACGCTGACTCTGTAGATTCTGTTTGAGCCCTGGGCTTTCTGGAGGCAGCAATAGCTAGATACACATTCTCAAGTATGAATAGACCTTAGGTAAGGAGACACATTCTCTAAGCCAGTGGCTCTCAACTTTCTCAATGTTTCAACCCTTCAATACAGTTTCTCATGTTGTGCTGACCCCCCTCCAACCATGAAATCATTCTTGTTGCTATTTTACAACTGCAATTTTGCCATTGTTATGAATCTCCGTGCAAACATCTGACAGGTAGGTGGTCCTAGGCTACCCCCATAAAAAGGTCTTTCAACCCCCAAAGGGCTCAGGCTCATAGGCTGAGAAGCTGCTCCAGCCCTTTGCCAGACTGCTTAGGTCTTGCTGCATCACAAGAAATGAACATCCCAGTTTCTGGTGTTTAGTATTTGGTGCTTATAACTGTATCCTTAATTTTCAGCTTTTTATTTAAGTTCAAATATTAACAATATAAAGCACTTTATAAACTTAAAATGTCCCACAGCCTTATAAATTTAAATATTTTAAAAACTATTCCTTAAAAAATATTGTTTTTAATTTTTTCTGTAAAAGTCTAAAATTCCCTTTTTAAAAAAGTTTATAATCACTCAATTTTATGCTCCTACAATGTCAAAAATAAAGTACCTGATCTTTTTTTTTTTTTTTTTTTTTTTTACTTTAAGAGGGAAGATACATGGCATAACCACAATCTGCATAAGGCAAAACCAAGCTTCGATAGTGCAAACAATCCAAAGCTCAGTATCTGGGATTCATTCACAATCCTTTGGGTTTTCTAGATCACCTCTTTGGCCCCATCCTTGGCAGTATACACATAACCTGCCTTCTAGATCCCAGCCTGCTCCATTCCACTGTGGCTGGTGTTACTGGTGACTATCACATGGCACTAACATTTCTAAAACTGCTAAGGTCCGCCATTGCAACCAGGCTATCTTTATGAACTCTAACCCTGCCACAATTTGCAAGTCTCAGCTGTTCCCCCATGATCCCTTCATATCTTTAAAACCATTATCACCTGGGTGACTCTTAAATTACAAAGTCTAGCTGTCAGAGCAAGGTACATTCTTGCATATGAATGCATGGAGGTGCAGCTTTTATATGTTATTAAACAAGCATTGTTTTTAAATCCTATCTTTAATCAACCTTGTTTTTAGGACAGGACAGGAATTACCATACAAATATCCATCCCAATCTGAAATATCTTGGGGACCTGTTATTGCCTCCTTGGTAGGTCCTCTCCATGTGGTCTCCTTTAATCAAGATGGTGGTGAAATCACATGACATCTGTCTTCTCTAACCCTATCAAAGATGGCTGCCAGCTATGTGGCTGCCTAAAGATGGTGGCAATCCAAAATAGAATCATGTCACAGGGTTCCTTTAAAATTACTCATGCATAGATTGGCTCCTTTAAAACTATCCATGCAGAGATTTTTAATTATCAACTCCCAGTGTTACTAATTTTAACCATTCTTTTCAGATTTTACAGATTTTTAACCATAGCCAACAAAATAAACTTATAAATCTCGAGATACTGAATGTTCACACAAACAAAATCTATTTTTTTGGCTGTTCTACTTTTATTTCTTTCCCCTGTCACTGTGTCTGGGACTCAGACTGACACAGTGACATAGAAGAAACTTTTAAACATGCCCGGGTCTAGTGAAGGGAGAGCCATAGTCCAGCTCTAGAGCCAGCTTCCAAATAAAATAGAACAGCATAAAACAATTTTAACATTATCTATACCAAAAAGACATTTGAACTCCTGCTAACCTGAATCCAGTGACCAGAGAGCTCAAAGATAAATTCTGAGGTTTGGCTATAAATGCAGCCATGTGGTCACTAATGGCTGGCATGAAGAAACAGAAAAAATATCTGACCCATTTCTGTCTCAGCTCCATGCTTGCAACAAAATTTACAAACTCACCAGAAAACACAGACAAAACTTTCCAACAAAACAAGCATAGACAACTTTCTCAAGAAATAGACAAAACTTTCCAACAAGACAAAACTTTTCAAGGAAAACAAAAACTTTCCAACCAGAACCAAATGAGCAGACGATATGTCAATATATGCCCTGAATGGGAGAATATTAAGGTCCTGTCAGACTCCCTCCATGTCCCAGATAGGGATCTGTAGCACGAATTCTAATTGGTCTTAATAATTAAAACCCAGAGTCAGATATATGGGTAAATGCTGAAAGACCAGAGAGACAAAGGAGCAAGCCACAGCCACCTCTTACCTTGCCAACAACTCAGCCTTTTTAGACAGGCAAGCACCTGTCTCCTCCCACCTTATCACCTCTCTCTACCCAGCCATATCACTTCCTGTTTCCTCCTCCCAAGTGCTGAGATTAAAGGTTTATGCCTCCACCACTTGTCCTCTATGGTTAACTAGTGGCTAGCTCTGCACTCTGATCTCCAGCAAGCTTTGTTAGAGCACAAACAAAATACCACAACATTTCCCCCTTTTTGTCTAAAATTTTTTAAAGCTTATAACTAATATAAGAAAAACTATATACAATAAGTACAATAACTACATACAATATATACAGGCAATAAATACATCAACTATGTCTAGTCCATAAACATTTGACAAATTCAGAGAAAATACTCCATATCTACCCTATCTTGGTAAGTCCTAAAGGTTGTACCCAATTCACTTTCTATTCTAACTTGTGTTACCAAAACTATCTTTTAATGTCTCTCAACCTTATACACTTAACACCTCTTTAGTTAATTGCTTTTCTGAATCTGGTAACAAGGAAAACTATAACTAGCATTTATAAATAATATTAAGCCTCCTAGTCAATTATTTGGGAAGTGCTACCAGCTATTTGTGAGTTGCTGTGGAACAGAAACTTCTGCCTACATGTGACGCCCATATGTTTGGCAAGAATTTCCACATAAAACCTGAGAAAGCTTTAAAAAAAAAAAAAGGGTTCTAAACACACAAAAAAGGAGTCAAATGAAGCTTCTTGGTAACCATCTTTTCTCAGGTAGGTTCTGTTTGTTTGCATCAAGCAGAGGTGTGGCTCCTTTAAGAGATGGTTTCCTGACCAGCATTAGCCCCCAAAACTGCAAAACTGCGTGACTCATTTAAGAGGCTCTGCTGCCAAACACTTAAATGGGGTTTGAGCAGTGGGTGGCACACTACTCGGTGGTGGTGTGGACCCCAAAACGCCCCAGAGTTAGAACAGTAAACATGGATTTCAGAGCTGGCAGTAAATGTGCCTCCGCTATGAGACTAGCTTCTCAAGGAACCAAGGAATGGGGCAGAGCTAGCGCTGAAGCTGCAGCTTTAGTCCTAGCCATGCCCAATTAGCAGCCTAAATGCTCATGTGGTCAGAAAAAGATAGAGATATGTAGTTAAGATAGATTAAAAAACAAAAACAAAAAACCTCTGAGCTGGTTACAGTGTGTTTAAAAATATGTAGGCTTGGGAGAGTAAAGAGAAGGTATAAACAGTCATAGAAAAGAAATACATATGTTTAAAATAATAAAATCCTTAAAAAGGGAGTAAAGTAATATAAAGAAGCTATGTATATAGTTAGAGTTTTCCTGCCTGACCCACAGTCAGGACAAATCTTTCTCACCTGCCAGGCCCATAGACGCTCAGAACCAACCAAGTAAACACAGAGAAACTTATATTGTTTACAAACAGTATGGCCATGGCAGGCTTCTTGTTATCTACTTTTTCCATCTTAAATTAACCCATTTCTATTCATCTATACTTTGACACATGGCTTGTGGCTTACCAGTGTCTTTACATGTTGCTTGTCATGGCGGCGGCTGGCAGTGCCTCTCCCAGCCTTCCACTTCCCATAATTCTCTTCTTCCTTCTCCTGCCTACCCTATCCTTCCTGCCTGGCTACTGGCCAATCAGCACTTTATTTTACCCAATCAGAGCAACATTTGACATACAAGAACATTCCACAATACATGTAAAGATGGAAAATACACAGAGAGTCTGGATACTGTATGTTATTGTGTTGCCTTTGAATTGTTTGACAGCTGAGGAAGGAGCAACAGATGCTAAGAGACATTTGACTATAAATGTTGCTGAATTAATCTAACCTATATGTTTTAAAAATGCCTTGATTTCAAATTTTAAGTCAAAAGATATGTTACTTTGGAGAAGAGGTTATTCTTTTGTTTCCACAGGAAATAAGAGGCTGTGGATTCATCTGGGTTAAGAAAACTAAGGTTTGATCAGGGAAGACCCCCTGGAAAATCTCTGATGGAAACAGATGGCCCAGATGATCCAACATTTCAGAGCACCTCTGTTGCAGTTTCCTCTGAGTTCTGCATCCAGAATAGCTTCAAGGCTGAGATGATCCAGCCTCATAGACTACTCCAGCCAAGACTTAACCATTATCCTAATTTTCTCAGAGCCCCCCCTGAGATTATCAGTACTCCTAGTCAGGCGGTAGTCTAGAGAACTATACCCACATTCCTGAAAACAAATTGTGGATATTTGTCATTATTTAGGGGGGTTGGTTACAAACTGTTATGGGTAATGATCAGGAAAAAAGCTAGACAAAGGAAATTAGATTCAGAGATCTTGTTCTGAAAAGAAAATTGGGGACATAGAAGTGATAAGATAAAAGGGTAGATTATTGAATCTACTTTAATCCAAAAAAACAACTATTAATTTTACATATTTTATAATAGTATGGATTTGGGTTTATTGATACAAATTTAAAGTTAATTTTGTTATACTGTATGTATATTTCTACTCTTCTTTAGGGTATTATGTTTATGTAGCTCATTTTAAAATGTAATATATAGCCGGGCAGTGGTGGTGCACGCCTTTAATCCCAGAACTTGGGAGGCAGAGCCAGGCGGATCTCTCTGAGTTTGAGGACAGCCTGGACTACCAAGTGAGTTCCAGGAAAGGTGCAAAGCTACACAGAGAAACTCTGTCTCAAAAAAAATGTAGTATGTAATTAAATACAGATTAAGAGTCATCTATAGTAGCAAACTTATAGTCACGTTAGGTATGTTTTCAAGATCATACAGAGATATATTTCAGATAGATAGGCAATGTTCAAACACCTCAAAGACCTACAGAATATGGCATTTAGTGTTTAATAACCTAAGGCTTTTCATGACAGTGAGACATCTCTCCTCCTGGCAGCACCAATCTACTTCAGGGAAGATGATGGACATCGAAGAAACTCCATATGGAGTTTGTTTCTTTATGGCAAAAGCTAGCCATGTGGGCAAAGAAAGTGCCCTTTCCTTGGCTGCTGACAGTATGCTGTCCAAACTGGACAAGCAGGACACAAAAGAAAGTGGCTGCAGAACTTTGCCAAGACAAGGTGGGACAGTCCTTCAAAAATCCTGTTTCACAGATAAGTCTGTCAGATATGCTAGGCCTGTATGCTGAAGATGGATGCCCCAACATTACAGAGGAACCTTGGGTGACTGTCCAGGTAGCTTGAGGTTCCTGTCATTTGGTAGCATTTTACCCTTCTGGGGTCTTTGATGGAGTTGAAGACAAAATAGTTATAGTTTTCCTTAGTTCTAATAGAAAATAAATTAGACACAAAATTCAGACTTACCAAGATAAGATAGGTAAGTATCTTCTCTAATTTTACCAAATACAAATGGCTTAGATAGTGTTACTGTAATTCTTACTTAATAACTTTTTTGTTGTATATAATCTTACTATGTTAAAGTTAAAACTTTTTTTAATTAGACAAAAAGGGTGAAATTCTGTGGAACAATCTTTGTACACTGTAAATGTGCATTGTTCTTATTGTTAATAATAAGTTAACAGGCTGGCAGTTGGGCAGGAAGTTAGGTGGGAAAGCCAAACTGAGAATGTTGGGAAGGAGAAGGGCAGTGTTGGGAGTCACCAGCCAGATGCAGTAGAAGCAAGATGAGAATGCCGCACTGAGAAAAGGCACCAAGCCATGTCGCTAAACATAGACAAGAATTATGGGTTAAGTGTAAGAGCTAGTTAGTAATAAGCCTGAGCTACCAGCCAAGCATCTACAAGTAATATTAAGCCTCTGGGTCAATTATCTGGGAAATAGCTGCTGGGTATTTGGGATTTGCTGGTGGGACAGAAACGTCTGGCTACAAGGATCCCACAGAACAGAACCAGACGATGACTAACCAGGAGGCCTCCAGAGATGCTTGCTGCATTTCTCAGCATGGAAGTTCACTCTGATAGTCTGCAAACTGCAGGCAGTTTTAGAGCCTTGGAACATCTCAAAGCACATGCCTTCTGAAGTGGCCCCTTGGCCCCAGAACTCTGGAGTGAAGGTCCAGCTTTAGAATTTGGGTGGGTGGTCTGAATCTTGCTGGGGCCTCCAGAAAATGTTAATCCCACCAATTGAGACCAAGACCACTACCACAGTTTAAAGCCAAATTTGAAGTTTTAATTAAATACTGGCCAGGTGGATGGGATCAAGCCAGGTCCATACCTAGATTCTCAGGATATGGCCCAGAATCACAGTTTGCAGCAGCTTAAGAAGGAAAACCCGTAATTCATTGCATTTCTCATCAGGTCCAATCAGGGGCAAGCATACATCCTGATATACCTCCAGTCTGTGAGCCTCCCACCCACATGTAATCAAGCACATTGGTACAGATGGGTCAAACAAACTAGTTTAGGGGAATGAAAAACATGTGACTTGTTATCTCCATAAACAATAGCTTCCAGTACTCTTGAACACATTGGCACAGGAGATCACTTCCTAAATATAACACCAGCAGCACAGACACTGAGCACAACAATTAATAAGTAGGACCTCTTGAAACTGTGAAGCTTTTGTAGGGCAAAAGACAGGGTCAATAAGACAAAAAGACAGCCTACAGAATGGGAAAAGACCTTCACCAACCCCACATCTGACAGAGGGCTGATCTCCACATTATATAAAGAACTCAAGAAACTAGACATCAAAATACTGAACAATCCAGTTTTTAAAAATGGACTAAAGAGCTAAACAGAGAATTCTCAAAAGAAGAATCACAAATGGCTGAAAGACATTTAAAGAAATACTCAACATCCTTAATCATCAGAGAAATGCAAATCAAAATGACTCTGAGATACCACCTTACACCTGTCAGATGGCTATGATCAAAAACACTAATGACAGTCAATGTTGGAGAGGATGCAGAGCAAAGGGAACACTCCTCCACTGTTGGTGGGAATGCAAACTTGTAAAACCACTGTGGAAGTCAGTATGGCGGTTTCTCAGAAAACTGGGAATCGATCTACCTCAAGACCCAGCCATACCACTCTTGGGCATATACCCAAGGAATGCTCAATCATACCACAAAGATACATGCTCAACTATGTTCATAGCAGCACTATTTGTAATAGACAGAACCTGGAAACAACCTAGATGCCCATCAACTTAAGAATGGATTAAAAAAATGTGGTACATATACACAATGGAGTACTACTCAGCAGAGAAAAACAATTTGACAGCATGAAATTAGCAGGCAAATGGATGGAACTAAAAAATATCATCCTGAGTGAGGTAACCCAAACCCAGAAGGACAAACATGGTATGTACTCATAAGTGGATCTAGATACAAAGCAAAGAACAATCAGACTGTAACCCACAGAACCAGGGAGGCTATATAGCATGGGGGACTCTAGGATGACTGTGGCTTATAATAAGTTTTGGTTTTACTCAATTACTGGGCAAGCCTCAATGAAACATTTCACTATTGATATAAGAATTTATACTGTATCAAGCTGATAATAGAAAAATTGAAATTAATCCATTAAAAAGAAAAGAAAAAGTTGAACTATTAAAAAACAAACATATTTTGCTAAAGCAAAAAGGGGAAACTAGGGGCTCATCATTCCTCTCCACATTCTATTCTTTCCCTTGTTTTATATATTTAAAATTTTTTATTGGTGGATTCTGCTGGAGTATCCACTACAGATAAGCACCAGAGGGCTCCTGTTGCAAATCACCCTCTGGAGCAATGGAAGGATCTTTCTACTGACACTTGGAGGGGACCCGATCTGGTGTTAGTGTGGGCCTGGGGTTCTGCTTATGTCTTTCCTCAGGACAATGAAATTCCTCATTGGATTTCTGAGCACTGTGTGTGCCCTGTGGCTGCAGCTGAAGCCCAACATGGCAGAGACCTATTGGGCCTTTGTGTGAAAAACTCTCCCCTTCCGATGCCAATGGGGATTGAAAGCCCAATATGGCCAGCTTTGGCAAGCATTAATGTAAGCCTTGGAACTGCAGCCATGTGGTTGGATTCTCCAGAAGGTAATGTATGGTAACTCCTTTTTCAAGTATGTTTGAGAATGTGTCACCCAGACACCTAGGAGATTAAGGATAACACTGAAGATCACTGACCTCCATTTATTAACAGTAGCATGCCAGCTAAGCATTTTCATTCTCACAATCCTATTCAAGCTGGAGCAGTACCTACTTCTCAGGAGTGGCTCTGTGCAACACTTTTTGACCTCCTGAAATTCACTTAGCCCCCTTTGAAGATACTTTAAAATTTGTGAGCCTGAATGTAGCCATTATGAAACCATTAGTTCTTGTGAGCTGCCTGTTTTTTCTTTATGGTTCTTAGTTGTTCTTTTGCAGAGCTGCCAGCTTAAGTGGTGCTGGGATCAAGAAAAATGGGCCTTGGTGGTTTGTGTTCCTGGAGTTGTGTCCATGCCAGTAGACACCCACACGCTCCAGAAGAGAATTTGACATCGCTGCCACCATTGTTGCTGTTATAACAGTGACAACCACCACTACTATTGTTTCTGGGATTGCCACTTTATAATTGGTTACTACAGCTAGCACAGTGGAGACTGTGGCAGCAAAAGTAGCTACCACAGTTAGTTAATCTTTCATTCTATTGGGCATGACAAATTTAAATCAATAGTTATATACATTTCGATTGGCTTTGAAAGTTACAAATTTACAAACTCAAGTTCCATTTGTTTTGGGGATACCATCTTACAAGGACTCCAATTTGCAGTAAGGCTCATTAAGGAAGGGAATGGCTCAGTTGCCTTTAGCCTACTGGCTATGGGTGGGTTAAGACTTCTGTTGGTTTTTTCTGTGTCGAACACACAGATTGCAAGCCCAGTGCCACTTAGAGATCTTTGGCAACAGTTAACTCTGCAGCTCTCACAAGATTGAGCCTGTATGATAATGAGTATTCAGAGATGGGTAATACCTAGGGGGCACTCACCAACCTAAGACAGAACTCCTGTGTGGCCTGGACAGGTGTCTCCATGATGGGTAAGGTGACCTGCTGATGTCCCAGCAAGCCTTGCTTGCTGACCTTGACCTTGATATCCTCCCTATGCTAATTCCCTGCAAGATTCCACCCTCCTGAATGCTTAAGGGAAGCTCCTTGTTTGTGTATCCAGCATATTGGGTGTTAACCACTTAGATGCAAGAATGTAAAACATCAGAAGCGAACTTCTGCCCTCTGGGGTTCTCCCATTGTGCTGTAGCCTGTATTTAAGACCTCCTCCCTCCTTCAATAAATGGCATTTGGTATTCAAAAAAAAAAAAAAAAAGGAAAGAAAGAAATGAAATGAAGACAGCGATGTTCTAAAAAAGGAAGTGGTGATAGTGTCATGGGTCTATGAGGATGCTGGACTAAAGTCTATCAAATTGTGCAATCAGAAAAATTGTATACTATGTGAATTATCTGTCAATAAAGATCTTATAAAAATAAAAATAAAAAAATAAAAACCTTAAAAATGGGAAAAGAAAAAATTATTAAAAAAAAAGAAACTTGGCAAGTAGAAGAAACGTAGCTCCAACAATAACCAGGAAGTAGGGGCTTGGATTCTACTGTTACCTGGAGAGAAGACTGGGTCCCACCATCTCACAGTGAGGCAGGTGAGCATCAGGACGGCTGAGCAACCTGGGACCCACTTTTGGATGGATGCAGTTATACACATACCCCTTTCCCAACAGTATATCTGGTGACCTGGTGATGCAGGGACCCCACCTGTATTAAACTGTCTGTACATCCCACCTCAAATGATGAAGTAAACCAGTGGTGGCTCATACTTTTAATCCGAGCACTTGAGAGACAGAGGCAGGCAGATCTCTGTGATTTAAAGGCCAGCCTGGTCTACAGAGTGAGTTCCAGGACAGCCAGAGCTACACAGAGAAACCCTGTCTCAGAAAACAAAACAAAAATATGGAGTAAATTGTTCCTACCTAGCAAAAACAAACAAAAAAAACAAACAGCCAGGCAGTGGTGGTGCACACCTTTAATCCCAGCTCTCAGGAGGCAGAGGCAGGCCAATCTCTGAGTTTGAGGCCAGCCTGGGCTACAGAGTGAGTTCCAGGACAGCCAGGACTACACAGAGAAACCCTGTCTCGGAAAAAAAAAAAATAGCTTCCAATATTTCATGAACTTTCTGTCTTTGGGTAAGGGGCTTGCAGATCAGAGGAATTTTTGTTTAATCGCTTAGGCATAGTAATTAAAAGTTAAAATGTATGGTTGGCTCTCACATTTGCCTGAGGTGAAAGTGAGGAAATTTGGATTAATTCCACTGGCAGAGAAAATCTCAAAACAGCCTAGTATTGACTCTGTTGTGCGGTTATTATTGGTCACTCTTATATGGATTTATAATGAAAACAAGCAAGAAAATGTAAAATTTGAAGTGAAAAGAAGCTCCAGGAAGTGGAATGGAGCTAAATCCTGTGTTCGAGGAGAGAAACAGAGTAAGAAATGGAATAAAGGGAGTGGTGACCTCAGGGCAAGATCCCATCCAGCTAAGTTTCCAACTTGTATAAAGGAATTAAAGAAAAGCTTAGAGCCAGGTGTGGTGGTCCATGCCTTTAATCCCAGCACTCATAAGGCAGAGGCAGGCAGATCTCTGAGTCTGAGGCCAGTTTGTTCTCCAGATCCAGTTTCAGAATAGCCAAGCTTAGGCAGTGATGGAAACCATCAAAAACAGAAAGCTGGTGAAGATGTAATTGAACAAGGAGGCCATGTTCCAGCCTCAGTATGCAGCAAAACTTGGCAGCTTTGGCCATGTGGTTCTGGCTATTAGGATAGAAGAAAGGGGCTATAAAATTTGCCTCTGTGACTAAGGAAAGCTGAGGCCAGGCATGTGTCAGCAGTATCCCTGAGTGGAGGCCTAAAGAGGCCATTGCGTGAAGCTGAAGTCTGGATTGCCTTTGAGAACCCAAGATGTTGGAGATACTGGAGCTGTGGGATACCTGCCGAGGAGAGCTGGTAACGGAGTGGAACCAGCCCAAGAGAAAGAAGTGTGCTGCAGTCAACAAAGCTGAAAGGAGTTGGAAATCTGAAGAGTTGCTTTGATATCAGACGTGGAGATGCAGAGTCTGGAGTTTGCCTAGCTGGTTTTAGATCTTGCTTTGGTCCAGTATTTCCTCATTATGCTTGAGAGGATAAAATGGCGCTGGTAGGTAGCAGGCGTGGCAGAAAAGTCACGGGCCAAAGCTACCTGAGTTAGAAAGAGCTTTATTAGAAAGAAACCAGGCCTGGAGAGGCAGAAAGATGGTGGGAGCAGAGCAGAGAGGAAACAGAAAGAGGAGCGCAGAGATGGCATAGGACCTTAGACCTGAAAGAGTGACAGCAAGATCCTAACAATGCTCCTTTCCCTATGTTTTGGAATGGTAATGTATACCCTGTGCCATTATCTGTTGGAAGTATGTGGTCTGCTTTTTTTATTTTGATTTTATAGAGGATTAGTTAAGAGATTGCACAAATCTCAGAAGAAATTTGAACTTTGGACTTTTAAACATTGTTGATACTGTGATAAGACTATGGGGGCTTTTGAAATTGGACTGAGTGTTAGTTATCTGGCGGCGCTCTTACCCTGCGAGGAAATGTCACGAAACATGACAGAATCCACTAACAGGAGTTTTATTAAGATAGGAAAGAGAGAGAGAGAGAAAGATGTGAACAGGCCTTCAGAAAGATGTGTGAATAATAAAGAGAGAGAAGCCGGGGAATATGGCGCTGGCTTATAAAGGCTGGGCTGTGCCTGCACACACAGACTCATGTGGTGGCTACTCCACACGTGCATAGATCACATAGTTGTGTTGCGTGGTTTATGCAACCACACAAAGCTACAGGGTCCTGGTCACGTGAGATGTTTTGGCCTGGAAATGGCTAGGGGGAAGTGTCTAGGTCCACCGGCCATGCCCATCCATGGGGGCATGTTGTGAATTCATATCACTGAGTGCATTTTGCATTATGATACTGTTACAAACTTTTGGGGGCCAGGGAGTGGAATGTGGTGGTTTGAAAGAAAATGACCCCAAAGGGAGTGGCACTATTAGGAGGTGTGGCCTTGTTGGAGTAGGTGTGGCTTTGTTGGAGGAAGTGTGTCACTGTGGAGTTGGACTTTGAGATCTCCTTTGCTCAACCTACACCCAGCAAAACAGAGCACTTCCTGTTGCCTACAAGATGTAGGACTCTTAGCTACTTCTCCAGCACTGTGTCTGCCTGCATGCCACCACGTTTCACCACAATGATAATGGACTAAACCTCTGAACTATTAGCAAGCCACCACAATTAAATGTTTTACTTTATAAGAGTTGCTGTGGTCACGGTGCCTCTTCACAGCAACAGAAACCCTAAGGAAGACACCTTGCTACATTCTAGATCAGCTCCCTCCATATCAGGCCTCTTTGGAATCCCACCTTAAGGTCAGGCCCTGTTTTTTGTTGTTGTTTGGTTTTCTGAGACAGGGTTTCTCTGTGTAACTTTGGTGCCTGTCCTGGACTAGCTCTGTAGCCCAGGCTGGCCTCGAACTCACAGAGTTCTGGGATTAAAGGCATGCACCACCACTGCAGCTCAGGCCCTGTTTTATTGTTATCAGTCTCTTGGTTTTTGTTTTTTCAACTGAGACTGTTAACGTGATTAAAGTGTGTTTTCCTGAAGCTGCTTCCAGGTCTCATCTCTTTGTTCAGAATCTCACAACAGTGTGTGCACGGATGCATGTCTGGGTGGGAGCACGGTGGAGGGTGGGTGGATTGATGGGTCTATCACTGATTGATAGATAAAGGGATGGATGAATGAGTAAATGAAGCAAGGGGCTACATCAAGGCTGGGGAGGGGGCACAGATATTTCATAGCTTTTCTCTCCAATTTTGATGTGAGCGTCTGGATTGATTTTCCTTTTGTTCCTGCTGTGCCCCTAACACAAAGTGCTCCATTAAATAACTGCTGAATAAGTGATCATAAAACACAACAGAATTCCTGAGTTATTTGAAGAGCCTCATTATGTTATCACAGACATTCATCTGCTTCTTTGGGGGTTCTTTGCAGTTGTGGGTAGAAGGCTCAATAATTCACGTGTATTCTTTCTTCCCATGATGCCGTAAGAGAGAGGCTAGCTACAGTCAAGTAGCAGACAGACACCCCCATTCTCCAGGCTCCATTCTCCAGTCTCCATCCCTCATTCTCCAGGCTCCGTCCCTCATTCTCCAGGCTCCTTCCTTCCCGCTGATACTCTCTTTGACTTCTACCATGTCTCTCCTTTTGGTTTCCCACAATTCCTCAGCAGCTCCCTAAGCATTTAAGGCTTGGTTCTGTTAGATCACAGGCTTGTCCTTTGAAGACAGTGGTCACTCTCAGAGAACAGATCTCACAGCCTGAAGAAATCAGGCCTCACCCCACCACAGCTCTCCCTGGGACAGAGTTAAGAAGCCAATCTATGCTGTAGTTTTGACAGCCCCGAGTTAATGGTCCTACCTGTAAATCATGTAGGCTATCCTTGTAACCCATGCAGGCTATACCAGACTAACTCATGCCACATAAAACTTCCTGCCAGCCCCTGAAAACTTATGGAAGTCACATATCCGCCGTTTGTGGGATTTCTATGACACCACACCCACACCCAACAGGATGCTGTCCATGGATGGGTGACTAAACTCCTGGTAGTTTCAATGTATGTTGGCCCCTATAAGCTCATAGAGAGTAGCACTGTAAGTGGGGTTTTATTGGAGTAGGTGTGGTCTTGTTGGAGGAAGTGTGTCACTAGGGGGTGGGCTCTGAGGTTTCATGTATGCTCAAGCCACGTCCAGTGACACCACTTTCTGTTGCCTTCTGACTAATATGTCTGCCTAGAAGCCACCATACTCCCAGCCGCCATGCTCCCCGCCATGATGATAGTGGACTGAACCTCTGAAATTGTAAGCGAGCCAGCCCCAGTTAAATGTTTTCCTTTATAAGCGTTGCCATGGTCATGGTGTCTCTCCACAGCAATAGAAACCCTAACTAGGACAAAACTGAACACAAACAGAATAACCAAACCCCTCTACCATGACTTAGAGCCGTTTCCTTCTGCAGAGCCGGAATCTACTAAGCAGCTGGACTAGTCTTCATCCTCCTAAGCCCTCAATCTGCATCTAAGAGCAGACATTTCCCAAGCAGCGCAGCCAAAGCCAAATTAGAACAGGGCACATGTTCTGTTTGAGTGCCCTGAGGGGCAGTACAAGAGGAAGCCCTGCTGGTGGTGTCTTACAGGGTTGAATTCTCAAGGTGACAGGTGGCATACTGCTTATCAGACATGTTTTGCAGTACCAGGTAGTTCTTTTGTTTGTTTGTTTCTTTTTGTTTTGTTTTTTCAAGGCAGGGTTTCTCTGTGCAACAGCCCTGGCTGTCCTGGAACTCACTCTGTAGTCCAGGCTGGCCATGAACTCACAGAGATCCACCTGCCTCAGGCTCCTTAGTGCTAGGATTAAAGGTGTGCACCGGCACCAGCACTCGGCTGCCAGGCAGGTCTTAACAATGGTCTGCCCGGCCATGAGACAGCCATACTTACTGTATCCATGCTACCTCTGCCCGGTCCCAAATGACTACCCAGCTAGAATCCCTAGTTTAAGTACCTCCAACCTCCCACACAAAGGTCTCTGGAAAGGACATTTCCCAACAAGCTTTCTCAGTCCCTCTCAGTTAAAGTGGTGGTCAGATACTGGCGAGAACAATCTGAGTCAAGGATGTAGCTCCACAGTAGAGTTCATGCTTCAAACACTCCCAGGCAGCAAGCAAGCAAGCAAGCAAAAACAAACCGATCTGAACTCTGCTTTTAAACTAGAATTTATTGGTATACAAAATCCATTTTAAAGATAAAGTGGCACGTCTTTGCGGCTTCTATTGCACCAAGTATTGAAGATCAAAAACACAAAAAACATTTGGTTCTTAAAACACTGCAAATAGCCAAGTACAGTACTTCGGTAAATAAAATATAAAATGATTCAGATGAACACAATCTGTATAAAGAGACAGCCTGGGGGAAATGGGCTCCAGACGCCAGAAAACAATTATTTCTCACCTCTACGCTCCATAGCTAAGGCAGGCTTACTAAGTCTATGGGTCATGACCCCAGGAAGAGCTTAGACATCTCTAGACTGAAGCCAGAACAAAGACAGTGCAATAGAAAAGGAGAAGGCAGACACACTGGCCCTCTTTCTAGAGGGACCGACAAACACCAGCACTCAGGACAGAGAGCAGGGTGGTGGGTGTTGAGCCCAACCCAAGGCCCTTGTCTCCCCTTAGTGCTTAGTGCTTAGTGAAGGATGCTGGGAAGGTAGCCACCATGGAAAATGAACCCCAAGAATAGGAAGACTTAAAGAGCCCCACACCAGCAGGGCTCAGGTTTCAACAGAGGGCTGTCAGAGCTCAAACCACAGGCAGAGAGGGCTGATGAATTGTACTGACTGCTGTGGTGGCCTGCAGGATGCTCATGTGCAAGGATCTGAGCCAGACCCCAAAGGTTCCTCCTGTGCTCAGGACAGAGCAAAAGGAGCCCTGGATCGCAGGTATGCCCTGCTTACATAAACTCACTGTGCAAGTGTGCAGCTATGTGGAGAGTATCCTCTGCACGGCTATCAGCCTTCTCCAGTGACCGTGAGGAGATCAACATTTCAACTGAGCTATACAAAACAAAGAGTGAGACTCTAGAAAGAACCGGCTGAAGAAACTGTCAGAACTTTCTTTACCTGGGACAGAGGGCCAGGCTATCCCAGGAAACAGCTCTCTCCTGAGCCTCACACCAGACACTCCCACTTAGGACAGAGGCATGGTATTGCCTCCATTCAGCAGGAACGATCAACTGAGCCCAGCCAGCACTCAACTTTTAGAATCTAAATTAGCAACTCTATCTTCAATTCAACAATGACCTTGGAAACGGTAGACCTGTGGGGATAAGGGACATGCTCCTGTAAAAGTGCCTCTTGGACTGCTGGGGCAATGCTGGGCATAAGCAACCCTAACCTTCAGGGGAAGGGAGCACAGAGCAGGTAAAGGGAAGGACAAGACTGAAGCCCTGTACCCGGCCTGGGCCTAGAGGTCAGAGGTGAGAAGGTGCATGCCCTCATGGGGCTCCAGATGCGCCACCAAGGCACAACTCTTGGGAGGCTCCTCCTTTCTGCTCACACCCTGCTCAGGGTGAGTCCACTCTCTCTGGGGAATCCTGGTTTCCTCTACCCAGCCGGATGTCTGGGCTGAACATTTCAGAGGTTAAAAAAAGGGCGCTGTGTTGTCCTGGTAAAACCCAGGCAGACAGTCATTCCTCAGAACGTGAAGTGCAGCCTCTGAGTGCAGTCCCCTGGCAAAGTCCACCCGACACTACCAGGTAACCTGAGCCACTGTTGCCAGCCCTGGCCCAGCAGTTCACCTTGCTCCATTCCCCAGGGAGGCAGGGTGATATGCCCCAGCTACAGAAAGGCTCCCCACTGAGCCCTCCTCCATCTGTTCTGCAAGGTCAGCCCACTTCACTTTCAGTCACAAGGGGTTGGAGTGTTTTCAGAGCTCACGGGACAAACTACAGGCGGTCCTGGTGGACATTTCAGATTCTTCTTCCTGCCACAGTCCCCAAGCTCAGCAGACTTTGCTCCCGAAGGTAGATGTTCTGTTGAAAATCCAACTGAGGCTATGCATTCCTAGCATGGTCTCCTAGTGGGCTGCACTGGCTAGAAGTCTGGGCTGGGCTGAGCTGTTTTAATTCATCCGCCTCCAGGGTAAGGGCGCTGCCATCAGTTGTTTTTTGTTTTGTTTTGTTTTTGTTTTTCCTATTTTGACCTTAAAAAGTTATTCTTAAAATCTAGAGACCTTTGCACAGAGTTTAGAAGGGCAGTCAACTGCCAGGAAGCACCGTGGCTTTCCTTTGTGCCCCCACAATGAGGGACCATGACATTCTCAGGTAGCAGCCAAGGCACAGCCTGAGGCTGCCAGGTTCCCTTCCCAGAACAGTTTCCCCGAGAGGACCTGGACTGGAGGAAGTGTGCACCGTCATCACCCTGAAGCTCACCGCACTGGGCCTCAGTGTGGCTGCCAATGAAGTAACTGTCAGGTGCCCACTAAAGTGGTGACGCCTACAGCCTGCCCACCACCTCTCTCTCAGTGAGACTGAGACGGTGAAGTCACACTCTGAGCCTGAGCTGGACAACACGCTGAAGCTGGGTGCAGGCACCCCACTTTCAATAACCAGCCCATTAAAGGAACACCAGTGAAAATGGGAACTGTGGACAGTGACAAAGAAAAGTGCTCTGAAGAGACTACCACTGTGATCCAGAAAGCACAGCCACCACCAGAAGCAGGAGCTCGGAACTAAATGTAAATAAAAGCTCTCTCTAACAAGCCCCACAGCAGCTCTGACTGTCCTCAGCAGCGACTGGGGGCTACTGAGAGCTAGCCACAGCTTGGGTTTTTAAGTGCTGGGGATGGAACCCAGGGCTTCCCACACACTAGGCAAGTGCTCTACCACTGGGCCTGCTAGCCCAGCCCTGCCACTTCTGACTTCTAACCCTGGGTTTTGGTAAACAAGGCTAACCTTTCTGCAAGGACCTGGCATCCTGCACTCAGGCAGTACAAAGCAGGGAACAGAGAGCTTTCGTTCAGATGAGTTCAGCCAACCCAAGCCCTGTCCTGGGTGTCCCCAGAGAACACTGGCTCCCAGAGCCAGCCTGGCTCCTATCCCTTAGGGCATGGCAGCCACCACCTTCCCATTTTGGGACTGAGGCCTGAGTCTCCAGCTGAGGAGGGAAAAAAAAAATGCCATGTAGTTTGTAAATCTGCACACTATTGCAATGTCCTGTACGTAGGAAGTAACACAGCAGCATCCTGGGAGAGATTCCAGGAGACTTCTGGTGTTCCAAACACAAAGTCCCGAAGCCAAACAAACGGAAAATTAAAGGACAACATTAAACTGAAGAGGTAAACAGTCTGCTGAGGAGACTACGGGGCGAACTACACCTTGCCCAGTGGTGTCTGTGTCTTTATGGCTTTCTTTTGCCTCTGGTGACAACAAATCACTTCTCTCTTGACCCAGCATACAGTGTTAGTCTGAACACCAGGCTTCCAGAAGGCCATGACTTTCGTCCTGATTGTTCACCCGACACATGACAGTTTAAAGTAAACATTCATAACCCAGCCTGGGGAACAGCACCTCTCCATACTTGAAGGTGCTTCAGAACTGAGTTATTCAAAGGCCTCTGGCAGCACAGGTTCTCTCCCCTCTACTCCCCTGTAATCTAGTGTAGCCACAGGCAGCCTCGGCCGCCACTTCCCTGTACTGAAAACCCAAATAATCAAATACAGAATATATGCTGTAAGATTTTCCTCCCTTAGGTAAGGAGTGAAATGGAGCCTTTTATTCTAACCCTGGCTAGCCTGGAACTCACTACATAGTCCAGGCTAGCGTCAAACTTGCAGCAATCCTGCCTCTGCTTGAGTGCTGGGATTACAGGCTTGAGCCGCCATACTATGGTAGGGGATTTCATTTCATTTTCACATGTTAAGAAAATTTAGCAACCTGTAAGATCAAATGACCAGCTATTTCTCTGTAGGCATCTTTCTGAGTCTAGTGTTCAAACAAACAAACAAACAAAGACCCCCACATAGTTATTAAAATTCAAGCATGGAAAACTTCATCTTGGAGACTTCTCCCATAGAAGTTCTTTAGATTCTTCTGAAGAAAAACCTAAGATTCCCCTCCCACCCCCCAGCTATGGATTCAGCCCTGCACATCAGAGTTCAGAGGTATGCCACAAGCAGTGCCACACCACCTCCTAACTGCCCAGAAAAACAGCCCAAACTAAGCTGCACTGTGGAGCTCCCGCAAAACCCAGGCTCGCCCACAGCCAGGGACACGCACCACATGGCTGGAGTGGGAAGGGCAGTCACGCTCTCAGAGGTAACACCAGAGACAGGAAGAAGGTGTAGTTGATGTCCCTGACTGCTGTGAGCCAGGGCCTGCCCCATCCTATCACTGGTATGTCCAAGTTACCTGGATCAGAAGCAAATCCTATCTCAACACACTCTTGAGCTGGTAAACCAAGACGTGCATCCCTGCTTGAAAATGAGAGAAACCAAGGAAGTTGTCACCGGATTTCTAATGATTGTGCTAAACGACTTCAAGAATAATTACAGCAAACCCACGCCACACGTCAAGGAAGAGCCTAGCTCTGAACTGCTGGGCAAATAAAGCCTCGCTCCAAAGCCCCCTCTGCTCCATGACCCACGAGGACTCAGTACTTTGTGTTCCAGAAGGCGATGGCTTCACCTACTGTCACCCAACAAAACACTGACAAAGCTCAAGACACAAGAGGCAGCTTGAAGGACGCCTACTCCTGTGGGCTCATGTGTGGGCGCTGTCGGAGGCCACCCGGCTGGACCGCAGCGTTCATCCTCCACCTCCGGGGGCCCGAGAGTCAGATGTTCAGGGCGGCAAAGGTCTTCACCAAGGTGACCTGTGTGTCCGCGTCTGCTCCGCTCCTGCCGGCATCCCTGTGGCTATCCCTGCTCTCCAGGGCTTTGTGGCGGTGCCGTTCCTCCTGTCTTCTCTTCTTCTCCAGCCGCTGCTGCTCCCTCCGCTGCCTGTTTGTGACCTGGAAGAGCCGGCAGCCATGGGGGTCACTAGTGCTGCAAGGCTCTGGGCTGATGAGCACAAGGCCCAGAATGCTTTCAGCAAGAACAGAGAGAACCAGCCCAGGAGACTAAAGGATTCCTCTTCCGTTACTGTTCAAATATACTTTGAAATGTATGTTTCCTTCCTGAAGCATCAAGTAAAGTCAATCCTCTTCCTAAAACAACCCAAATACCCACGAAGACAGTGCCAAGTCCAGACGACAACCACAGGGGACTGGAGACACTTTCCCCATCATTTAAGACTCTGGGTAAGGGCAATAAAGTTCTCAGATTGTGCATCACTTCCCGCACATGAGGTGGTAGTCTAGCCTAAAACATCTGCCTTTAAGATGAGTTTCTAACCGGCTAACCGAGTGACATCCTGTCCACCTGTGGGAGTCAGGGCAGGGGTGGAGGTATACACCTGACAGTTACCAAGAGCCTGAGGCAACTCTAGAGACATGCCCTCCATCTCACCTGGGACACCATGCAAGAAAATGTGCAAAGCACAAAGAGTTACATGCAAAGCTGTTTACTGCAGATGGTGCACAGACACTCGCACCCTTGACAGTCACATGAGAAGGGAGAAGGCAGCTAGGCGTCTGTACACAGGGCTACTGGCTATTGTGACTGTGGGACAAGCAGATCTTAGTATGCTTCTGTGTACAGCCCCCCCCCCCCCCATGCTCTACAATAGCCTACTTTATATACACCAGACACACTAGGGTGAAAGTCAGCCTCCCACCCTTGCTACAGGACCCCCACAGTGTCCGTGCCTCCCGACCACGTCGTACCTTTGGGATCTGGCTTTTACTTGCTCTTCTCTCTTCACTAGGTCTGGCCTGGGCTGTACCGTTTTCTGTCTGGCCTTCCATGAGTCTGGAGCCGCTGCCTGCCTCCTCCAATGAAGGGTCACACTGCTTCGACACTTGGGCACTGGGCTCAAGGTTCTCCTCCATATCTTCCAAAGAAAGGCATTTTGTTAAAGCCAAGAACCAACAGTTACACAAAGCAACTACTGTTGCATGACTGCATCCCCGGGTCCCCAGATCCCTTGAGATGGAATTCAACTCTCAAGTCAATGGTTAGGAAGGATGCAGAAAGCATCTGGAGCCTCTGGCTGGCTCCAAGGCTCACAGGCAACTTCTGCCAGCAGTGTTTGTTCTCTTTGATGAACTTTTAAAGAGAATTTTTAGGGATAAAGCGTTCATTTGTATCCCAAATCTAGAACAAAACATGACCTAACCCTACACTGTCTAATACAGTGGTCACAGCCACACATGGCTGCTAGGATTTAAACTAATCGAAACTCACATACCATGCAGGCCCAATCTCATCCTGCGCATGCGGACTCCACCACACTGTGCAGCACAAACATGAGGCAGTGCTGCTCACTGTCATGACTGACGGATGCTCAGTGTGGACACTAGAGCAATCACGGAGACTGTGAACACCAGCTGGAGGGAGCCACCAGCATAACACTTGAAGCTTATTCACACTCTAGGTTGTGAACTTACTGTTTCCTTCCCCCTGGTTCATCTGAAGCATGGCGATTATTGCAGAGTCAATATTGTAATTTTCAGCTTCCAGGTTCTGGACTATTAAGTTAAAGTCCTGTTGAAGAAGCAGAGAGACACTCAAGACTCTGAATGTGTCACGCTCACAAGCTCTGCTTCATCAGCCTGATACACACAAACACGAACTGAGGAACTGACGAGGCGCCAAGACCTCAACCACCAAGAAACATAATTTCAAACAAGGCCATCGCATGCAGTAGCCATTCCAATGCATTTATAAATAAAATCTCTTTATAAAGCTACACTTTACTAGGGCAAATCTCTCTCAGAAAAGATTAAACCCACTCCTTAGGATTTTGAGCATCGATGGGTGAAATCCAGCAAACAAGGGAAATTAACAGCTTCCCACTCTCTTGGGCCTCTGGCAGGCTAGCTATGGCATGGCAGCACCTGCTGGGGGAAGGATACTGAGCATCCAGCTGTGAGGTATGGCTGGGGAAGGATACTGACTGGGCACCCAGCTGTCAGGCATGGCTGGGGAAGGATACTGACTGAGCATCCAGTCGCATTGCCAACTCTCTGGACAGCATCTTCCACTTCATCTCGTGGGCCATCTTCAAAGTCGACCCCTTTTGTCTTGATCTTTTCTTTTTTATTTGCTCCATCTTGATGAAGCATCTGGAACTAAAAGAAACAGCATAAGAACCATGGGCTCCAGCGAATTCCACTCCGCTCTCTAACACAGAAAGACACCTGAATCACAAACCATCCAAACACAGGAGGAAGAATTCCAGGAACAACCTGAAGAGCAGAGCAGTGGCTAGATTCACCCACACTGAGAATCCGGGACAGCCCTGAGTACAGAGCTGAGGAACCACCCAGGAAGAACAGCAGCAAGGCACCCACGGTATTCAGACAGCACACATCTGCCTCTGCTCACTGAATACAGAAGAGGGTCCCTGTGTTTACACCTGCCAAGCTACTGAACTTAAACTGCTAGCCTTGAAAAACACAAGTATCCAACTCTCATCTGAGAAACGTGTGTGTGTCTCTCTCTCCCCGCCTCCTATTTGCCTATCAAGATGTGTGCTCTCAGCTGTTCCTGCCACCATGTCTTTGCTCCGCCATCATGGACTCTAACCTCTGGTTAGACAGAAAAACTCTAAGCCCCAGACTAAACACTTTGTTTTATAAGTTGCCTTGGTCATGGTGTTTTATCACAGCAAAAGACAAGTAACTAAGAGTGTGATACACCCACACCATGGAATACCATTTAAAAGTACAGACACACACTATAACATGGCTGACTCTCAAAAAACACTATGCTAAGTGAAAAGGGCCGGACAGCAAAGATCAAATACATGACTCCATTCACAGCGATGTCCAGAGCCAGGGGTGACAGTTTTGTAACCAACAGAGGTCATGGTCAAGGAAGCCTGGGGTGTTCCAGCTGTAGCAGATACTACATGTGAAGTGATTCACTTCACGGCAGGGGCTTTGATCTCGGTGTGTGAGAAAGAGAATCCTATAGGATCTCTGGGTGTGTCAAGAGGTTTCATCCAAATGATAACCAGCTAGGAAATATGAAGAGAAAAAGATCCACTTCTTATAACAGGAGCAAACACAAAATATCTAAGGGAAAAAAAAAAGTAAGCAAGCTCCATCTGAAGAGAATACTCCCACAGAGTTTACATCAGGCAACAAAGCTCACCTGGTCCTGGCTAGGACCACTTAAGTCATACAGATGGCAATTTTTCTTTAATCTATTAATCTAGTAAGGTTCCAATTAAGGGCCTCTGAATGTAATTCAGTTGACAGAATAGTTGCCCAGCATATACAAAGCCCTGGGTTCAATCCTTGGCAAAGCACAGAACAGACATGGGGGCAAGTGTCCATAATCTGAGCACTTGGGAGGTAGAAGCAGGAGAATCAGAAGTTCACATCCTCAGCTACATACAAAACTCAAGGTCAGCTTGGGCTCCATAAGACCCTGTCTCAAAAAAGGGTGGGAGGCTGAACAGTAAGAGCACTGGCTGCTCGTCCAAAGCACCCAGGTTCAATTCCCAGCACCCACATGGACACTCACAACCACCTGTAACTCCAGTTCCAGGAAATCCAATGCCCTCTTTTGGCTTCCAAGGGCACAGGCACACACATGGTACAGATTGTGTATACACCTAACCATAGGCGACCACTGGAGGAAGGTAAAGGGACAACAAGCAACTGTCTCTCACCTCACTAAAAAGAAATACAAAATACATTTAGCTTTTTACATTTATGTGTGTGTGCACACACGAGTGTGTGCGTGCACCCCCATGCCATGATCTCATGTGAGTGTCCGAGGACATCTGGTGCAAGCTGGTTCTTTTCTCCCACCACGTGGGTTCCTAGGATCAAACTCGAGTCCTCAGGCTAGGCGGTCAGTGTGTCACCAGCTAAAGCACTTTAACAATCAGAGCCACAGCTCCCTGACGCCAACTTTTCATTAGCAGCAGCAACGGCTGGTCCCTTGTGTTCAGCTCCAGGACACAGTCTGGCCCTGTCTCCTGCAGGTCTGCAAGCAGAAGGAACAGAAGGAGCTGGGGCGTCACTCACATCGGTCTGAAGATGTGCCGGCGCTTCCGAGTTGTCATTGATCCTCCGGACACTGTCATAGTGTTCCCCGTATCGGTAGGCGATGTGGAGCTCCCTCACACTGCTTTTGTCCGTACCTCGAATCTGCAGACACAAGAGAGGATCTGGAAGGTGTGGGCCTGTGGGGACTCTGGAACCTGACCAGGAGGCCAGGCCAGTGGGCCCTATACAACAGATTGGAACTCTAGCTAGGGCAATCTCTTGAGTTCTCTGCCTTGCAGGCTTCCTCGTGCCCATGTAACATCTGCCAATTTGAGTGACTCCATATGGAAGAGACTAACAAGCCAGAGGCAGGCCTGCAGTGAAGTCAGATAAAATTAACTACCTGGCCTTGCCAGTGTACAGGCTCTTTCCAATGGGAAGACCCAGAAGTAGACCCAGATTTGCTGAGCCAGAAGCTTAAACAGACTGAAGATTATCACTGGGGGAAAAAAAAAAAGAAGTAAAATGTCGAGTATGAAGCTTCTAGACCCTCTTGAAGACCTTAAAATGGAACCATACAAACCTGGCCTGACATGGCTTGTTAGCTGTAATAAATTCACCTCCCTTTTCCTTATAAGCATCAACAATCTCAAAACCTGCCATCACACCAGTTCCAAGACAAAATCCCACAGAATAAAACCGTACTAGCTCACCACACTGCCCTGAGCACACCTCACAACCCTGGTCACTGTCCACACTACCTTGCACATATTGCACACCCCTGGTCACTGTCCACACTGCCCTGTGCACACAGACCAGCTCTGGGCAATGGCCACAGGGTGTTACATCCCAACAGTGCCCTGGGATACAATAAGAATCGACTCCTTAAAATCATGCAAAAAAAAAAGCATATAAAGCTTTTAAGTGCTGAGCTGGGAAGATTCCCTCCAAAAACACCCATAAACCAGAAACTAAATTAATTTTGATTCTGCCCCTAGGTAATTGTTCTTCCTTTAAAATTCTAAAACATTAGCCCTCCTTATTTTCACTAAAAGTCCCAAGTAATCTGAGATGACCATTAACAGTATTCAAGATCCAAAAACAGCAAGTCAGCCAGGTGATGGTGACGCATGCCTTTAATTCCAGCACTCAGGAGGCAGAGTCAGGTGGATCTCTGAGTTTGAGGCCAGCCTGGTCTACAGAGTGAGTTCCAGGACTATACAGAGAAATGAAAAACAAAACAAAAACCAAAAGGAAAAAAAAAAAAAGAAAGAAAGAAAAGGCAAACAAACAAAACGCCACAAATACAGCCAGCCATGGAACAAGCAGGGTCACACAGATCTTGTGGAGAAAGTGCAAAAGCTTCTATAACAGCATGTCTATCTATGTCTGGGAGACAGGGAGTCTAGATGGACATGAGACACAGCAGCAGCAGCAGCACTGTCTCCCAGAAAGGACACTGATGGAGGACATGTTTCACGTTGTCTTCACATGACAAAGTTCCTAAGCATTAACATGTTTAGTAACAACATATGGAGATTATGAATAGAAAACCAACTCAAAGAGTCACCAAAACTATCAGGCACCATGGCCATAGGCTCACTCCTAACATGCCTGTCATTGGTTACATAATACATGGAAACCGCTCACAGTCATGCACACAGTCATGTACACCAATGCAGAAGACAATGTAGGTTCTGGTGTCCACGTTCAGTCTGAGCCAACTCATCAATGCAAGAGCTCAGAACAGCGGCTATACCACCAGGCAGGGGAGATCCTGGGATAAACTTGTTGTAAATATATACTTCCACCACTGTTTTGCAAGTTATAAACCAGAACACTACAGAAATAGATTTTTTAAAAAATGTAAGAATTAGGACAATTAAGAAATGTTATTGTTAGGGAAAGCAGCAGATGGCTACCTCACTGACATGGGTTTCTCCTTCTAGATCAGGTTCCCCACACTGTATACTCAAGTGTCCTGATAACTCCACTGACAGTGTACACTAGTAACAAACACCTGGAACTGGGGGGGGGGGGGGTGTGTGTGTGACTGTGTTCCTGGCCAGCAGATCACTCTAAGAGCACCCCCTGAACACGACTGCTCTCCCTGCTATCCAGACATCTGGCAGCAATGGACCAAGGCCATGGACCCTGCTCCCCTCCTCCTCACTGCATCCTTGAGGGAGATGTTCTCACCATCCCTGCCAGCATCTCCATCACTTTGTCCTGTGTAACTCTGTTAAAAAGACATTGTACCAGATACAAAAGACTGAAGACTTCCAATTATGTGACAGAAAAGCACAAATAAAGGAAAAAAATTAAACAGCAGCTACCAGAGGTTGGGAAAAGATGAGTAGGTGCCCAGGACAGGCACTAACTTCTTGGTAGAGTAGAGCTATTCCATATGTTGATGTGATGTTACATGTACATCAAAATATAGAAATATAAACCAGAAAAGGGTGAATTTTGGCATGTGTCATTTATATTTCTAAAAACTGGACCCTCTTTTTAAAAGAAAAGAGTGCAGGCCACGACTCAGGGAATTACAAAGGGTGCATGCAGGCAGCACACCAAGAAACGGTGCCATTACCTTAACGCATGTAGGTGTGTTTGTGTGTGCATATCTGTGTGTGGGTGTGTGTGTGTGTGTGTGTGTGTGTGTGTGTGTGTGTGCGCGCGCGCACACGCGCATGATGAGTGAATTTATGTACATGTGTTTAAAATATATTGTAAAAACACTGTGATATGCACCCCCCCAATCATATGGCCAAGTGTGGGATGAATGGTAAAACACTCACTAAAAATGCTAACAGCCCTAATTCCAGTCAGTGAGATTCCAGTGACCCTCACCCCCTCAAAGGGCTTTTCTAACTTCCCTGTTTTTCTTCAACTAAAACATTTTGACTTTCCAAATAAAAGTTCAAAATAGAGATGTAGAGCAGAGGGTCAGTGAAAGCACATGCCCAGTGTCTGAGGCTGAGCCACAGAGAGACGCAAAGCCCTGGGAATTCTGGGAGGATCAACAGGGAAGTAGGGTGAGTCAGCAGCCTTTGGTCAGCGTGCTCTTAAATGTTTGGTTTGATGGACTGACAGATGAGGTTAATGTAGGAGACAGAAAGAAAAGGAGTTGAATGGGCAGATACTTCTCAGTGGAGGATTGTGTGGTTTAACAACTATCTCAGCCTGGAGCAAATATTTACTATAAAATATTTATTGTACAAAAAAGCAAAACACAAAACCAAAGCTGAATAAAAACATCATTCTACTGTTCAGAAAACACGCTGTAGTCATTATAGTGAATATAGTCATTATAATGGATTTCTGACACTTATCTACTCCTAAAACCACACACATACAAACCACAGGGAACAGGCATACTTCAAAACTACAGTTTATGTGTACTAAACATTCATATGCTAAGATAGTTTAATAAAATTATCTGACGCATTTCCACATTAAGCTCTGTGCCCAAATACCCACTTAGCTGACTCTTGAGTAATATCCCAGGATCATAAAATACTTCTCACTCACACTCCAGACTCCATTTGCACCTGCCTGGGGTTAGTTCTAAATCACCACAAGATTCCTGTCTTTGGTTAGCTCATGGTCTAAGCTCTTCTTAGGAGTTCAGCATCACAGGTCAAGCCCCATCATCTTAAGGACATTCCTAAACAGGTGACCTACCTGCCACAAAGGGGCATTAAGCTGATGGATCACCACATTCAACTGATGGTTTCTTGCAAAGGCTACAATTGCATCATTGCCAGCAAAAGTACCAGGCTTTGCCAAACTGGCCACTGCATGGAAACAGGGGAAAAAAAAAAAATGAAGTCTTTATGATGGAAAGTGCAAATGCAAACATGATTGGTATTTATGTAGCTGCAAGCGGTGAGAAGCAAGAACACACATCTGCAAAGGTCACCAGCTGTCAGGCTAGGGAGTTAGAGGTGAACAATGTGCAGACTATACTCAGGGGGTGCTTCCTTCAGTGAATGCTACGTGCTTCCAATCTGTCCAGCTGCACGACCAACATGGCGTGTACAACAACAGGCAGAGAATGGCAGCAGCTTGCACTAACGGATGTACATGCATGTGTCAAGCAGTGCTGACGGTTTCTCAGAAACCATCACTTTTCAGTATCAGAGCAACGCTTGGAAGGGTTATCACGCTCGCCACCAGAATGAACAGACGGAGATGGGGACAGCTAACGATGGCCGAGGCCACAGAGCCTGATCATGGTGAGCTGCACTTCACCCCAGCAGCTGATGCCACAGCCCTGGCTTGTGGCCACCCTGTCACTCTGCCCTGGAGAAGACTACAATCAGAACAATGTGGACAGTGTTGAGTCCAGGCGCTCAGCAAAGGGCTGACCGGCCTCTACCCCGGCTTCTGTAGAGTAACTGTCGATCCTTCGGAGTTCCCGAAGAATAAGGGCAAGTCTCGCTCTTCATGACGGGCCCTAGCCACAGCTGCTCACAGACCATGTAGCAGCTACACGCTACCACAAAAGAAACAGGAAAAAAAGCAAACTCTGGACTCTGAGGTTGCAGCAAGCTTCCCTGTTGACAGCACTATATGCACTGTTGAACTGAAATGCCTAGAGCACTAAGTTTTCCAAAGACAAAGAAGCATTGTGCTTGGAACCTTCTCAGACTGGACTGTGCTGGACTGAGTCTTCCCCTTCAGATAACTTAACTTTGGACTGTTCCCGTTCCCCACAATTGTCAGAATAGCTCCTGTGAATGGGGGGCAATCTGAAACTTGCAGGTAGTGTCAGAGAAATCTTACACAGCTGTGCCCTCATACCTTAGCTTCAAGTCAAAACACAAAGTAAGTGTGTGTGTGTGTGTGTGTGTGTGTGTGTGTGTGTGTGTGTGTGTGTGTGTAGGGAAGGGTGAGGACATGGTGCATCAGATGAGCTGCTAGGCCGACACTACTAACATGCTCCAAGGTCAACCTGGGATGATATTCCAAGAGATTGGACACTGTATGGCAGGAACCAACTGCAGAGATCGAGCGAGAAAAACACAGTGAGAAACAGAGAGGAGAACAATTAAAAACCACCGGTCATGAAGGCTATGAAGTGCAGGCTCAGCCCTCAGGCCAGTGGGACCAGCACAGATTCTGGAGGGAAACAAACTTGCATCACAACTAGAACTGATCTCGAGCAGGCTGAAGAGACCAAGGGGCCACACAGCCAGCCCACACTGCACTAAGGGCGCCTGGTGAAATGGCTACCACACCCAAGTTTCAGAAGTGATGTTCTAGTTTCATCCCGTTGCTATGACGAACACCATGGCCAAAAGCAACTTAGAGGAGAAGAGGGCTTATTTCATCTTACACTTCCAGGTCAGTCTGTTTCTGAAGGAACCTGGAGGCAGGCTCAAAAAAAAAAGCTCTTACTGGCTTGTCTCTGGTTCATGAACCGATGCTTAGCTAGCTCTCTTATGCAGCTCAGGACCACCAGCCTAGCATGGTGCCACCCACAGCGGGCTGGGTCCTCCTACATGACTTAGCAATCAAGACAATCCCCAACATCATGACCGCAGGCCAATCTGACCTAGGCAGTTCCTCAACTGAGGTTGGAGGGACCTCCGTTCCAGGTGACTCCAGGTCATGTCAAGTTGACCGAAAAAACTAAGCACACAGGTGGTAAGGGGAAGAGGAGACCGCAGAGGAAAGGGCCAAGAGACAAGGAACCGGTAAGAGGAGACTGACAGATGAGGCATTATGAACAGTTCGGGTTCTGATCCAGGCTTTGTACAGATGGGGAGAGGCAGTGCTGATTCTTCAGAGCCACAGTCTAGAAGATGAGAATAATCCTGAAGATAGAGCTAAGGGCAACCAACGGTCACTTGGTCCTCATTCGTAAAGTGAGACATTCACTTATTAAACCAGCAAATACTATATGAATACCTCCAAATGTCAGGTATGGCTGGATCCAGAACAAAGGCACAACACCTTGTCCCTGAGAAACTTCCAGAATACTAAGGCAGACAGACAGACAGATGTTCACTGGTAACTGGTTAGGAGAGGTAAAGGCAATGGGTCTGACCTTCAACACACAAGGACGTGCAGATTCCCTGCTGTGCTTCATTTCTGCTCTGGCAATCAAAGCTGTTTGTCATCTCCCTGATGCTCACACTTTGATGCATCAGCACTCAGTCATGCAGTGACATTTCAAGAAAACATCTTACCACTGCACAACTAAAGTGACATCACACTGGCAACCGGAGCTTTGAGCTCCTGTCCCGATACACTGGTACTCCCCAAATCCACAAGACCTTTCTTAATGATGTTCAAGTGGAATTCAGATCACGAACTTCATCCAAAGTAACACTGAAAAGTGACAAGATTCTTCATTTTTTTCTATGCAGGCTGGCTTCAGTCTCCTGATCCTCCTGCCTCAGCCTCCTGAGTGCTAGGACAAGTGTGCACCAGCACACCCAGCAATACGACTCATAAACAGCACCAAGCTCCAAAATTTGACACACACACAAACACACACACACACACACACACACACACACACACACACACACACACACCTGTAAAATGCTAACTCTGAAACTGCCCGTCTGCTTGAAAAGTGACCCCAGGAAGAGGACCACGAGAGCTCAGTGACAGGTACAGACTACCCTCCCCGTCTAGGGCTCCATGTACCCATTCCCAGTGAAGACACGGCAGTGTCTCCAGACATGCCCCTCTCGCCGTCCTCCATGCTTGGAGCTGTTCTTAAGCAGGACCTTCAGAACCACCCTGGTCCCCTTGCCTGAGTAAACTACCCCTCCAAATGCTCTGGGACAGAGGGCCCTCCACATGCCCACACGGAGAGCATCCTTATCAGCCTCTCCTCCCAGACTTGCTCCCCTCCATTCTCAATGTGGCCCAACACTGTCATCTAGAGATCATGCCCTCGTCCTGGTAAGACACAGATGTCAGCCTTGTGGTAGAGAATCTGTTTGTGTATGGGGATGCAGCTCAGTGGGGAGAAAGCTTGCTCAGCATGAAGAGGCCATGAGTTCCATCCCTGGACACCATAAACTGGGTGTGGTGGAATGTGTAACACTTGGAAGGATCAAAGGTCAGGTTATATACACACCCCAAACTAAGGTACTAACACATTTATGTTTTAAAGACACTATTTCCAAAAAGGGGGGAGGGTGTATTTTTAGGTTTTTGGTGAGATGTTAACATGGGCTTGCTGATGATTCTTTTTTCTAGTTATAAATACATGATTAATTAAAATAAAAAAACTACAGAAGACAATTAACACTATCCACAGCCCCATCATCCCCAGACAGCTAACTTAAGAATTTAATTTTGTTATCTAAGTTAATCTTCACCAAAAAAAAAAAAAAAAAAAAACAAACCAAAAATCCTTTCAGATAGGTGCTTTACTATCACCCTTTTTAAATAAAAATTTAAAGAAGCAATAAAGAACTACCCTAAAGTGGTAGCATCTTTGCAGACCTCCACCCTGCATGCACAGTTGAAAAAGTAGATTCTGTATGTGCACACTCTTACAGCTTAGTTCCCATCCCACTGGTCGGAGGCCAAAGTCTCTAGTCAATTATCATCATCTCCTCTTTCTTTTCTTTGGAGGTGGTAGTGGTGCTGAGAGAGGACCAAGTCCTGTGAGGCAAGCACTCTACCTGAGCCACATCCTGACCCACCAAGGCCGTCATTTTTATTCAAGGAGACATACATCCAAACCTAGATTCCCAGCTGCACGGCATGGGCTCATCACCGAATATGCAAGTAAGTGTTTATTGTGCCAATGGTATAATTTACATAAGCAAACCCGGGGCGGTGGGGCTGGGATGCTGGTGGGCTGATGACCCAGCAGGCTCCTGAAGGACCAGGGCCCCACAGTGAACCTACCATGCTTCTCAAAAGGAACATCATCTTCCACGAAGGGCTCAAAATCTTCACGCTGCCTTATCATGTAGTCAACTGTCTCCTGTCGGTGCTTGAGATGGTTCCGAGAATGACCTTCCAATTGATCACCCAGAGCTCTGAACAGGCAATTGCTGTCAAAACAAAGATGCTGGTCAAGGTCTTTTAAAAGTAGACTTAGCTCGGCTGGGGATTTAGCTCAGTGGTAGAGCGCTTGCCTAGCAAGGGCAAGGCCCTGGGTTCGATCCTCAGCTCCACATACAAAAAAAAAAAAAAAAAGTAGACTTAGCTCACCGAATGCACAACGTCTTGTACCTAGCTGCCCTTATGCCTAGCTGTCCTCGGCAGTCTCTCACCAGGAGAGGAGACACCTCAGCTCTGCAGATCACTCACTGGAAAGGCAGCAAATAAGGATTCCCTTACCAGCTCGAAACAAATATTAAATTCCTCAGGGCCTCAGTCGGTTCAATGGTGGAGCTGATGACCAGCTCCTCAATACAGGGTGCAGACCTCACAAACTAGTCCAGACCCCTTCCAAAATGATGTCACACCTACAGATACCTTTCTGAACCAAGCTTCACTAAAACTGCCCAGCTAAGACATCACTCATTCAGTACTCAAAAGGCATCAGCTTGTCAAGCTGATAAAACAAAATGCAGTCTACATCATGTCTGGGAGCTAAAAACACAGTGGCAAAAACCGAGGAGAAAGTGCCTGGACACAGACAGTTATACCGGGGAAAGGCAGGACCCTGCCTGCTCACCTTGTCACCAGGGCGACAATGTTATTGTTAAGCATCATGTTCATTTTCTAAAATTAAAATACTAGTAACCGTGCTAGCAAAATGGTTAGTGGGTGAAGTGTTGGGACCAAGATGTAAATCTGGGCAACCCGGCTCTAGTCATGACTCTGCCAAACATTAATACCAAAATATTAGCCATAGTTACCCATGTGCAAGTAATATACTTTTCATCTGCCGTACTTTATTTGGGCCCACTAACATCAAGTCATAAACTGTAATGACTTGTTTTTTATTGGGTTACAAGTGGCAACACAGGAAACATAACAAACACTTCAGTGACCTGGGTTCCCTTAGGAAGCCCTGCAAACACACTGCAGATGTCAGTGAGAACAAAATCATGGCCCTAAGGGCCTCCAGGAGATCCAGTTGTTTCCTGAGTGTACACTCTGACCACTGCAGGGCAGCCGGGACACTCAGTGCCCACTCTATTGACACCTGGGGTCCCTCTGTGCTGCTAGAAATGTCCTGCCCACTGCCAGTCCTTGGGAACATCCTTAGCCTCTGCCCACCAGATGCCAGGCCCACACTACCTCCCTCCTCACCAGCTGTAACAACCAACAATGTCTCCAGACAGTCCCAATTCCCCCCGGGAGACAAAACCATCTCTGCTTGAGAACCACTGTGCTTTAGGGATACACAGATGTAAGGCCCTGCATTTGAGTTCAGAAAAACAACCGATTACAGAATGCTACACGGAACACACCTACAGCAAGTCGCCATCTTAGGCTATCAAAACTGTAATCAGGACATAACAGAAATAGTGGAAACTTGTAACTATTTTTTATATTAGCAAAACATCACTATATTTTATCCTAATACTATTCAACAAATATTAATGCATAAAAAAATCTGTTAGTCAGGTGGTGGTGGTGAAAGGGAAAAATCCGTAGCCATCTTGAAAGACACTCTCCGCCTCCCTGCTCTGAAGGTATTTGCTGACCAGCAGTTTTAGAACTGACCAGTAGATGAACTTATGGGAAGATAAGGCTGAAACAATAAATCTATATATCCTGGACTTGGTAAAAGAGGATATGGGGAGTAATGGACTCAACCGACTGGAAATTGAACTTATGAGAATATAGGACTGGAATAAAAAATCTGAATGTATATATCGTGGGTTCAGCAAAAGCAGGACATAGGGAGTAAAAAAAAAAATTTATGTCTCTGCAGACACCCTGCATCCTGTTAGCCACAGTAACCTCGTGCTTATAGTTCAGCCAGTAACTTCAAAGAACTACCTCACCTCTAGCCCCCTCATCCAATCCCAAGCTGCATGTAAACCTTTCCTAAATTAACCCCTTCGAGTGAGTGCTCAGGGCCAACCTCCTCCATCAGCTGTGTCAGGTGCTGGACTCTCAGACCAAGCCCCGGGCTTGCTTTTGTTATTGAAAACCTCTGTGTGCTTACATCGGATATCGGCTCTGTGGTGGCCTTGCTTGGGGGTCTTTCGCCCTGGGCACAACAATGGTGGCACATGCCTTTAATTCTAGGAGACAGAGTTCGTTCAAGGCTAGCCTGGTCTACACAAAAGTTCCAAGACAGCCAAGAATACACAGAGAAACCCTATCTTGAAAAACCAAAAAAGAAAGAAAGACTCTGTTGACACTTCCCAAACCACCACATCCATGGAAACACCATTCACAGCAATGATGGATGACAGCAGCAGCAGCCCATCCAACGTCACCCCAGCACAGCTCTCTGTACAGTAGGCTGGCTTCACAAAGCACCTAACACTGCCAAAGAACAGACTGGGAAGTAGGCTAGCCTCTGCTCTCTCACTTCCCAACACTACTACTCCTATTAAACTGGGCTCCCATTCTACCGCACAACCGCCGGAGCTATCAGAAAGGGTGAGGTGCGCTGCAGACCTTCTTCGTGGCACTCATCCGGGAATGTTCTCTTGGCAAACTCCTATTGCTCTCTCTCTCTCTCTCTTTTTTTTTTTTTTTTTTTTTTTTGTTTGTTTTTCGAGACAAGGTTTCTCTGTGTAGCTCTGGCTGTCCTGGAACCCACTCTGTAGCCCAGGCTGGTCTGGAACTCACAGAGATCCGCCTGCCTCTGCCTCCCACGTGCTGAAATCAAAGTCGTGTGCCACCACCACCCAGTGTATTACTCCTTCTTGAAGGGCTCAAGCATGTCTTCTGAGAGGTATCTTGCACATGGAAGTCACTGATTCTTTGCTTGCTGAGTAAGAAAATGTCTTCCTAGACATTTCAAGGCATGTTAGCCACTTCCTTCAATAGTACCACTATCATCAGTTACTAAGAATAGGTCAAACTGCTTTCCCCATAGCAACTGCTCCCCAAGTTAATTAAATTCTTGAGACCCTTTCAGGGTGTCCATACATTCAAAACAAAAGTCTTTATCTTCTTCATTCTCACTCTCCCATAAGTACACAGTAGTTTCCAAGAGGTCACCATCTCACTGGGCATGGTGGGGCACGCCCTTAATCCCAGCATTCGGAAGAATAGAAATGGGAATCTCTAAGTTTGAGTTCAAGGCCAGCCTGGTCTACAGAGCGAGTTCCAGGACAGCCAGGGCTGTTACACAAGAGAAACCGGGGGCGCTACTGTCTGGAAGTATGGGTGGCCGATGGGTGTGCGCCTGTACACTCCTGTAAATACGAAGTTTGGCTCATATAGCACTTGTGCATGTCTTTATTCCTCAGAAATCTTTAAGAATACAAAGGGGTCCCAAGACTAGAATATAAGTGACCTACTGGCATGTCTCTCAACTGTGAACCCTTCTAGATCTAAGCCATCTATCTATCTGTTTCCAGCACTCCATTCAAGCAATGTGTGAGGAGTTACTGAAGAAGTCTGTTCTCCTGGGGGAAAGAGAAAGTAAATACTCCCAAAGTCGCCCAGAACCGCATGGAAGTCCTCAGGACTCTCACTCTGGACTCTAGGCTGCTGTTCACAAGCAACTGTGAAGTACTTATTTCCCCAGCAGAATTCTTTGACAAGGAAAAACCCGGCTGTCTGACATAGTCCAGCCATTCGCAGGCCAGGCCCACCTGGGTCCACTGCATTCAGGTGATGCTTTTCATTTGTTTTGTTCTGTTTTTCAATACCGGGTTTCTCTGCATCACAACCCTGGCTTGATTTGTAGACCAAGATGGCCTCGAATGCACAGAGATCCACTTGCCTCTGCCTCCCCAGTGCTGGGACTAAAGGCGTGCGCCACCAGGCCAGGCTTCAGCTGCTTCTTTGATGTCTACAACAGTGTCTGGCTTCTGCTAGAGCTAGGTGGCCTCCCTTGATACTTTTTAGCCCTTCCTTCAGGAAAAAATGAAAAAAAAAAAAAAAAAAATGTGCTGGGTGGTGATGGCCCATGCCTTTAATCCCAGCACTCGGGAAGCAGTGGTAGATGCCTTCTATGACCCAGGAACTGTTCTAGTGGTGGCTGAATGTAATTAAATTCTAACTGCAACTTAAGCAAAAAACACCTAGGCAGGAAGGTGTACCCAACTCTTTGTGAACAGAACAAAATCCAATTTGCCTGAAGCTCTGAAGGCAGGAAAGACAAATGGGGCTGACTGATTAATTCTTGATCAATACACTTCAGCACAGTATGAAATCAAGAAAAACACTTTTGTGTGCAGTGGGTGGAGGCGCAGCAGGCGGCTGTGAGTTTAAGGGCAACCTAGTCTACCCAGGGGTTCCAGGCTGGCCGAGACTACATAGTGAGAAAGAAAAGGAAAAAAAAAAAAAAAAAAACATAGAAGGAAGGTAGAAAGAAAGCAATTCTTTCCCCCACAATTTCTAAGGCTATCGAAGTTTCTTTGGTTTTCTTTCTTTCTTTTGTGAAACCCTCTCATGCTTACAGCCTAAGCTGGTCTCAACCTCACTGCAACCCCGCTGCCTCAGCGCTAGCATTACAAACAAGAGCCACCACATTTGGCTTTGTATGCTCCTTAGCTATAATATCTACTCTTTCCGCAGCTCAACCTGACCACTCACGAAGGAGAAAACACTAATAGCGCCTCTTGCAACAACACACCTGGCAATCAGGCTCCCTTGGACCTGCTAACCCTTCTTCTCCCGTCTCTTTACCCTTTTCCTTCTCTCTCCCCACGCTCCTGGACCCACGTCCCCTTTCCATTAAGTTCCTTCCCCTTACCTTCCTCCGTTCCGTCTTTCCATCTGCTACTAGTGTTCTATCGGGTTATACGAAAGAGCTGGCCCGGGATTCTCATGCAATGGGTAAGCCCTTTTGCTTAGGGAACCCAAGGCGTGGGAAGATGCCTTCAGCTCTCCGCCCTCATTACCCCAGTGCGGAAGGAAGCGAGGACGCCCAGGGGGCCCAGCATGACACCGAGCGGGACCTAGGTCCCTTCCCATCCGGCTTCATGACAGGTGCACCTCGAGGTCACCTCTCAGACCGGCCCCGGGACCTCGGGGCACCTGCTGCAGCGTTCCACCAGGCCCGGTCCCTGCTTCCCTCAAGGCGACCGACCCTGCGCATTCCCCAGCGGCACCTCCCGCACTCCCGGTCCGCCTCACCCGTCCCCCGGCACCTCCCGCAGTTTCAGCCCCAGGGCCTGCAGCTGGTTGGCGAAGCTCACAAACTCTTCCTCGCAGCTGCTGCCGCCCGGCTCGGCCCGGTTCCGTCGCTCCTTGGCCAGCGCCCGGCGCGCCGCTCGCTCGTCCCGTTTGCGCTCCGCCTCGGCTCTGCGGCCGCCACTGCCCGGCCGGCCCCTCGCCGCCTGCTTTCGGGACATGGCTGCGGCACACGGCCCGCCGCGGAAGGAGCCGGAGCGGGAGCCGCAGCCTCAGCCGGCTACCCGGCGGAGCGGCGCAGCGGGGACGGCGCCCCGGCGACGGCGACACGGCCACTGCGCCGGCGCGGTCGCCAGGCACCCGGGTCACGTGGTGGTAGCCCCGCCCCCTGGAGGGCAGGGCCGGCAGGCACCATAGAGAGAACTCTAGGAGAGCTAGAGAAGCACCTGTCTTAGTTGGGTCTCTTCTGCCCCCTACTGGTAGGTAGTGCTCAGTGAGGAGCAAGTCGGACCAGACAGTGAAGGTCAAGGACATACAGAGGATGTCAGAAAAGTCTAAAGCAGATGCAAAAATTCGAAAAAGAAGGAAATTAAGACAGGTGATGTGAGAAGATGCTAGTCTAGAATGGGCAAATCCGAGTTCAATTTCACACGCACGCGCGTGCATACACAGACGTTTTAAGACTGAGCCTGCAGTGGCTGGGGAGGTAGCTCAGTTGGTATAGTGCTTGCGCCACAAGCATGAGAACCTGAGTTTGGATCACCATTATCCACTGTACTGGCTGGTTTTGTGTGTCAACTTGACACAAGCCATCAGAGGAAGGGGCCTCGATAAGGAAATGCCTCCTTGAGATCAACTGTAAGGCATTTTCTCATTTAGTGATCAGTGAGAGAAGGCCAAGCCCATGGTGGGTGGTGCCATCCCTGGGTAGCTGATCCTAGGTTCCTGGAAAATGGGAGGGAGAAGTTTGGGGTGTATCAGATCATATACATTATTTACATGTACAAAATTGTCAAAGAATAAATAAAAGATATTCTATTTTAAAAGTTGGGGGGGGGGACAGGAGAGATGGCTCAATGATTAAGAGCACCTGTGATTCTTACAGAGGACCTGGGTTCAGTTCTCAGGACCCACTGGATGTCTCACAGCCATCTGTAACTCCAGTTCTGGGGGATCTGGTGCTCTCTTCTGGCCTCTGAAGCCCTGCATGCACATGATGTACACACACACACAAACACACACACACCTCACACACAGGTACACACACATACACACGAATGCAAGCCCTCATTGAGAGACATTTCTATGTTGCTCCTCCTTTTTAGATTACAGGAAACTAGACCCAAAAGGTTAAGTAACTGTAAGGGCCACAGAGTTGAGAAGCAAGGCTTTTACCTGATACAGAGCCCACATGCTTCATTATTCATCCCTTTCCCAATAACCCAATGGAGAGAGCCCTTCTGTTCATTAATCCATTAATCTGGATTCCATCCTGGGATGGCTAAGCTAGGTTTACCTGGACTGAAGCTGTTCCTGGGATGCAGAACTTTCTGTTTCAAAACTGATAGTGCTGGAAAACCCAGGGCAGTAGATTGTCCTAAGCCCTGCCCACTTGCTCTGGGAGCTAACACCACCAGTAATTACATCTCTCTCATCTTGGTTCCTTTATCTTACCCTCTCTATTTCCACAATAATGTCACTGTCTTCTTATTTGGATTTTCTATCCAATTGAGATCTTTCATTACCTGGGAACACAAGGCAGGCATGGGAGCTCACATTAGAACCCCAACAGTAGGGAGGCTGAGGCAAGAACGTGCCATGAAGTTGAGGACAACCTGGGCTTCAGAGTGCTATTGGGCTTGACTAAGCTAGAGTGAGACACTGTCTCATAAAATCAATAATAAATGATTCCACAAAGGCCAACTTGGTAAACCAACAAGTTTATTGGAGTGACTTACAGAAGAAGTATTGATGAAGAGCTATTTACAGAAGCAGGAATGACTCAAAGGCAGCTGCATCACCGAGACCCAGTTCAGAAAAGTTGCATCTCCAGAGCTCCTTCCATGACTTGCAGGCTGCATACCAAGCCAGAGAGTCTCTTTCATCTGCTTCCATAAACTAGTTTTATTAGCTTCAGGAACTTCCTGAGACTTACAGGTTGTTCACTTCTTGAGTTACATGAGCCTCCTTTTTGGAAGGAATGTTTCAGTTCAGAGGAGATTGCTACACAGAACAAACAAGTTGCAGAATTAGAGACACAGTCCTTGCCTACAGGGAGCCCAGAATCCAAAGGTTTTATTATAAGCAAGGATGCAGTGATGACAATATTGTATGACAAATGCTGTTAGGAAAGGTGTGTAGCTGGTAGCAGAGTGAAAAGTCAAAAAAATGCAAAACAACTTCTCAGAAGAGAAGATTCCCAGTTGAAGCTTAAAGGGATGAGTAGAAGTGGTCCAGAGCAGAGGGAATTGGGTCTCGAGCACCACACCTGGGCTTTGAGGAACTGAGAATGTGAGGCTTGAGCCCTGAGGCAAGAGATGGAAGGAAAGCCATGCTGTGGTTTGCATATGGTTCATCCTCCAAAGGTTCATGCATCAGAAGCTTGGTGTCCAGCATGGCAGTGCTGAGGTGGTGGGACCTTTAGGAAGTGGGTTCTGGGACTGGAGATCTGGTTCAGTGGTTAAGAGTACTTGCTACACTTTCAGAATATAGATGTCCAGTTCCCAGCACTCATGTGGGGTATCTCCTAACCCATAACTCCAGCTTCAGAATACCTAGAGCCCTCTTCTGGCCTCCACAAGTACTGCACTCATGTACACATGCACACATACACACTCATAAATAAATAAAATTAAATCTTTTTAAAAGAGATGTGGGTTTGTGAGAGCTCCACCCTAATGAAGAATAAATGCTGTATTTCCAGAAGTGTTTCAGGAGAGCTCCACCCTGATAAAGAATAAATGCTGTATTTCCAGAAGTGTTTCAGGAGAGCTCCACCCTGGTGAAGAATAAATGCTGTATTTCCAGAATGAGTTCTTACAAAGAGAGGCCCTCCAACTCCTTGGTCTCTTCTGCATGAAGCCAGCTCCCTTCTCTTTTCCACTGGACTTTGATGTACCAGAAGGTCATTGCTAGGATATCAGCACTACACTGTTTGGACCTTCCAGGCACCAGAATTGTGAGCCAAATGGACCTCTTCATTTACAAAATACCCAAACTAGTGCATTTTATTATAGTAACACAAAACAAGTGAACTAAGCTAGTCTAGATCTGGTAAGATCTGATAGCCAGGAACTCGGTCTCTGAGGACAAATAGCAAAGTGCCACTGCTGTCTGACACTCACCATGTCTGATCAATGGTGTCAGTGACACAGGAAACATGGCTGATCAATAGTATCAGTGACACAGGAAATATGACTGATCAATAGTGTCAGTGACACAGCAGCCATGGCTGATCAATAGTGTCAGTGGCCCAGGAAATATGACTGATCAATAGTGTCAGTGACACAGGAAACATGGCTGATCAATAGTGTCAGTGACACAGGCAACATGACTGATCAATAGTGTCAGTGGCACAGGAAATATGACTGATCAATAGTGTCAGTGACACAGCAGCTGGGAACCAACAACAAACCCTGGCTGAATGAGAACTAACGCAAAGAGCCCTGAGTGTTTGGAGGAAGGGAGGGTTGACGGAGTAGGAGAGAGCGAAGAGACACGGTTGGGGAGGGGTGACAGTAATCAGAATACATTATGAACATATATGAATACATATATGAAATCACTGAAGACCACGAATTTGGAGTCCTACCCGGGAGCTGGTGGATTCACCAATGAGCACACAACTGGTGACATAGCTGCCCCTCCTCGAGAATCCATCAGTAGCCAATAGCTTAGCAAATAGGGATGGGCCCTGTGAGCCCCTCTCCTATCATGATTGACTGTTGACGAGTCAGTCTTTCTTGTGTGTACAGCCACAGTTGCTATGACGTGGTGGCAGTTGCTGTAACATGGTTGCAGTGACTGTCTTGCACCCAGCCCTTCCTCCTATCGTCCATCTCTTCCATTCTTCCGGCCCTTCTTCTGTGGTTTTCCGGAGCCTGAGAGGGGGTGGTATAAACACCTTGTTGAAGACTGGGCGTGCGACTGTCACTTATTCTCACCTTGAGCAGCCATGGTTCTTCTCACTCACATCGTTCATTGCAAAATGATGCTTCTCTGACAAGGTGGAGAGTAGCAGTTGTCTAGGAGCACAAACATAAATATTTAGAAAGCAGTTTGGCACCAGGCTAATTTAGCAAAATAGCAGTAAGTTCCCTCAAAAGTCTAGGACATCCTCATTTGTGGGTTTTTGACAGGGTTTACAGTACAAGGCATAAATTCTCTTCTGTGAGAGAATTCACAAATCCAATCAGAGAGTGATTGGTTACCTCCATCTCAGTCAATGCCTCTATTACGCAAAGGGACACATCTTGCTGGGCAGGTTGGTATTGTAGTTCATATGGTTCACAGCTGAGTAAGACCATCAATGTCTTTTCTCCCCCAGTAGACACATAGCTCCTTCCACTACCATGAAAGCTAGCCAGCATGGACATATGAGGCCAGGTACCATGTGCCAGGGTTGAAGTTCCCACAAAGAGGTCCTGGGAGGCCATTCCATGAAACGGTGAAGGTGACGCCTCAGTTGCAGTGAAGACCCTAGGATACTGGAGATGCCAGAATGGTGGGCATCTGTCATTATGCGTTAGAAATGTATAACACAGGTGTGGAATGGAGCCAGCCTATGCCTGCCTGATAGAAGCAGTGTCTGCGGCAGATGATGGAGCTAAAAGTGTGGAGCTAACTGAGCCCTTTGGAGCCCAGAAGATTCAATTCCAAGCTCCAGATGCTGGACATGGAGCTGCAAGATTTGATGTTCTCCATGCTAGGTCTTGGTTTTGCTTTGGTGCAACTGCTCATTTACTATGGTCCAGGTCTTCGCTCTTGGGATAAGAATGTCTGCTCTTTGGCATTGTATGTTGCAAGTTTATAACTTCTCTTTCTTTTTTATAGTTGCTCATAGTTAAGCGACTTTGGATTTGAAGTGTTAGAATTTTCAAATACTTGGGGACATTTAAGTGCTGGGCTATATTTCATACTATGTGGCAAACGTGAGACCTTGAGGACCAGGGATAGAGGATTATGGCTTCAACTGATGTGGCTGCATGTCAAGTTGACAAGGAATAAAACTGTGATTATTAGTTTTTCCAATTTGACACAATCAAGAATAGCCCAGGAGGAGAGTCTCGTGAGGGACTGTACAGATCAGGTTGGCCTGCAGGCTTATCTGCAGGAATTGTCTTGATTACATTAATTGATGTGGGAAGACTCAGTCTGAAAGTGGATGGCACCATGACCCCATCTGGGGCCCTGGACTCGGTAAGACTAGAGAACTCTAGCTGTGCACTGAGCATACACACATTCATTTCCCTCTGCTCGTGACTGTGGCTGGGGTGTGATGAGCTGCTTCAAGTTCCTGCCTTGACATCCCCGCAATGATAGACTAGAATTGTGATGAACTGTAATCTTGTCTCCCCTAAGTTGCTTTTTGTCTGTTTAAAAAAATATATTCATTATGTGCCAGGCGGTGGTGGCGCACACCTTTAATCCCAGCACTCAGGAGGCAGAGGCAGGTGGATCTCTGTGAGTTTGAGGCCAGCCTGGGCTACCAAGTGAGTTTCAGGAAAAGGTGCAAAGCTACACAGAGAAACCCTGTCTCAAAAAACATATATTCACTATGTATACAGTGCTCTGCCTGCATATATATATGCCTGCATGCCAGAAGAGGGCACCAGATCTCATTTTATATAGAGATGGTTGTGAGCCACCATGTGGTTGCTGGAAATTGAACACAGGTCCTCTGGAAGAGCAGCCAGTGCCCTTAACCTCTGAGCCATTTCTCCAGCCCCTTGTTGGTTTTTTTTTTTTTAAATAATTTATTTTTATTTTATTTTCCTTGGTGTTATGTCTGCATGTATGTCTGTGTGAGGGTGTCAGAAGTCCTGGAACTGGAGTTACAGATAGCTGTGAGCTACCATGTGGATACTGGAAATTGAACCCAGGTCCTCTGAAGAGTAGCCAGTGCTTTTAACTTCTGGGCCATCTCTCCAGCCCCTTCTTTAGAAAGCAGTTTGGCACCAGGCTAGTCTGGGTATTTTATCACAGAATAGAAACGAAGTTGGACTCTGTGGAGGAAGGAGTATGTCTGTCATGTCCCAGTCACCTCTTCATCCCTCCTAAAGTGAATCGTGCACTTGCATATGAGGAGCACATCCATTAGGAGCCCTGGATGCGTGAGCACAAACAACTAGAAACAGAAACAACCTCAGTCCGCTTCAGCAGCAGCACCACTTCCCTTCTTCAGAACAGTCATCAAACACCACACAGCGTTTTAAAAGAAGGAAGCCAGGGGGAAATAAGACCAAGTCACGTGGGCAGCTCTCCTATACACAGCGTATGGCAGAATGAGCTGTTCTGTGTAGCCTTAGTGAAAAGCAGAGGGGTCACCCACATAAAGCAAATGGAAGAGACTCCCTTGGCCCAGCATCCCAGGCAGCGTTTGTTGTGTTACTGTTTGTTTTTGTCCATGACTGCCATTCTGACCAGAGTAAGGTGGTTTTCTTCTTCTTTTCTTTAATTTATTTATTTATTTTACATCCCGACTGCAGCTTTTCCAACCTCCTCTCCTCCCACTCCCTCCTCCCTTCCCCCCATCAATCTACCGTACCTCCTCCATATTCACTCAGAAAGGGGCAGGCCTCCCACAGGCATCAGCAAGCATGGCATAGCACACTGCTGTAAGACCAAGCATCCCCTCCCCCTGTATTCAGACTGGGTGAGGCAACCCAGCATGAGGAATAGGTTCCCAAGAGCCCACCAAAGCACCAGGGACAGCTCTGCTCCCATTGCTAGGAGTCCCACAAATAAGCCAAACTACACAACTGTCACATATATGCACAGGGCCTAGGTCAGTCCCATGCAGGCTCCCTGGTTATTGGCTCAGACTCTGTGAGTTCCAATGAGCCAGGTTTCTGTGGGTTTTCCTGTGATGTCCCTAATCCCCCTGGCTCCTAAAATCCCTCCTCCTCCGCAGGATTCCCTGAAGTGGCCCAGTATCTCTGAATCTGCCTTCATCAGTCACTGGATGAAGGCTCTCCAATGACAACTGGGATAGTCACCCATCCAATCACAGCGATGGCCAGTTCGTCCACTGCTGCCAGGAGTCTTAGCGGGGCATCCTTGCATCAGGCTTCTGCCCTTTCCAGACATCTCTCTCAGCACTCTCCCTCTCTGCCCACCCCGACCCCAATTCCTCAAGTTCCCATGCCCACCCTCCCCCAGTCCAACAGGAGCTCCCTGTGTTCCCTCTTGGGCACTCCTTGTTACCTGGCCTCTCTGGGAACTCACTTGGTAGCCCAGGCTGGCCTCGAACTCACAGAGATCCGCCTGGCTCTGCCTCCCGAGTGCTGGGATTTAACAGCTGAGTAATACTCCATTGTGTAAATGTACCACATTTGATGACCTGATGGTATTCATAACCCCCAAAATTCTACTAGGGAACTCCTACAGCTGATAAACACCTTTAGCAAGGTAGCTGGATACAAGATTAACTTTAAAAAAATCAGTAGCCCTCTTATATGCAAATGATAAAAGGGTTAAGAAAGAAATCAGGGAAACAACACCTTCCACAATAGCCACAAACAGTATAAAACACCTTGAGGTAACTCTAACCAAGCAAGTCAAAGACCTGTGTGACAAGAACTTCAAGTCTTTGAAGAAAGACATTGGAGAAGATATCAGAAGGTGAGGGTTGGGTTTTTTATAATTTTTTTTTTCTTTTTGTTTGTTGGTTGGTTGGTTATCAAAGACAGGGTTTCTCTGCATAGCCCTGGCTGTCCTGGAACTCTCTCTGTAGACCAAGCTGGCCTTGAATTTAGAGCTCCACCTGCCTCTATCTCCTGAATGCTGGAATTAAAGGTGTACACTACCATCTCCCGGCCTTTATTGAGTTGTTTTTTTTTTTTTAATCTTTGTATGTTTTAGATATTCTCTGTCAGATGTACAGCTAGCCAGAATATCATGCCACTCTGTAGGCTGTCTCTTAACAAGGGACTAAGAGGGTGGCAGGGTGGGAGCTGTAAGAGATATGGAGTTAGGATGGGGGGGGGGATATGCTCAAAGCATGTTAAATACTTAGATGAAAACATCCATACATGCAGACTGAAAGACAAGGGAAATGGTTTGGGAAAATGCACACTACACTGACAAGAAAGAAAAGAATTTTTAAAAAGGCCTTGCCCTTATTTTTAATGTATTTTTTCACAAGAACCATTGGATTCAAGTGTAATTATAACAGTGTAATTATAATTCATTGGTTTTTTGCTCTAGTAACAAAATATATTGTTTCTTTCTAACTGAAGCCTTACAGAGCTCTGTGGAGGACTTGTGAGATCAACAAACATGAACTCATAATCTGCTTATTGCTTTCTTCTGGAAATGGGGCATTGGTTGTTGAAGACCTTGGGATTCTTGGCACCGTGCTCTCTCTATGTCACCCTTGGATCAATCTTGATTATCTTGTCCATTTGCTCTTGTCATGAAGGCAGACTCCCTAAGCAATGTCAACTCAGCCGTGTCCAGTTGTCTCAGGCTGTGCATCTCTAGGATTTCTATAAATGGCATCTCACTCTGCCTGCTGGGCACAGAGAACAAATTAGGCATCACTACTCAGCCAGAACATGGAGCACCCCTTTGCCCACCACCCAGACACGCTCAATCAGTGACCTCAGCACAGCGTTCTATGCAGACAGCTGTCTGTGCAATCACTAAGAAGGGTGCCAGGCTGTAGAGTTCATGGTGCCATTACAGATGGGGTTTTACTGTAGAGTTCGTGGTACCATTATAGATGGAATTTTACTTTTGGTATTTGTTCTTGATGCTGCCAATATGTAATATATGATGTCTGTGACAATCTTCTAGTGGGCCATAATGAAGCATGACATTCAGTAAAAGCTCTCTCTCTCTCTCTCTCTCTCTCTCTCTCTCTCTCTCTCTCTGTCTGTCTTTCTACTTCTATTTTGGTGGATATATTTGCATGTTTGTGTGTGTCCACACAGAATGCAATTTGTGATTCCGTTTTCTCCTCTTATTTTTCATACACATGCATGTATGTGTGCATACTTGTCCCTTTGTGTGGAGGCCAGAAGTCAGCCAGGGGCTTACTCAATGGCTCCTCACTTTACTTGTTGAGACAGGGTCTCTTACTGAACCTGGGGCCCATGGATGCAACTAAGCTGGCTGACCCTTGATGCCCAGGGATCTTCCTGTCCCACCTTCCCCGTGCCTGGATTACACACTTAACAGCCACACTCAGCTTGACATGGGGGCTCAGGATAGACCTCCAGTGCCATGCTTACACCACAGGCCCTGTACCATTTTCCCAGCCCCTCCGCTTTCTCCTCTTCCGTGTGGTTTCTGCTGGTGGTGGTTCTGTTAGTTCTGTGCCTCTCAGTCCCACTTGCCCTCCATGACTTTGTCCTTTTTCTCGGGACTTCTAGAGCCTCTTGTCTCACCCTCTTAACATACAGAGGATCTAAAGGGAATGTTCTGGAATGGTAGGATGCCATCGGGACCTTTTCCATTTCTGCCCCCTCACAGGCCACCAGCACAGTAGTGTTTCCACAATCTCTCCCAGCTCCACCGTCTGCCTCTCAACTCTCCTATAAATGCAATAGTCCACATACTAAATTATTTATATATGCAAACAAAGATTTTAATAACCGTTATTACTTTCCTAGCGAACTGCACCCAGGGGAAATAAGACATATCAGTTTCTGTTTGCAGGTGACCATTCCTTGTTTTCATCACTTTGTCTCTGAGCCTGAATGGGGAAAAATGGTCAAAGGGTGGGGCCAGAGGGTTTGTTCATGCTTCTTTTGAACTTGCTGGCCCCTGAGCCCTAGGCTTACCTTTTACAACTCCAAACCAGTTTCTTTGTTGATCCTGTGCCGAGATCGAATTACCCAAGGAGTCTGTTGTAATCCTCATGCTACACAAGTTCATTACTTGCAACTGCTCTATCCTTCCCTGTGCCTGGCAGCAGGACCACACCCACGCTGCCATACAAGGAGCCAGGCAGGCAGGCAGGGAGTGATATCCATCGGTCCCTCAGAGCCCACAAGGGGGCAGCAGAGAGACGTGCTAGGGTTGGCACATCTGGGCAGCATCCAAGGTGTTCTGAAAAACTGTGTGCCCTAATGCAACACTGCTGTTTCACCCCACCAGAAGACCTCAGCCTTGAGAGGTTGAGTTGGGCCTGTGAGTCATCTTTGCTGGTAAGTGAAAGTGTAAGGAGTAGCCCACGACCTCCCATCCCCCTCACCTGAGCAGCCTCTGGGGTCTGCAATCATGAGCATTGAGGTTTTTCAAACAGGAAAAAGACAAAACATGTTCATGATATAAAAACTTCAAAATGACATCCAGTTGTAAAAAGACAAAGAAGCGGCCCATATTCACACTCTCAGAGACAATCCCTGCTGTTTGGTGTCAGGCTCAGCCCTAAGATACTGTTGCTATTTGACACCTCTCCCCTCTTGTCAGGATTTCTCCTAGTAGCTCAGGCTGACCCGGAACTCGCTATGTAGCCTGGGCTGACCTCAGTCTCACGGGCAATCCTCCTGCCTCAACCTCCAGAGTGCTGGGATTAGGGACTGACCCACCATGCCCAATCCTAGTTGACCATTTGTGCCCTACACAAATCAAAGCTTTGTGTGGTCTAACTTGCTCCCTTTTCTCCATGTCAAACATAAAACATTTTAAAATACAAAATGAAGATAGAACTCTACACATATGCATATGTGTGTGTCTTTAAAGTCTGAAGTTGCAAATGTGTCTAGAAGTGCTTGAGAAATACAATGTCACACTGTAACTGAAATCCCTTATGTTATCTCTCAGCTTCAGGAACCCCCTCCCTGTGACCCCAACTCAAAAACTGGGTGTTTTCTGTGCCGGGATTTATATCCCCAGATAGTATGTGTTATTGCCTACCATGTCCAACTTCATATAAAGAAGACCAAATTGGATATTATCTTTGGTGATCTTTATTGTTGTCTAAACAGTGTACAGCTACTTTAATTTTCTTATCCACATGTGACTTTTGTTCACTCCTTTGCTTTATTTATGTGATACAGAGTTTCACTGTATATATATTCCTGGCTAGCCTGGAACTCACAGAGATCCTCCTGCAGCTGTCTCCTGAGAGCTTGGATTAAAGGTATACTCCACATGGCCCAGCTTTAATTTTATTTATTCATTTATTTATTTAACTCTTAAGTGTTCTGATTTGCTCAAGACTGTCAGTCTTAGCCCTCTGTGGTGCCCCAGGAGCCCCACAAGCAGGTTTAGAGAAGAATGGTCAAAGGTGAGGAAGAAAAAGATGAAATGTGATATGCTAAAAAAAAACAACAAATGGAAAAAAAAAAAAAAAAAAACCAACCCTGACAGGTATATGCCTATAATCCCCGCAGTCAGGAGAGTCAGAAGTTCAAGACCAGTCTCAGCTACATAGTGGATTCAAGGCCCATCTGAGCTACATGACACCTTGTCACACACACACACACACACACACACACACACACATCCACACATCTCTGATACTCGGGCAAGCAGCCCTGACAATAAATAACAAGAGGGACTCTTGAATCTGGGAGAGACAGACAGTTCCTGATGTCACTTCTGGACTCAAGATTACTACAGCATCCCTGTTTGGACCATGTAGGAGGAGAGAGAAGGACCCAGTTTCCATTCCTAAAATGTAAGTATAATGGTCGCCCCCCTCCTCACCCCCCTCCTCCTCCACTCCCACCCACCCACCTCCATGGGAGATCTGTGGAGTCTAGAGGAGGCCCGAGACCGCAGACCCATTCCTATGTTCTTGATGTGTCTTCCATCTGGTTTCCCTACTCTTGCCCTTGGGGCCGTTATTACATAAAAATAAGTTTAGCTGAACTCAAGTCCTGAGGCTGGGTTGGAATGGTGTGTAGAGTGTGTTGTTGGATGAAAATAAAATTTGTGGGGTTGGGGATTTAGCTCAGTGGTAGAGTGCTTGCCTAGCAAGTGCAAGGCCCTGGGTTCGGTCCTCAGCTCTGGTTAAAAAAAAAAAAAAAAAAAAAAAAAAAAAGTTTGTAAAGAAAGAAGGCAAAGACAGACAGACAGAGTCATATCCTCCCCCCCACACACACACACACACACACACACACACACACACACACACACACACACACCATGGTAAGCTGGTTGCCTCTGGGCTCTCATTTCTTTGCACTCTGTGTGTTTACAGCTTTCTAAACTTCAGATCACACAGATTTCTTGCTGATGTTCCTAAGGCACCCAGGCAGTGGGACCCGGACCTGTCCTTAGCGCATGAGCTGGCTGTTTGGAACCTGGGACTTATGTGGGGACACTTTGCTCAGCCTGGAAGGAGGGGACTGGACCTGCCTGTACTGAATCCCAGGTTGAGCTGAATCCCCAGGGGAGTCTTGGCCCTGGGGGAGAGGGAATTGGGGGGGGGAGAGACTGGGGGAAAGGCGGGGGCGGGAGGGTGGAGGACAGGGGAACCCATGGCTGATATGTAAAATTAAAACACAAATATCCGTATGAAAAAAATTAATATATTTTTAAAAAAAAGAAAAGAAAAGCATTGGGAAGGGTGAGTAAGCAGCCTATAGCACACCTGACCCTTTGCTCTCAGCCTGCTCCCAAGCTGCACGTGGCACCAGAATGTACAGGTTCTTCAGGGGGAATGTCAGATCCCTCATCCTCCAGTCTCTGGTCGCCCTTGACTTTGATTCATGCAGATGTATCACTGTGACAATCTGTAAGCAAATCTATTAATGCCAAGACTCGTCATAGCTCCAATCATTGGCTTGCCTTGCCTCAGCAGAAAATTGGAGAGGAAGAACTCAGGGTGTGTGTGTGTGTGTGTGTGTGTGTGTGTGTGTGTGTGTGTGTGTGTGAGAGAGAGAGAGAGAGAGAGAGAGAGAAGACTGCACGTGTTTTGTATGTGTAAATGTCAGTGGGGTGCGGTACATGCTTACATGTGGGCATATGTGTGTAAAGGCCAGAAGTCCACATTGGATGGCTTCCTGTATTATTCCCAATCTTATTTTTGAGACAAGGTGGAGCTGAAAATTCTGCTAAACTGTCTGGCCAGTAACTCCAGAGATCCTCCTGTTTCTGCCTCCCCAGCACTGGGATTATAGGCCCACAACACCACACCTTTTTACGTGGGTGCTGGGGATCTGAACTCAGGTCCTCATGCTTGCACAGCAAATACTTTACTGAATGAGCCTTCTCCCCAGCCCAGACTTTTTTTTTTTTTTTTTCAGAGATTAGGATAGGAAACATGGGGCTCAAACTCAGCTATCTCAGCTGAAAGTGACTTTGAACTTCTGATCCTCCTATCCCCGCCTCCCACGTGTTGTGATTACAGGTATGCGACACCAATTATTACTTTTGTTTGGTTTGGTTTCTAACACAGGGTTTCATTCTATTGTCTTGGTTGGCCTGAGTTCACTACACAGACCAGAGCAGCTTCAACCTTGTGGAGATCCTCCAGCACGCACCCTGAGGGCTGGCAGAATGCGTAATAAGCGCAGGGAATTTCAGTCAAACAACCTGGATTCAAACTCTGCCTTCTCCACCTACTTGCTCTGGTCCTTGGGGAAGTTCCTGAGGCTTTGGAGCATTCACACATGGAGTGACCGTGACAATGGCGACAATGAACATCAATGGCTAGCTGTCCATCAAAACCTCATGTGCCACTTTCCAGAGCTGCAGGGAAATGGTTGCTGAAAAAAAGACTGCCCTACCCTGGATTCTGGATCCCATTTCTCTGCCCTTCAACTATGGGACAGGTTTTTGTCACCAGAACATGCAGGCACAGGACCCAGATCCCCAAATCCCCATGTGGAGGTAATGTCCGTTGTCCTAGGAACATTCTCATTGGATGGTTAAGAAGGAGAAAACAAAGTTCTGTGAAGCTGCTGGGATCCTAGGGTTCCTGAAATGTCAGCACCTAGCATGACACTGATTAGAACAACCCTACAGTATGAATGTGGAATGATGTGTCACAGTCTGCCACCTTTGGGGGCGGGAGGTGGTGTACCCGCCACCAGTGGCTGCTGGTGGAGTGCTACCTTCACCAGGTTTGGGATTTGACCCCTTTCTTGTCAGTCTCGAGACTTTGAGCTCTTACGCATCCTCACCCTTTCCAGAGCTGATGGTTTTAATTGACTGGGATGTGTATTTCTTAGAAGGCTGCAACTCCAGGAGAAAAGGCATTGGGTTAAGATCACTAAGAGTCCCCAGAGCCTTGCAGACTTTTATGCTAACAAGAGGGGTTTGTTGGATTTGGTTTGATTTTCTGCAGACAGGAGAAGGAAGATGCCTGCCCCATGGCTATCTCTCTTTCCTTGGGCCCTGAGTTGGCAGATGAGCGTTTTAAATCCCAGAGCACAAACCAGCTCTTTCTCCTTCCTTGTTCTCCAGAACAGTTCTGGGCTGAGATCTCCCTAAGTATTTCCATTCTCAAGCGTCTAAAGAGACAGGAGCAGGCTGCCTCAGGCCCTCCATGTCCTCGAGGTCCATGACCACAGCTGCACCCAACTGTAGATTGGAAATACACGGTTAATTGTGCCTGTGTTAGATATTTCTCTCATTCTCTCACATACAGAAGGGCAAGTGTATGCATAGTGTTTTCATCGTATTTGGTACATCGGGTAAGCAGAAGTGATTTAAAGTAGACAGGAAGAAGCATGCAGCATCTGTATGACACTATGTTGTTTTGTTTTGTTGTTTTTTGAGACAGGGTTTCTCTGTGTAGCTTTGCACCTTTTCCTGGATCTCGCTCTGTAGACCAGGCTGGCCTCGAACACACAAAGATCCTCCTGTCTCTGTCTCCCAAGTGATGGGATTAAAGGCGTGCGCCACCACACCACCAGCCGTGTGCCTGGCTGACACATGTACAACACTGTTTCAAGGGACTCTATATGGGCATGGGTTTTGGGTCCCTGCGAGGGGAACCTTGGGATGGGTTCCCTTTGTAGATACCATGGATGACTGGATGTTTTATGCTTCCATCAATTTGAAACTGAGATGATGCTACGTAGCTCCTAGCAGGGTATGTGGCTCACCATAGGCATTCAACAGCCTCCCTTTAGCCCAGTGAACTGTCACTGTCAATTAGGACAGGACTAATAGCTTGTTCTGTAATAAAGAGTTATTGATCCTATTGGAAATGAAATATACCACAGTCCCCGCTACCATCTGTCTTTAGTTTTACTTTCTGTCATTTCAGTTACTTATGGACAACTATGGTTCAAAACTACTCCCTGGAAAATTCCAGAAATAAACAATTTCTCAGTGTTTTTTTTTCCTATTTATTTTATTATTTTTTAAGTGTGTGTGTGTGTGTGTGTGTGTGTGTGTGTGTGTGCAGGTGCCTGCAGAGGCCAGAAGCATCAGATCCCCTGGAGCTGGAGTTACAGGATGTGGGTGCTGAGAATCAAATTCCAGACCCTCTGGGAGAACCATACAAACTCTTAACTACAAAGCCACCTTGCCAGTCCCCCAGTTCACCAGATTTAAATTGTGCAATGTTCCGGGTAGCATGCTGAGATCTAGTGTGTCCTGTTGGGGCTGTGAACCTTCCCTCTGCTCACTGTGTCCACCCTGGATATGCTGCTCATCTGCCCATCACCTGGCCGCTGTCTGGGTAACAGACCCACTGCTGTGGTGTCCAGGTGCCCGTGTGTGATGTCCCAACGCCCATATCAGCCATCTCACATCATCTCATCACTTATGTACTGTGCCATGTCACATCCTTATAAGAAAAAGGAGAGCTGGGCACAGAGCTCAGTGACAGAGCTCTTTGCTTACCATGCACGAGCCCTAACTGGTCCGCAGTACCACAGGACTAAGAGAAGGGAGGAGAGTGAATACAGCACACTGAACATTTTTAAATTTTTATTTGAGCGTTTGTGTGTGAGAGAGTCTGTGCATGTGTGAGTCTCTGTGTGTGTGTGTGTGTGTGTGTGTGTGTGTGTGTGTGTGTGTATCTGTGTCTGTGTCATTCTACCTATGCTTGTGCATGGGAGTTACCTGTGGAGGCCGGAAGAGGGCATAGGACCCCCCTGGGCTGGAGTTTTGGACTGTGGTGAGCTGCTGAGATGTGCGCTGGGAACAGGATTGTACCCGTCAGGAAGAGCAGGAAGCATTCTTAACTACTGAGACATTCTCCAGCCCCTGTGCTGAGATGTTTTGAGAGAGAGGGAGGGAGCACATTCTCATAACTTTCATTACAATATGTTGTTATCATTGTTTTATTTCCCAATTATTATGATTAATCTCTATTGTGCCTAATTTCTACATTAAACTTTATTGTGAGTATAGGAAGCATTACACACATACACACACACACACACACACACACACACACACACACACACACACAATCTGGTACCATCTGTGCTTACAATTTCCTACATCCATCACAGGACTTTGGAAGCATACCCCCTGGAGGGTAGGGCTGGGTGTGCTATAGTGCAGCATGGCTGTGTGATACTGTAAATGTCTGATCCATTCATTGTATCTCATGTAACTAGAGAGAGTGCATGAGGTGGGCTCCATCGTCTCTGTTTAGGATGAGAAGAATACCTGTAACTCTGTCCTTCAGCAAGCTTTTCTCAGCCCTTTTCTGGGGAATCGTGGTGAGTGATACAAACACACCCTGAAGCTCTCCTGGTGGAGGAAAAGAAAGATAAAGAATAGATTTTTGTGGGTGGACCTGATTCGGGTGGAGATGGGAACAGGAGGGGCCAGGTGAGGGAGGGAGGAGGAGGAGGGAGGGAAGGTACAGGGAAAGAGGACTGGAATTGAGGGAGCCATGTGGAACCCTAGTGCAGTGGAAACTTCCTGGAACCTATGAAGGTGACCCTAGCGAGGACTCCCAGTAATGGAGGATACGGAGCCTGAACTGGCCATCTCCAGTAATCAGGCAAGGTACTCAGTGGTGAGACTGGGATACCAACCTAGCCACAAAACCTACACACAACCTGTCCTACCCGCAAGATGTGCTGGGCAATGGCAGCTCAGAGCTTGTGAACGTGGCCAACCAAAGTCTGGTCTAAATTGAGGCCCAGGCCTTGAGGGAGAACCCCTGCTTGACCGTGTGTGGATGGCCAGGATCTGGAAGCTGGAGAACTCAGAGACCTAGGATAGAACCAAACATGACTGACCAAAAAAAAAAAAAAAAGTCAATGTAATGATTTTTAGTGTTATTCTGCTGTACTCATAGGTCAGTGACTTGCTCAGTTGTTATCAGAGGCTTCATCCAGCAGCTGATGGAAGCAGGCATAGAGACTTCCAGACAAACATTAAATGGAGCACAGGAAACCCTGAAGAAGACAGCAAGGAAGGATTGTAGGAGCCAGAGGGGTCGAAGACACCATGAGAATACTGCCAGCAAAACCAACTAAGCAGGGCTCATAGGGGTCCCAGACACTGAAACAGCCCCTATGGAGCCTGCATGGGTCTGTGGTAGGCCCTCTGCATACCTGCCATGGTTGTTCAGCTTGGGTTTTTGTTGGACTCCTAACAATGGGAGTGGGGGGTGTCTCTGACTCTTTTGTCTGTTCATAGGACCCTTTTCCTCCAACTGAGTCACCTTATCCAGCTACGATATGAGGGTTTGTCTCATTGCATCTGTGTTCAGATGATATCACTGGGAGGCCTGCTCTTTTCTGAAGGCCAAGAGAGGAGCAGTGGATGCGGGGGAGGGGAGGGAGAGGCGGCTGCAGTTGGGATGTATTGTATGAGAGAAGAAGAAAGAAAGAGAAAGAATTCATTGCAAGGCACCAGTGTAAAAAGCCAAGTTCAGGGTGTTGTGGGAACCAAGAGTTGGGCCTTGGAAGAGGAGGGATCAGAATTATTGTGGCATTTATTAGATCTGAAGCAAGCTTTGAATTGTGGATAGCATTTGGCTAGAATGGGCACCAAGAATATGGAGCCATTAGAGTCTAACATTTAATGTTTCCATCATTAAACGTCCAAGTATGGATTCCTTTCTATTCATGCTGTCTGGGAATAGTTGGGGCTAGACGTGTGTTTATTAATGTGTGTGTGTGTGTGTGTGTGTGTGTGTGTGTGTGTCATACACACACACTAAAGTTTTAAACAAAAGCCAAGGGCATCCTAGGGCTCTCAGTTTTCCAGCAGTGACCTCCGTATTTTTACTCCACATGTGCATGAGTCTAAATACAGCCAAGTCCTCAGTTCCAGGAATAGGGAGGAATTTCCTTGAAGCTCAGGCTTCCCTTCGTAAGCTGCAACATTGTTGCCACTGCCTTGTGGCTATCTTAGAGATCAAACTGACTTCTTACCATCCCGGTAAATGAGAAGGCGAGGGTGGGGCCGCAACAGAGAAACACTTTGTGGTGCACACTTTGTCAGTTCTCAGCCCGAGCAGCTGAATCAATCCCAGAGACCAGAATCTAACACCTGCCCCTCAACCCTGCAAGACTTCCTGCACGGGGGACTGTTGTGCGTTTGTTTGTCTGTTTGTTTTTGCTCTTTGACTCTTTATTCCTTTCCGGCCAGTCACCCAGCTCCCAAGTAAATCACACACAGAGGCTTACTATTACTCATAAATGCCCAGCCTTGGCTTGACTTGTTTCTTGCCAGATTTCCTTAACTTAAATTATCCCGTCTGCCTTTTGCTTCTATGCTTTTTCCTTTTCTTACTTCTGTAAATCTTACTTTTCAGTCTTGCTCTGTGGCTGGCTGTGTGGCTGTGTGGCGGGTGGCTGTGTGGCTGTGTGGCTGTGTGGCTGGCTCCTGAAGTCCTCCTCTTGTTCTTGCTACTTCTTCTGTCCTCCCAGGTTTCTCTTTCTATATATTCTCTCTGCCTGCCAGCCCCACCTATCCTTTCTCCTGCCTTGCTATTGGCCATTCAGCTCTTTATTAGAATAATAAGGTGTTTTAGACAGTCACAGTAACACAGTTTCACGGAGTTATGCAAATACAACAAAAGTAACACACTTTAAAATAATATTCCCCAAGAGGGGACTTCACTGGGGGACGCTACTTCTAAGCAAAACAGTGAAAGAAATACCAGGGAACCAGTGGGAAGAGAAAAGAGCATCCTAAATTTGTTGGGCACGGATAGCAACTCAAAGTGTCTCTGGTTGCATTCATGACCTCATTCAAGCACTTTCTTGTAGTCATTCATATAACCTGCCAGGGTCCTCTACAGACTCAGTTGCTAACCTCACTCCCAGATTAGGAAACCAAGCCTTGGGAGTAAAATGCTTACAGATCCCTCTTGTTAGGAAACAACAGTCCTTTTTAAGTCTGAGACCCTCCATTGTCTTCCTTGCCCACCTCAAGATGATCTGTGATTCTAGAATTCTCAGGATGGCTCTGTGGGTAAAGATGCTTGCCACCAAGCCTGATGACCTGAGTTTGCTTCCCAGGACCCACATGGTGGAAGAAGAGAACTGACTTCTGAAAGTTGTCCTCTGAGCTCCTCACAAGGGTCATGGCAAGTGAGGGCATGCGTGAACACACACACACACACACACACACACACACACACACACACACACACACACACACACACACACACACACACACACACACACACACGAGTATGTTTGTACCTACATGTACATTCCTCACATGAACATGTAAACATAATAGAAAAACAGCCCTGGCTGTGGAGCTGAACCCCAGATCAAAAGAAACTAGGAAAAGCAGAGGATTTCTCTGAAAACAGAAGGGTAGGCACAGAATGACTGACATGCAGGTTGACATGACCACCAGGACACACCTGGGAACACCCTGCCACCATCCCAACAGCCAAGAGCCAGGCAGGCGTGTCCCTGAGTCACTTTTCAACATTGCATGAAGTTCAGTGGCTCTCCGGGCACCTCTGGGGAGGCCCTGTCCCTGCTTTAGCTCAGGATGAAGCACTGAGACTCTTGGCCCGGAGCCCCACCCTTTGAGCTGGTCTCTCTGGGGGACATGATGTCAGCCTCAGCGGCATGGCTGCTGGCCTATCCCTGCCCAAATGGACCTTCTTTCCTGATCGGGCACACTGGCTAAAAATCTCCTGCCCTTATTCAGGTCAAAAGAAACAAAACCTCTTCTCTAAGGCAAAGGTTCCTAGAAAGGACACTCAACAGCTACAGTTTTATTTCCTTCACATAAATATTTTCTCCCCAGATTTTAGGGGAACTCACAGCATTCCTTGCTGTTTGCTTGCTGGTACTTTAACTGATGAGAGGCCTCCAAAATACAGTATCCAACTCTATCTGCTGAGCGCTTAAAAATGAAGTAAGTGGTTGCCTAAACTTGGTTGGGGGGAGCCATGCTGTGCAGGTGAGGTTATTTTTTGTGGGTTTTTTTTGTTTGTTTGTTTTTTGTCAGTGTGACTTAAACTAGAGTCCAGGAAGAGGGAACCTCATCTGGGGAATTCTCATCATCAGATTGGACCCCTAGGCGAGCTTGTAAGACATTTCCTTGTTTAATGACTGATGTAGGAAGACCTAGCTCACTGTAGGGCTACCCCTGGGAGGTGATCCTGGCTGCTATAAGAAAGCAGGCTGAGCACACCCCTCCATGGCTTTTCCTTCAGTTTCTGCTCCCAGGTTCCTGCTCCAGTTTCTGTTGTGACTTCCCTCAGCACTGGACATGGGAGCTTAAGCCAAATAAACCCTTTCCCGCCCCTCCTGGCTTCTAGGTAGGGTTTTGTTACTGTTGCATGTGTGGTCTTGGGTATGGGTTGTAGTTTGCATAAGCACAGACCCTCTGCCCTCCAGGCCTGGGAGCCCCAGTGCCCATAATTCTCACACCCCGCAATCCTTGGTGAGATTAAGTGACTATGTCTCTGATTTGAGTAGTCTCTGCATTGTGTTTTCATTGGTATGTGAGGTAGACTCCTTTTACTTATTAAAAAGTTCATTATAGAGCCGGGTGGTGGTGGCACACGCCTGTAATCCCAGCACTCAGGAGGATCTCTGTGAGTTCGAGGCTAGCCTGGCCTACAGAGCTAGTCCAGAACAGGTTCCTAAGCTACAGAGAAACCCTGTCTCAAAAGAAAGAAAGAAAGAAAGAAAGAAAGAAAGAAAGAAAGAAAGAAAGAAAGAAAGAAAGAAAGAAAAGAAACAAAAAACAAAAGTTCACTATAAAGGGCCAGGGATGTAGTTTAGTAGGCAGAGTGCTCAGCTCACTTGCATGAAGCCCTGGGTTGGATCTCCACAGCAGATACACTAGGATGGTGGTGCAGGCCCAAGATCTGGCACGTGGGCAACACAGCATCAGAAATTTAAAGTTGCACTCTGCCATGGCTAACAATGCAGTTTGGGGTCAGCCTGGGCTATGTGCGAGCCTGTCTCAAAGCAAAAACAAAAAAACAAAAAACAAAAAAAAACAAAGCAACAGCCAACCGTGATAACAAATTGAGTTAATGGGTTGTTAAACAAAACAACTGAGCAAACGTCCTGGAGAAGCCTGAGCTGGGTTCTTCAGGACATTCTCCAAAGTGGGCATTGTTACCAGAGGAGATGCCCGACTGTGGGACAGAGACCTTCCGGGGACAAGATGTGGTGAGGACAGCGATGTTCATGATCCTGACTCTGGGTAGGCCTGGGCTACTGTCTGTGTCTTGTTTCTTTTTGTTGTCTGTTTGATTTTTATACTTTATTTGTGTGTATGTATGTCTGCTACTTGTCTGTATTGCGTCCTGTGAGTGGCAGATGTCCACAGTGGCCGAAGAGGGTGTCAGACCTCCCAGAACTGAAGTTACAGGCAGTTGTGAGCTACCCAGTGTGGGTGCTGGAAACCAAACTCAGATCCTCTGCAAGAGCAGCCATGCTCTTAACTGCTGAGCCACCGCTCCAGCCTCCTTGTTGAGAGAGGGTCTCAGGTAGCCCAGGCTAGCCTCAAATTAGCTATGTAGTCAACATTAAGGAGGTCAGAAGACAATTCAGTCTCTTCCCCCTTTCACCATGGGAGTCCCGGAGGTCACACTCTGGTCTTCAGGCTTGGCAACAGTGCCTTTACTGCAGAAGTCACCATGCTGGCCCAGGTTTAACTTGATTTATTTATTTAGTGTGTATGTATGTAGCGCATGTGTACATGGTGTGTATGTATATGTGTGTGTGGTGAGGTGCACACTCGTGTGCACATTAGTGGACTAGAGGTGTGCTCTGGTATGCTCTTATCTCTCTCTGCCTTGATTCTTTGAGGCAGCATCTCTCCCTGAACCCAGGGCTCAAGGATTTTCAGCAAGGCTGGGGTCCTAGGTGTGTGCATAACCAGTCCCAGCTTGTTATGCGAGTGCTGGATCTGAATAATAATTGGCATTATTGATTATCATGTGTCAAGTAGTACATGATCAATTTCATTTAGTATTTACTCAACCACGATTCTATCTCTTTCTGTATTTTTCTACACACCATAATATATATATATTTTCAATAGCTGCACAGTGCCCTGTACATGGTGCCCCCTTCCTCTCCCTCCTCCCCCTTCCTCTCCCTCCTCCCCCTCCTCTCTCTCTCCTTCTCTTCTATTGTGACCCTTGTGAGGGATCTGAATTTTTTTTTCTCTCCCATTTCTATTGACGAAAACCCAAAGGCTCAGAAGGGAAGCAACCTCTAAGCCACAAAACTGAGACTTGTTAAGGCTGAGGTCGCACTGTGCAACAAGTCCATCTCTGTGTGCTATGATTACGTGCGCACCAAGGTTGGAAGGGCAATCACACCTGTAACTTCCCCCACTACCTGCTCCCTCTCCCTGCTTCTCAGGAGTTCTCCCCTGGTGACTGGATGTTCTCAGGATGGCCCCAGGAACCGGCCTTCAACACTGCCTCAGTTAAACAAGCACCAGGAGTGGCTATTACTAGAAGGGCCAGAGAGACCCTGAGCACTTGGAGTCCTGCTGAGGACAGAGCCCCGGTGATAACTAGTGACACAGATACAGTTGGCACCAGGGTTCACCTGCAGACGTCATCACAGGAATCAGGACCAAGTTACCAACAACTGAACCTGATAAACTTTACAACTAGGCTTTTCTCAGAAACGTACATTTAACCAGGTATATTTGATATGCACATGCAAAATGGTGTGTTACTCACCTGTCACTCGCATTTAATTGGATGACCGTTATTGTCACTGACTAAACTGGACAACTGGGGGAAAAAGGCATATGTTGGTTTTATTATTTTATTACTTTGTTCATTTTACTGTTTTTCCCCACCCCCGTTCCCTAAGTCTGTTTCTGTTTTTCTGTGTCTCCATCAGCATCAGTGATAACACATTTAATGCAAATGTGTCCAACCTGCCTTCCCCTGTTTATTTTGACTTAGGTGGGAAGTTGAAAATGGTATCATGCTGATTTGCTTGTGTTTGTGTTCTAACTCAAACTAAGGGAATTATGCTGTAGCTCTCCACCATCCCTTCTCCCTCCCCACTCCCAACACTTACTACTTGAGACCTGTCCAAAGTGTTGCCACAGGTAAGTTTGGACCTGTGTGTGTGTGTGTGTGTGTGTATGTGTGTGTGTGTGTGTGTGTGTGTGTGTGTATAGATGTGTAGGTGTGGATGTGTGTGGGTGGTGTGTGTGGATATGTGTGTATAATGTGTGTGTGTGTGTGTCCTCAAGCATTGTTTCTCAGATGCTGTTCACCTTTTTTAAATTTGTTTTTCAAAACAGGATTTCTCTGTGTAGCCCTGGCTATCCTAGAACTCACTCTGTATTCCAGGCTGGCCTTGAACTCACAGAGATCTGCCTGCCTCTGCCTTCAGAGTGCTGGGATTAAAGGCGTGCACCACCACCACCTGAGTTCTCCTTTTTGAGAAAGGTTCTCTCACTGGTTGGAGCTTGTCGATCAGGCTCACCAGAGAGCCAGGCAGCTCCAGGGATCTCTGGATCCTCAGTGTTGGGATCGCAAGCATGCCACCACACTCAGGTTTTTGTTTTGTTTTGTTTTGTTTTTTACATAGTTTCTAAGGATCAAATTTAGGTCCTCATGCTGGCACAGCAAGCATGTTACCACCAGCCCCAACCATGAGTTTCCAGTTCACTGAAGTCTTAGATTTGACCTAACAGCCCCTCTTTCTGTAGACACCAAGATAGCTTCCATCTTCCAATTCTGCCAACTGCCATGGGATAAATCATGCACATGTTTGGTGAGTGTCAAGCCAGACTCATTCTTGTGTTCAACGGTTTCCTCTGTTTGTTAATAAGGCCATATTAATAAGAGTCCCCTTCTGTGAATTCTAATTTGCAACTTTGGTCCATTTTTCATATTGGGCACTCCATTCCTTATGCCTGCAGATGTATGGAAATATCTTGTACAATTTAGAATGGTGATAATTAATAGAAATGTAAGGTAACATACACATAATTAAAATTCTTTCTTTAAAATTTTTTTTAAATTTTGTTTTTATTTCGTGTGGTGGGTATTTTGCCTGCATGTCTGTATATGCACCACTTGAGTGCAGGACCCAAGGAGGCCAGAAGAGGGCATCATAATGCCTGGAACTGGAGTTATCGACTGTGTGAGCTGTCATGTAGGTGCTGAGAACCATACACAGGTCCTCTAGAGGAGTATCCAGTGCTCTTAACCACTGAGCCATCTCTCCAGCCCCTCAAATTTCTTTTAGTCAATAGTCCCATTTAAGAAGTAAAAATGAACAGGTAAAATTAATTTTAGCAGTGTGTTTTCATAAGCAAATCTTTCTAAAAAAATATCACTTCAAGGTGTCATTGGTATAAAACCATGGAGATGTGCCATGGTCCTTTGAAGATGCTAAGACCTTGAAAGCTGATGTGTATTTTACAAGTATGTCTCAATCTGGACAGTGTCCTAAGTAAAGAACTAGTTACATGTAGCTAGTGAGCACTAGGTGGGACAGTTCAGAACTAGAATATAAAAACACATATTTTTACAGTGTTGATGATCAAACTCAGGGCCTCATGCATGTTAAGAATGTGCTATACCACTGAGCTCCATGTGAGGCCCTAGGCCAATGACCCCTTTGGAGGTCAAATGACCCTTTCACAGGGCCACCTAAGGCCTTTGGAAAAAACAGATATTTACATTATGATTCACAACAGCAGCACAATTACAGTTCTGAAGTGGTAATGGAATAATTTTATGGTGGGGTCCACAATGAGAAACTATATTAAAGGGTCAAAGACAGCATTAGGAAGGTTGAAAACCACGTCCCAGACTCTTAATATCAAAGAGTCTTAATATTAAAGTCAGTCCCTGCTCTACTCATCTGTTAGTTGCTAATGACATCCTTTGTTTAAATAATATTCTAAGGACATGGTGGGGCACGCCTTTAATCCCAGCACTTGAGAGACAGAGGCAGGCAGATCTTTATGAGTCTGAAGCCAGCTTGGTCTACATAGCAAGTTCCAGGATATCCAGGGCTACATAGAGAGACCCTTTCTCTGAAACAAAACACAAAAATTAATGAATAAATGACACACTAATTTTTATACAGTTAAGTTCATTTTTTTTCTTCTGAAGTCCGTGATTTAGGGGTGAAGCTCTGTTTGTTTGATTTTTTTGAAAATATCTTTCTTTGGTATGTCTATCTAGGTATGTTTTCATAGTATAGGACAGAATGCTCTAACTTTATTTTCCTCTTACAGCTCAATGTCCCTAACACTGCCTACTAAACACCAGTGCCATCTACTAAACATCAGCACTCCCAACCTGCTAAACTCCAGCACCACTCCACCTACTAAACAATCTGTCCTCTCACAGGTTTGTGGAACCACTTTTGTTATACACTAGCTCCCGTACACACAGTGAATCTACAGAACTTTTGTCACAAATATGACCATCAAATTTCAGAGAATTTGGATAACTTGAAGTCACAAAAGTAGAGTCAGAGTCAGAATTCGAACCCAGCACCAGTCTGCTGCTGGTTCAGCTAAATCTGTATTTGACTCCAAGTGTCAAAAAAAAAAAAAAAAACAGACTAGGTGTCTAGAATCAAAGGATTTATTCTTCACTCCCAAGAAATCTAGAAATAGACAGTCTAGAACAGACGCAGTGGCTGTGACACCTCCAGGGATCCAGACGTCTTCCACCCTTTCTCATCAGCCATATTAACATGTAGTTTTTATCCCCTGGGTGGTGAGATGGCTATCACAGCATCCTCATTTCAAGAAACAATGCTTTGTTTTGTTTCGCCTGCTATCGAGACAGAGCTTTATGTAGCCAAAGCTGGTCCTGAACTTACACAGCCAATAATAACCTTGAACTTCTGGTTCTCTGAAGCTGGCCATCACCTTGGCCACAATTAGGTCATACAGCCATGCCTAGCTGTAAGAGAGCATGGAAGAGTGAGCTGTCTGTTATTTTAAAGCTAGAAATATTGCTACCAAAAGAAAGTGAATCCTATTCAAAATTAAGAATGGATACGAAGCTAGCATCTCTGTAGGTTAACTACAAAACTAAGAAACCTAACATGCCAAGGCAGGCCCCTTCCAATGCCTCCACATAATGATTTTATATTCTTTTTCTTAACCCTCTTCCCACCCAATTGCATGGCCTGGATCTTCCCTAGTAGACAGCTATACTTGCCAGAGCACACAGCACTTCACGCTTTCAATCTTTCTGGCTATGGTGGCATGGGGTGGTGGGGTGGTGAGGGCATGTACTTATGTCCAAACCATTTCCGGAGGATCAACCTTCATGCTTTCTCACAGGCCCCTGAGAAAGTGAAAAGAAAATTATAATATGAAACAACTGCCATCTTTTGAGAGCCAGTTACATCTGGGTGCTGTGCAGCTCACTTTCCCAGAAGGGAGCTCTTGAGTGAATTTGAATACAGCTCTTCAAGGCACCAAAAAGTTAAGTAATTTGTCCAAGGTCACGAAGTCTGCAAACAGCCAAATTAGGATCCTAACCTGATATCAAAAGGCTTCCAAGCTTCCTTCTGGACCGTGGCCAGAAGTCTTCCAAGGGCTTTGGACCCATGTAGGAGTTAGTAGTTAATGGAAAAAGAATACAGATAAGTGATGGATAAGTTTACTTTTTATTTTTTAATAGAAGTATTATTTGTTTCTGTCTGAAATTCCTATGCAGCTGGCCCTCTTGGCTATGGCCTGGCGTTGTACTTTTTATTGTTATTACGGCCATGAATTCAAAAGCACATATACTCTGTGTACACATGTTCTTTCAAAGTTAAACAAGATAAAACATACAAAGTTCCTGCATCTTGGTGAGGTTAACTCCTTGATGCCAAGTGTGGAGACTCTGGGACTGGAGTCCTGGCGTTGTGGCTAGGATGGCTCATCTCTTTCTTGACACAGCTGGCCCTTGGGAAGTTGAGGGGGCTGCTTCTGGCATCATTTAGCCTCCAGACTGTGCCTGTCAATTCCATCACCTTCTGCTAGGGACAGGCGCATCTGCCCAGATTTTCCTCTGGCTCTTGGTACATGGCTTTGGTGGTTGTCAGGGGCTAGAGGGAGAAACACTGAAATGCTTTGAACTCTTGCAAGACCATGGTGGAGTCAGAAAGCTTCCTCCTGCTTCTTCCTGTGGCTCTGGAAGGGGTCCCACGGGGTGCTTTAAAAGTGGACCATTCCCCAAAGGCTCCTGCATTGACTGCTCAGTCACCAGGACTGCAGCATTCAGAAGTGGGACCCCAGAAAGCTGACTGGGTCAAGATGGCTCTGAATTCACGAGGTCATACTGTTCCAAGCTACCCATAGGTGGGGCCTACTTTGAGAAGGCAAGTGAGTCATGGGGGTGTGACTTTGAAGGCTTTATCTTATCCCTGGCCCCTTCATTTCTCTCTCTTGTTGCCCCTGGGTATCATAATGTGGGAATTTCCACTCCTCCATGCCCCATCTACCACCATGCTCTGCTTCACTGAAATCCCATGGTGACAGAGCCAATCAACAACAGACTGAAACTTCAGAGAGCCAGAGCCAAAATAACTCTTTCTTCCCTTTAAATTCTTTATCTAGGGTATTTTATCAGAGCAACTGAAAGCTAACCCGCAGACTCCACTTAAAGGGGCCAAGGAAATTCTATAATCAAAAAAGTTCGGGAAACACTGTAAGATACATTTACGCCTCTCATCCCTCTGCAATTCAACCACATCCCCACCCTTTGCCAGCAGCTTCTCTTGATCACAAAACATCCAGTGCAACAGCTGTTTGTTCCGTGGGATTCACTTGGGGACACTGAGGCACAAGAATCAGGGTTGCTATTGTGACCACATGTCTAAGGTAACAGTCAAGACTGAGTCCTATGCCTGGGGCAACTGCAGAGCAGATAGCTTTCTCTCTCTCTCTCTCTCTCTCTCTCTCTCTCTCTCTCTCTCTCTCTCTCCTCTCTCTCTCTCTCTCCTCTCTCTCTCTCTCTCTCTCTCTCTCTCTCTCTCTCTCTCTCTCTTTCTCTCTCTCTCTCTCTCTCTCTCTCACACACACACACACACACACAAGGTCTTATGTAGTCCAAGCTGACCTTGAACTTGCTATGTAGCCGAAAATTGCTTTGAACTTGTGATGATCTTCCCCCACCTCCCAGGTGCTGGGATTAGAGGTGTACACCACCGTGTCCATTTTATGAGTGCTGGGGATCAAACCCAGGGCTTCCTGCCTACGAGGTAAGTGCGCTCTACCAGCTGAGCCACCAGTCCTCGACCTTAACTTTCTCTTTGAAAATAGCCAGAAGCTCAGGAACTCACGGACCAGAAGCTTGAACTCAGGGAAGGAAGGTGGGAATCCCTGTCATTCCAGTTCCTATCCAGGTGACCTTGAATGACCTTCTGAGCTGCAGTCTGCCTCTAAACTTTAGGCAGTATCGGCTGCTTTTCTATAGTTGTGACAAGACACCACAACCAGAAGCCACTTGTGGAAGAGAAGGTTTATTTGGGCTTTTTTGGTCCCAAAGCCATAAGAGTCCATCATCGTGGGGAGCCATGGCAGCACACAGCAGGAGCAGGAAGCTGAGAGATCACATCTTCAACCACAAGCATGAAGCAGAGAGCAGACAGGAAGTATAAAGCTAAGAACACCTGCAGCTAGCTTCCTCCAACCAGGCTCCACCTCATCCTAACCTCCCCAAACAGCACCACCAGCCCTAGACCAAGAGATAAACGGTTGAGCCTATAGGGGGCATTTCTAGTTCAAACCGCCACAGGTGCCCGCTGAGCATGCCTCCCCCAGCGCTGGCCGTAGGAAGTGCCCACAGCAGGTGTAATTGCAAGAACAGGGTGGAAATACAAGAGGGGCATATCCCTGTGTGGATTTCCTGGGGCCACAGCCAGGCCTGGAGAGCTGATAAGGGACACCCACAGGGTGCCCTCATATGCCAGGGCACAAGGCCAACAGTGCAGTGAGAGTTAAACAAGCAAATTCCGGGAGGCTCCTGAGGCCGGTGGGTTCAAGAGTGACACCCAAGAGGCCTCCTGGACCCATGTGTGGGTCAAGTTCCTCCCCGGGCTTCAGCAAACAAGACACCTGCCTTCTGTGCTGCCAAAATGCAACGTGAGACTCTCCTGAACTATTAAACGGAATCTACCCACAGAGATCAAATTTAAGGTACCAGGATGGAGACTGTGGCTCCAAGTCAGTGTTTATATAGTGGGTGTGGGTCAAGCTCCCTGGATATTTTTTTTTATCATTGGATTAAAAAAAAAAATGTTCCTTCTCCCCACCTCCTGGCTTCTGGAAAATTCCATCTTGGCCATGGTTTGCAGGCCCTTCTCTTTGGGGGTTATACAAATGTCTTGAGGACATCATACTGTCTGAAAGATTCAGGGAAGAGCCCTATGATCCTCAGCCAGGCTTTGCCAGACCCATCACCCTACACTAATCTTCAAGGTGGCATCTCTGCTGCCTTGGAGCCAAACCTAGGCCAATGGTCTCAATGGAGTGTCTGCTGGTCCCACGTCCCAGCTCCCAGACAGCATCTCTGACCTGTGCCTCCATGCTTCTTTTTCTCTAATTCCTCCTGTAAGCCAGGCACGGTGGTGAGCTCCCAGAATCCCTACACTTGGGTGGTAGAGGCAGGAGAATCAGGAGTTCTAGGCCATCCTGGAACACATACATAGAGGCCAGCCTGGGCTACAGGATTTTCTGTCTTCTTACTCATATCTGCCTGATATTTTTGATTCCTGGAGCTCTGAGAGTCCCACACAATCCAACCCTGGCCACCCAAATCCTAGACGCAAATAAGGAAGGGAGCTGTGATAAAGAGGGCCTAGAAACCCCTGCTCCTGGCTGTCTTCTTAGGATCCGGCTATAAACAAGTATTGCAGCGAACCAGCGCACGTGCACAGTAGTGTGTTTCATGCTCCTCACACCAAGCATGGGTCAAGGATGAGTTCTGGTTGGGAGTTGAACCTGAAGAAGAAAGGCATGAATCCCTGTCCTGTAGAGGCAACCGCGGGTGGCCTTCACAAGACTTCTCTCAACCCTCCTGACACCTCCCTCTGTAGAGCAGGTGAGCTGAAGAGAATGTCACGTTCGTTTATGGTTTTACTAGGATCCTCAGAGAGTTCTATTTGCTCTCAGTGCCGCGTCCTTTTTTACGAGCATGCAGGACCTTGGGCAGTGTTCCAGAGCGCCTTTCTCCTTCTGAAAGCCTTCCTACTGTTGAAATACTGTGACCAAAAACAATTTAAGGAAGAAGGCTTTTTGTTGTTGTTGGGTTTTTTGTTTCATTTCTGTGTGTGTGTTTGTCTGATTTAGGATGGTTCCGGAGGGCTACATGTCCCCAGTGGGAGGGAAGCCCTGGTGGCAGAAGGGAGCTGAAAAGTCCTGTCCCACCCCTCCACAGGAGACAGAGCAAACTGGAAGTGGGGTGAGACTGTAAGCTCTCACAGCCCGTCCCCATCCTCTAGCAAGACCCCACCCCCTAAAGGGTTCCATAACCTCCCCAAATAGCGCCACCAATAGGGGTCTAAGTGTTTAAAGACATAAGCGCTGGGGGACATTCCCAGTTCAAACCATAGCAGGCAGGAAGCTCACACTGCCAGCCCTTGAGCTCCGGTCCCAAGACCCACAGACAAAGGTGTCCTCAGCTGCCAGCTCAGTCTGTTTTCGAAGGCTCTGGGCAAACTGACTTGATAAGGGTTCCTTTACACACGGCTACCAACAAGAGCACCACCTTCCAGCTGGCACCCTTCTCCCACATTCTTTCTCATATTCAAATGTCAGAGATTCTGTCTCTGTTCCCCTTTGCAGCCACGGTTATTCAAAGAGCACAGATCTCTGTCGAGGAACCACGCAGCAACCCTGGTTAGACTTTTTCTGTGACAGCTCTAGGACTAAAACTAGAACTTCACTCTGAGATGGAAATAAATTCTAGGCCTCTGTGTAGAGCAGGGCTGAGCAGTGTAGACTTTTTTTTTTTTTCAAGTTCTGGAGGTTATGAACCCCAGAGCCTCCCTCACACACTCAAGGTAAGTACTCTACACTCCCTAGCCCCAGGATAGAGTGCTTTTTGTCATGAAAGAGTAAAGGGGAATCCAAGTTGACAATTGAGAATCCATGAGAGTGTGAGCAATCATTGCCAGGGAACACTGCAGCCCTGATTGCTGAAGCCGTCTAGGCTAAGGCACCCTACAAGCCTGGTTTGGAGGAAACCCGCATGTATAGAAAAAGGCCTACTGGGGAAGCTTGCTCTCAGCGGTTTGGGGTGGGAGACCGATGAGTGTGGTCAAAGAGGGTAAACTTGCCTCTAGTGTGTTCAATTGTATTTGTGTTTGTTAATTGTTTTGAGACAGGGTCTCATGCAGCCCAGGTGGACCTCCAGTTTGCTATGGAAATGGGGATGATCTTGAGTTTCTCATTCTCCCCCAAATGTGAACTCACAGATAAGGGCTACCTACCACTTTCCACTTTGTATGATGTGTATTGTCTGAGCACCTTCAACTCTATTAAAATTGTTGATGGTTAAGAGTGCTTGCTGCTCTTCCAGATGATCTGAATTCTGTTCCTAGCAACCACTTTAGACAGCTCACAACCACCTATAACTCTAGTTTCAGGAGATCTGACACTGGATTCTGGCTTCTGAGGGCATTGCACTCCTGTGGCATATTCATACACATGTGCATGCACACACACACAAATAAAAATAAATCTTTAAAAATTATGATAATGTGTTCATGCAGTATGTGTATGGTTAACATGAAAATGAACATGTGCACGAGGCTTGGAGTCTTTTCCACTTGGCAGATGCCAAGAGAGAAGGATGACTGGAGAAAGCCTCTGTCCTGAAACCAAGGTCACAATTTACCCAGTTCCTCATCTCAGCAAGAGGCACAATGATTCCCACCTACAGGACTTCTCAGAATACCAGTGAACACAGAGATTTGATCCTGTTAATTATAAAATATTCCAAAACATTGCTTGTATGTTTATTAAATAAGCCATGTCCAAGCCAAGCAACAGCTTATTAGACCAATTTGTCTCTTTAATTTTAATAATTTTTTGTTGTTGTTGTTTCTCTGTGTAGCTTTGCGCCTTTCCTGGAACTCACTTTGGAGACCAGGCTGACCTCGAACTCACAAATATCCGCCTGGCTCTGCCTCCCGAGTGCTGGGATTAAAGGCGCATGCCACCACTGCCCGGCGAATTTTAGTAAATTTTTGAAACAATCAAATTTACAAAAAAAAAATAAAAATTTGAGAGATGACATGTAAAGCTAGGGAGATAGTGCAGTGGGTAAGGATGACCGCTGTGCAGTGTGAGGACCTGGATTTGAATCCTCAGTACCCACATAAAAATCCAGGGAGGTCTGCATGTGCTCATACCCCCAGCACTGGGACAGGTGAGGCAGATGGATCTCTCTGGCCAGACAGCCCAGCCCAAACAGCAGTGGTTCAATGAGAGACCCTGCCTCAAGGAATAGAGCAGAGAGTGCTGAGGAGGACTGCTGTGGGATGTCTTTCTGTGCTCTATGAATATGTTGCTCCCCTCAATAATAAATAAAGCTGCACTGGACTATGGCAAGGTAACTTAAAGGCAGATGAGAAATCCAAGCAGAGAGACAGGAAAGAGGCAAGCAGGAAGGGAGACACCAGCCCAACGTCCAAGGAGCAACATGTAATGGGACACAGGTAAAGCCACAGAACACGTGGTGATACATAGATCAATAGAAATGAGTTGAGTTACGTTATAAGAGCTAGCTAACAAGAAGCCTGAGCCATAAACCATATAGTTTGTAATTACTATTAAGCCTCTGAGTGATTATTTTATAAACGGCTGTAGGACCATGGGTGGAAGAGATTCATCTGGACCACGGGGTCAGGCAGGACCAGAGAAATTTCCAGTTACTGAGGACATGCAACATTCTGTCCTCCTCTGATTCCACATATGTGTGCATGTTTGGTTACACCAACACACTGTCATGCTTGCAACACTTGTACACACACATATATACAAACATATGTATATACATATATATACACAAAGATACACATACACACAAACATATACACACATACACACATATCTATGTACATAAACATGGATCACAGAGATACACACACATACACTTGCACACATATACATACACACATATGTATACACACATGTACACACAGATACACACAAATACACACATACATATACACATGCACACATATGTATTCTTATATACACAGAGATACACACATACACACACTGTGCATACATACACACATATATACACACCTACACATTTATACACATATACATGTATCTATCTACACACACACACATACACATAAAATAATGTCCCCAAAGACAGAATGAGGAATGTGCACACAGGTCAATCACCGACTAGGGATGGGTAAGGTGGGTGGGGTGGAGAAAACAAAAGAACAGAAGAATCCAGTTGTAACCGCTTTTCCTGGAGTAAACACAGTCGACCTTTGTTTCCGTGGGTTCTGCTGAATTTGTGAATTCAACCACTTGACAACAAAAATGTTTGAGGAGAAAATGGTCTCTGCACTGATGTGCACAGACTCTCTTGTTACTCACTAAACACAGCCCACGGCGTTACTCAGCACTCAGCGCACTGGGGTCAGCGAGCAGCTGAGAGACGGTTTACACAGTACACACTAGAGAGGGCATAGGCTGAGTGCAAACACCACCCCCCACCCTGCATAAGGGACTTGAGCATCCGCTCACAGGCTTGGGTTTCTTGGGGTGTCCCGAGTCCAGTTTCCTGTGGATATTGAGGGGTGACGGCACACTCCCACTACAGGCAACGCAAGTCACTGAAGAGAGTTGGGAAGATGACAGCATACGCTGAAACGAGGACCCTTTCTCTTGTGCTTCTGTGTATGATGCATGGGTGTGCGCGTGCGTTTGTGTGTGTGTGTGTGTGTGTGTGTGTGGTGTGGTGTGTGTAGTGTGTGTGGTGTGTGGTGTGTGTGTGTGTGTGTGTGGTGTGTGTGTGGTATGGGTGTGTGTGGTGTGTGTGTGTGGTGTGTGTAGTGTGTGTGTGTGGTGTGTGTGGTGTGTGGTGTATGTGGTGTGTGTGTGTGTGTGTGTGTGGTGTGTGTAGTGTGTGTATGTGGTGTGTGTAGTGTGTGTATGTGGTGTGTGTGGTGTGTGTGTGGTATGTGTGTGTGTGTGGTGTGGTGTGTGTAGTGTGTGTGGTGTGTGTGGTGTGTGGTGTGTGTGTGTGGTATATGTATGTGTGTGTAGTGTGTGTGTGTGGTGTGTGTGTGTGTGGTATGTGTGTGTGTGGTGTGTGTGGTGTGTGGTGTGTGTGTGTGGTATATGTATGTGTGTGTAGTGTGTGTGTGTGGTGTGTGTGTGTGTGGTATGTGTGTGTGTGGTGTGTGTGGTGTGTGGTGTGTGTGTGTGGTATATGTATGTGTGTGTAGTGTGTGTGTGTGGTGTGTGTGTGTGGTATGTGTGTGTGTGTGGTGTGGTGTGTGTAGTGTGTGTGGTGTGTGTGGTGTGTGGTGTGTGTGTGTGGTATATGTATGTGTGTGTAGTGTGTGTGTGTGGTGTGTGTGTGTGTGGTATGTGTGTGTGTGGTGTGTGTGGTGTGTGGTGTGTGTGTGTGGTATATGTATGTGTGTGTAGTGTGTGTGTGTGGTGTGTGTGTGTGGTATGTGTGTGTGTGTGTGGTGTGGTGTGTGTAGTGTGTGTGGTGTGTGTGATGTGTGTGTGTGGTATGTGTGTGTGTGTGGTGTGTGTGGTGTGTGGTGTGTATGTGTGGTATATGTATGTGTGTGTAGTGTGTGTGTGTGGTGTGTGTGTGTGTGGTATGTGTGTGTGTGTGGTGTGGTGTGTGTAGTGTGTGTGGTGTGTGTGATGTGTGTGTGTGGTATGTGTGTGTGTGTGGTGTGGTGTGTGTAGTGTGTGTGGTGTGTGTGGTGTGTGTGTGTGTGTGTGTGTGTGTGGTGTGTGTGTGTGGTATATGTATGTGTCTGTAGTGTGTGTGTGTGGTGTGTGTGTGTGTGGTATGTGTGTGTGTGTGTGGTGTGTGTGTGGTATATGTATGTGTCTGTAGTGTGTGTGTGTGTGTGTGGTGTGTGTGTGTGTGTGTGTGTGTGTGGTGTGTGTGGTGTGTGTGTAGTGTGTGGTGTGTGTGTGTGGTATATGTGTGTGTGGTGTGTGTAGTATGTGTGTATGAGTGTGGTGTTGTGTAGTGTGTATATGTGGTGTGTGTGTGGTGTGTGTGTGGTGTGTGTGGTGTGTGTGTGGTATGTGTGGTGTGTGGTGTGTAGGGGTGTGTGTGTGTGGTGTGTGTGTAGTGTGTATGTGTGGTGTGTGTATGTGGTGTGTGTGTATGTGATGTGTATGTGTGTGGTGTGTGTGTAGTGTGTGTGTGAGATGTGTGTGTGTGAGAGATGCGTGTATAGTGTGTGTGGTGTGTGTGGTATGTGTAGTGTGTGTATGTGGTGTGTGTGTATGTGATATGTATGTGTGTGGTGTGTGTAGTGTGTGTGTGAGATATGTGTGTGTGGTGTGTGTGTGAGTATGTGATATGTATGTATGTGGTGTGTGTGTAGTGTGTGTGTGAGATGTGTGTGTGTGAGATGTGTGTACAGTGTGTGTGGTGTGTGTGTGGTGTGTGTGGTGTGTGTGGTGTGTGTGTGGTGTGTGTGGTGTGTGTGTGTGGTGTGTGGTGTGTGTGTGTGGTGTGTGGTGTGTGTGTGTGGTGTGTGTATGTGGTGTGTGGTGTGTGTGTGAGTGTGTGATGTGTATGTGTATGTATGTGGTATATGTGTGTGGTGTGTGCGTAGTGTGTGTGGTATGTGTGTAGTGTGTGTGGTGTGTGTGGTGTGTGTATGTGGTGTGTGTGTGAGTGTGTGATGTGTATGTATGTGTGTGTGGTATGTGTGGTGTGTGTGTGTGGTGTGTGTGTGATGCATGTGTAGTGTGTGTGTGTGTGATGCATGTGTAGTGTGTGTGTGTGTGTGTGTGATGAATGTGTAGTGTGTGTGTGTGTGTGTGTGGTGTGTGTAGTGTGTGTGATATGCATGTGTGGTGGTGGTGGTGGTGGTGGTGTGTGTGTAGTGTGTGTGGTATGTGTGTAGTGTGTGTAGTGTGTGTGTGTGTGTGTGTGTATAACTGCAGATGCCTGTGTGTACATGTAGAAGCCAGCTTCAACACCTTATTTTTTGAGATGGACCTCTCATTGGTCTGGAGCCTCCCAGTTCAGCTAGACTGGCTGGCCAGCAAGCCCCCAGGATCCTTCTGTCTCCCTGTTGCTAAAATTACAGATGTGAGCACACAGTCCAGTCCTTTCACTTGAGTGCGGAGCATGTGAACTCAGCGCCCCCCCCCCCAACACAGCTTGTGGAGAACGCACTTTACCAACAGAACCATCCCCCAGCCCCCTACCCCCTCACATTTGTGATGATTCCATGCTAGCTGTTCTATAAAATGTCCCTAAATTTGGGGTTGACTGCTATTTCTTCACAATTCTACTGCGATTTTATACAATTGGTGGGAAATCCGAGTCCCTCTCCTCACATCCCCCCAGACATCAATCTGTCGACACATCCACTTATCAGCGATTCATCCCAACTAAGGTGATGTCTGCTTTCCCACTAAGAAATGATGCTTCTGTAATCAGTGCAGATGTTCATCCATCTTTTCCATTATTAACTTCTGGATACAATCCTACTGTCCTTTCTGCAGTAACTGCCCCTGACCTGGACCACAGGCACAGTGCTCTGAGCACATCCTCGGTTTTTGACACAGCAAGCTTCCAACCCATCAGTACCATCTCCACCTCGGTCCTGCTGTCTATAGAATGAATCTTAAAAGTCTTATTAATAAAATCAAACCCGAGGCCAGTTATTGGGGTGGAGGCTAGAAGATCAGAGAAGCAGAACAAGCCACAGCTTCCTCACCTAGCGGGTTCCTCAGCTGGTCTTATTTCCTCAGACTAGAAGCTTCTGAGTCCTCATCCAAAATGAATCTCAGCTGAACTGTGTTGCTCCAGAGCCTGAACGTTTAACCAGCCAAATGCTTCTAGTTTCTGGTCTTCACGCCTTATATATCTTTCCACTTTGTGCCGTCACTCCCTGGGATTAAAGGCTCACTTTCTGGGATTAAAGGCGTGTGTCACCATGCTGGCTATATCCTTGAACACACAGAGATCCACCTAGCTCTGCCTCCCAAGTACTGGGATTAAAGGCGTGTACCACCACCGCCCAACTTCTGCTCTGGCTTGCTCTGACCCATTTCAGCTCTCAGCTATTGCTCTGACCTCTTGGCTTTTAACTCTGCAATTGGATCTGTGTTTCTTATTTAACAAGACAGTTACATCTACAGCTGTCAATCACTTTCCCAGGGTGCTCTGGTTCCTTGGGTTTCTTAACAGAATCCTGGGTGGGAAACATTAGTGAGAACCCAAGATCTGGCTTGGGTTCCTGTGCTCATTGCTTTGGGATGTCACCGCTCCCAGGTCGGACACAAGATGAGGAATGTGTACACTCAAGTATATGCGTGTGTGGCCATACACACACATTTATAACATTTATAGTCTCTGTCTCTCTCTCTCTCTCTCTCTCTCTCTCTCTCTCTCTCTCCCCCTCCCTCCCTCCCTCCCTTCACCCCCCCCAAGGCACCAGTTTCAAACCAGACACAGAACCACTTCTTTGACTTTTCCCTCTTTCTCAACTTGCATCCTCCTTCTCCAGCAATGAAGCCTTGAACTCACTTGTTTATTGAGACATAATCATCAAACTATAAAAATTCACCTATTTAATACGTGCACTTCCACAATATTTTATAGCCATCACCAGTATCTAATTTTAGGACATGTTTGACACCCCTGAAAGAAACCCTGTATCCATGAGTGATGTCCTGACTCTTCCTTAACAACCCTCTGATCCCCGTGGCCACTAACCGACCTTCTGACTCTCTATAGTCACCTGTCCTGGACATGACTCATTAGGTGATATCTGGCCTTTTGTGGCTGCCTTCTTTGACCTAGTAAACAATGATTGTTATTTTCTATGATTATGACAGGTTTTGCTTAATGTATTTTGGGACTCTGTTGTTTTCCCCTGTATGTCTATGAGTGTAGCAGGAATCTTAACAGGTCTTATTAATAAGAACAAACCCAAGGCCAGTTATTGGGGTTAATGCTAGATCAGAGAGCCAGAATAGGCCACAGCTACCTCACCTGGCCAGCTTCTCAGCTGATCCTGTTTCCTCAGACTTGAAGCCTCTGAGTCTTCATCCAAATGGATCTCAGCTGAACTGCTGCTCCAAAGCCTAAATGCTTAACTAGCCAAAAGCTTCTAGTTTCTGGTCTTCACACCTTATATACCTTTCTGTTTTCTACCATCACTCCCTGGGATTAAAGGCGTGTGTCACCATGTCTGGCTGATCCAGTGTGGCCTTGAACTCACAGAGATCCAGAGGGATTTCTGTCTCTGAAATGCTAGGATTAAAGGCGTAAGTGCCACCATTTTCTAGCCTCTGTATCTAGTGGCTGTCTGTTCTCTGACCCCAGATAAATTTATTAGGGTACGTAATATTTTGGGGGAGCACAATACCACATATGAGAGCTGTGTGTTCCTAATAGATAACCACCTCCTGCAACAGTGTTTATTTGGTTTGATACTAGGAGAGCTCTGCTTTTGCTCTGGGTACCACTTCATGCTGTCTTTTCCTATTCCCTTACTTTCAGCACATTTTGACATTGAATTGAAATCATATCTCTTTTAGACAAGAAACTGTCTTCTAGTATCTTCTTTGGGTTATTTGCATGTGTGATTACACACGTGTGCATGTGTACGTGGGAGCCACAGGTGACATTAAGTGCTGAGTCCTCCTTGGCTCTCCACCTTCTCTTTTGAGACAGGGTTTCTCATTGAACCCAGAGCTCAGCCATTGGTATACTGGCATGTCAGCGAGCTGAGGCAATCTGTCTCCACTTCCTGTTTGATCATCATCTGGTGCTAGGATTCCATATGTGAGCGACCATGCCTGATCTTTGATGTGAGTGCCAGGGATCCAAACTCAGTTCCTCATGCCTGAATGGTAGACACTTCACCAACTGAGCCATCAGTAGCGTTGGATTAGTTTGCAGAGGAGACAGACACCAACACACAAGACTTGCTGTTTATTTTCTAATGTCCTGTCTTTGCTGCTGGTCCTGCTTCTCTGTGACGACTGCCTTCGTTTGTGTTACATAGTCACTGTCGCCTGTGCTGTTTTAATTTCCTTGCCCTGGGACTGGAGAGACTGCTCAGTGGTGAAGAGCATGTACTCCTCTTGCAAAGGACCTGAGTTCAGTTCCCAATACCCACATTAGATGACTCACAACTACCTGCAACTCTAGTTCCTGGAAGGTCTCGGTGGGCAAGTACACTCACATGTGTATGTGCACGCGCGCGCACACACACACACACACACACACGCACACACACGCACACACACGCACACACACGCACACACTTTAACATTTTTTAAATATTAATTTCCATGTCCCTTATTTCACTGCATACATTTCAGCTGCTTTTGTGTGTGTATATATATAGATATAGATATATAATTTATTTCTATTTTATGTTCATTGGTTTTTTGCCTGTATGTATGTCTGTATAAGGGTGTCAGATGCCCTGAAACTGGAATTATAGACATGTGTGAGCTGCCATGTGGATTCTAGGAATTGAACCTGGGTTCTGTGGAAGAGCAGCCAGTGCTCTTAACCCCTGAGTCATCTCTCTCCAGCCCCTTCAGTTCTTTTCTTAATGGTTGCACTATGGATTACAACACCACCTCAATTTATCATCATCAAATTCAGATTATTACTATGAATCTATTTCCTTCCTTTGCCTTTCTGTGTTATTGCCATATAAACTACACCCGCATGCATTTTATGTCCATCAATACATATTTACAATTGGGCCTATATAGTTGTATTCTGAATCATATAGGGCCAAAAGTATTATAAAAAAAAAACAGTTATATTGTCTTTTATATTACTTATAGAACTACCTTTAAAACCCTAAAGGGTCATAGTTGACATTGATAAAGTGCTTGCCTAGCACCCATGAAACCCTGGGTTTAATTCCCAGAATTACATAAGATTAGGTGTGGTGGTGCACAACTGTAACCTTGACACTACAGAGAGGTAGATGCAGGAGGATCGAGTTCAAGGTTATCTTTAGCTACACAGGAGGTTTGGGGCCAGCTTAGGCTACAATATGGCTCTGTCTCAAGCAGGAGAAAATAGGCAAGACTTCTGAGGAGAAATAGGAACTTAAAAAACACGCTGCATTTACAGGTCTTTTTTGATAAGGATTTAAGTTATGCATAGTGTATATTCTGATTAATAATGACTTAGAGACTTTTTACTATGGAAACTTGGCCTTAGGCTTGTTTCTCAACTAAAACTTAAATTAACCCATTTATACTAACCATTCTGCCATGTGGCTTGTTACCTCTCCTCAGTACCATATGTCTGACTTGCTCTGCGTCTCACTGGCAAATCCTGCCTCTCTTCTTACCAGAGTTCCTATCTCTCCTCAGAAGTCTTGCCTATCTTCTCCTGCCTAGCTATTGGTCATTCAGCTCTGTATTAAACCAATCAGAAGGTGCCTTGGCAGAGACACATCTTCACAGTGTACAAAAAGATTATCCCACCACAGTAGTATATTTTCACGTCATCATGAATGATCCCTTGTAGAGCAGGCCTACCACTGATGAATTCTCTGAATGTTTGGAAGGATAGTTGTAGTGGGTAGTCATTCCAGCATTGGCCTGGAAGTTCCAACCCCCATTGAGGCTTCGGTAATGGTCATGCCTATAAGGTGGGGCTGAGAGATGACGCTGGAGACCCAGGATCCAAATGAGAAGGAGCTCTTGATGCCCGGACCCTGGACATTGGAGGTAGACCGGGCAGAGTTCTCCAGAGAACACCGCCTGACTGCACCATACCTTTGCCAGAGCCTACAATCTACCTATCCCTTCATTTGTAAGTTACGCCACAAAATAAACCTCTCTTTTAACTACGTGGAGTGACCTTAATAATTTCACCAATAGATAGCATTGCTGGGTATAGAACTCTTGATTGGAGAGTCTTTGTATTCTAGTTGAATGTGCCTACAATCCATGGTGCCTTCTGGCCTCCACAACTTCCGAAAGCAGATGTTACCTCCTGGAGAACCCTCCTTGCACACAATGAGTAGCTTCATGCTGCTTCCAAGATGTTCACCCTGTAGTCTTTGGTTTGGGAGGTTTGATGACAGTTGACAGTGTGCAGATGTGGAACTCGGATTTCCTCCTAGTTGGAGTTCACTGGGCTTCTTGGATATGTCTTTTCTGTTGCTGTGATCAATTGCCATGACCAAAAGGAACTCGTGGGGGCTGGAGAGTTGGCTCAGTGTTTAAGAGCACTTGTGCTTGCAAAGGACCCAGGTTCAAGTCTCAGCACCCACATGGAAGCTCGTCACCTCCTCGGCACTGGGTACACATGTGATGCACAAACATACATGCAGACAAAACACTCACACAGATAAAATAATAAAAATAAATCTAAAAAAACTTAGGAAGAAAGATTTATTTTAGCTCACAGCTCTAGAGGAATAAAAGCCTACCATGGTGGGGAGGCATGGCGGCAAATGGTAGGCGTGGTAGGGACAGAAAGCTAAGCGCTTGCTTCTTCAGACTCGGGCATAACACAGAGAGAGTAAGCAGGAAGTAGGGCAGGCCATACAATTTCAGAGCCACTCCTCTACCCCTCCTCCCCAAACAGTGCTCCCAATTGGGAACCAAGTGTTCAAATACACGATGAGCCTGTGGGGGACATTCCTCACTCAAACCACCACAACATCCATCACAGTCACTCATCACACTGGAGGAGCTCGTGGCCACAGCTTCTTCGGGTACTTTCTTTCTGCTCCTCCTTCCTCCCTCCTCCTGGAGACACCCATGCTGCACCCGTTGGCGCGTTTGATGGTACTTCAAAACCAGCTGAAGCTCTGGTCGTTTTCCCTCCCTTTAGCATTTGTTCCTCCAACTGAATATTCTCAATTCATCGTGAAGTCCCCGATTCTTCTTCCTATTCTAAATATGCTTTTGAGCTTCTCGTGAACTTTTTATTATAGCTATAATTTTCCAACTCTGAGATCTTTATTAGGTTCTTTTTAAAAGTTCCCTATTTCATGAGGCATTCTCATACTTCCATTTAGGTCATTAGATGCATTTTCTTTTAGCTCTTTGAATATTTTTTAAGACTCATTTTATTTTTTGTTGTGTGTATATAGGTGGGTAAGTGCACATGAGTGCAGGTACCTATGGAGTCCAGAGTGTCAGATGCCCTGGAACTGGAGTTATAGGAAGTTGTGAGTACCAATGTAGGTGCTGGAGCCTGAACTCGGATTGTACGTAAGAGGACTCTTAACTCACTTTTAACCACTGAGTCATCTCTCCAGCCCTTGAATGTATTTAAAATAGTTCATTTAAAGTCTTTGTCTACTAAACCCAATACCATTGCTTCCTTGGTCTATTGATTGTTTGCCCAACCTACTTAATGTATCTGTCATATTTTCTTATTTCTTCATGTGTTTCTTACATCTTTATTGAAAACTAAACACTTGAAAGTAATACTGGGAATTGATTTTCTGCCTCTTCCATTGTTGCTGTTTGTTATAATTGTTTGGTATTGTTTTGTGTGGTTTATTTCACAGCTTTTATAAACTAATGATAGAGAAAATTCATATTCTTGATTGTGTATGAGTTGAAGTTTGGTAAAATTACTAGATAGTCAATAAATGGATGGAAATTTCCCTAAACAGCAGGAATTTTTAAGTCCCCAGCTTTTGCCAGGGGACTCCCTGTGTGTGGTTTCCGACATTGCATCCTCAGTCTCACTTTCTCCTTTTTATTCAGTCCAGGACCCCAGCCTACAGATGATGCCGCCCGTGGTTTAAGTAGGTCTTCCCACCTCTTCCTAATCTTGACACTCCCTAATGGGCACGCCCAGAGGCTGTCTTCTGGATGATTCTAGAACCTGTCTAGTCAAGAATCAATTTTAACCTCCACAACACTCCACTCTTCACAGGCATGGATTTTTCTCTAGTAGTTTTATCTTCCCTATCTAGAACTAAGCTGTTCAGGGAGAGAGAGGAGACAAAAGAAGATTTTTTTTCAGATAAGAAAACTAAGAATTGGAGCAATTAAGTGTGATGCTCAAGAGCATAGAGAAAGAAAGGGTAGGCAAGATCAAGAAAAGACCCAAGTCATTGGGTTTGTTTTCTTTCATAGCTGAGAACAATGGCTCTTTATGATTGAACACTCATTCGGAACTCAGTTTACCCATTACTTCCTGACTCTCAATCTAAATATTTTCCCCAATGTCTTAGGACCATGTCACCCTGTTGCAATTCTTGCTATTGTCTGTTGTGGGATATTACTTTAACTATATAAAGATGTGTTACATTTGTTTATGCTACATTGGTTTATGATGCATTTGTTTAATGATGTAAAGATGTGCTGCTCTGCCTTCCTAAGGCACCTGATTGATCTAATAAACAGCTGAATGGCCAATAGCTAGGCAGTAGAGGGACAGGCAGGGCTGGCAGATGGGCAAAGAGAAATGAAGGAGGAGGAATCTAGGCTTGAGAGGAACAAGAGAAGAGAGACCAGGAAGAAAGAGAGGGAGATGCCCAGGGTTGGCCAGCCAGGCAGCCTCCAGACAAACAGAACATACAAAATGAGAGAAAGATTAAAAAAAAAAAAAGCTGAGGCAAAACGTAGATGAAAGCCAGGCAGTGGTGGCACACACCTTTAGTGGATCTCTGTGAGTTCGAGGCCAGCCTGGGCTACCAAGTGAGTTCCAGGAAAGGCACAAAGCTACACAGAAAAACCTTGTCTCAAAACCCACCCACCCCCACCCCACAAAAAAAAAAGTAGATGAAGAGAAACAGGTTAAATTAAGTTATAAGAGCTAGTGGACAAGCATAAGCTAAGCCTGAGCATTGATAACTAACAATAAGTCTCCATGTCATGATTTGGGAGCTGGTTGGTGGCCCAAAAGAAAGCCTACACTTGCGTTCTCTTTTACACTTTTCTGTTTACTGTAGACTTATTTGTTCTCCGATTCCTGGAGTGGGACTGCCAGTCATGTTCACCACTGTGTCCTCAGTGCCCACCTTACTGACTACATTCTAGCTTGTATTATGCTGGTTAGTTTTATTGTCAACTTGATTGTCAGAGCCTGCCGACGAGTCCACTGGCTGGGTATCTGGGTGGAGGTGTGCGGATTGTAGAGACAATGAAAAAGACAGAACAGAGTTGAGAGGACTGCCAGTCAATGCCAGACAGCCCTGAGTTTATTTCACAGCCAGCTTGTACACAGTCTTGAAGAACAGAGGTAGAACAATGCACAGCACAGGCACTCAGCCACTGTCTATCCTGTTCTTGAGTCAAGGAGCAGGCAGCTCCATTTTCTATCTCAATGTACCTCTAGCTGGTATGAGCAGCCTGTGTCTAGCTAAATAGCACTTTCCTTCCCATGGGCTAATCAGGACTTTCTCACAGCCCTGGGGCAAGCAAGTCTGAACTCTATTGACTCCAAATAGATTTCAGATTCAAACTGGGAAACTGAGTCAGTTTTGGGCTCCCACACTTGATCCAACCTAGAGTTGCCTAGGAAGAGGGAACCTCATTTGAGGGATTGCCTAAATCAGATTGGCATGTGGTCATTTCTATGGAGAACTGTCAAGACTGATGATTGATCTGTGAGGGCACAGCCCATCGTGGGCAGCACCATCCCTAGGCAGGTGGGCCTGGGCTGTATAACAAAGCTAACTGAGCATGAGCCAGAGAGTGAGCCAGTAAGCAGCTTCCCCAACCATTCCTGCCTTGAGTTCCTGACCTGACCTCCCTCTACAATAGAATGTTTCCTGGAAGTGTAAGCTGAAAGAAAGCCTTTCCTCTACCAAGTTGCTTTTGGTCTGATTGCTTTATCACAGCACGAAAGTGCAAGCTAGAACACCTTCTATGAACTGAATTGCATCCCCTCAATCCTGCATGTTGAGATTCAGTCCCTCTGTGTTTAGAGATGGAGTCTTTATGGGGGTAATCAAGTTAAATGAGGTCGCATAGTTGAGTTCCTGACTTAGTTTATTTTTCACCTTGGCTGTGATTTAAAAAAAAAAAAAAAAAAAAAAAAAAAACTCTGACAAATGCAACTTAAGGGGGAAGGGGCTTATTCTGGCCCCAGGGCACAGTTCATTGCATTGGGGAAGTCGAGGCAGCAGGAGTTTGAAGCAGCTGGTCACATCGCATCCACAAACCGGAAGCAGAGAACTGTGAGTTCACGTGCTAAAGCACATTATGTCCATGCCTTGGCTTCTGGTCTGAGCCAATTTCCTCGACCCTCTGGGCCTGTCCCGCTACATATGTATAGAAAGAAACAGAGTCTAGATGACAATGGTCCCTGGATTACTGGTTTTCTTCTGTCCCACACCAGGTGGCTCTTCTGATATGAGACAGAATCTCTTAACCTTTTCTTTCAGCAACACTCTTGGGTTTAGAAAAGGAGAAAGCCACTGGTGCCAGAAAAAGTGGCAATTTGGTGCAACACCACCGAGTGTGTCTGATAGTCAAAGGGGTTTATTTTGAGTTAACTTACAACAAGCAAAGGGGAGTTGGTCATGGGATCTGGGAGAGGTGAGGCACAGTCCAACGCAGTTCTCTGGAGAACTCTGCCTTGGTCCGCCATACCAGCATCCAGCATCCAAGATCATGAGGTAGTCAAGAGAACGAGCAAGTACGCGTTTCAGTTCTTAAGGGGTCCCCTCTCTGCCATGCCTGGTGGGGGCAGACACCTAGCAGTTAGATGCTTCGGGGGTAAAGCACAGACAACCTCATGCTGCTCAGCTCCCCCTCTCTGTTTATTGTTATAAATGTATATCCAGGATTTCTGCCTAGGGAACGGTACTGGGATGACAGGCTGGCTGTTCTGCTCACCCGGTGACCTTAACTGCGCTCCTCATGTTTGCAGAGCAAGTGTTTTGAGCACTGAACCATCTCGCCCGCTTGTACTCACTCCTCATAATTTGGCTGGGAATCTAAAATTGCTCTGAAGAATGAAAGTCCTTTTGTTTTAAGGCAGGAGGAAGATGCAAACATCTTGGGCCTTCTGGGATGGGGAGAGGGGAGAGACAGAAGTTCAGTTGGGAGGCAGAGATCCGTCTGGATCTCTGTGAGTTCAAAACCACCCTGGACTACATGAGATTGACTCAGTCTAGGAGAGAAACAGAGCCAGGCAGTGGTGGCACACACTTTAATCCCGGTACTTGGGAGTCACACGCCTTTAATCCCAGCACTAGGAAGGAAGTGATGACGGGCAGAGAAAGGTATATAAGGCGTGAGGAGACAGGAACTAGAAGCTTTTCAGCTGAGGAAGTCTTTCGGCTGAGGACTCAGAGACATTCAGTGAGAGGGTTGGTGGAGTTGGCAAGGTGAGATGTGGCTGTGGCTTGTTCCTTTGTCTCTCTGATCTTTCAGCATTTACCAATATCTGGCTCCTTTTTTTTTTTTTAATTAAAAGACAAGTTATAGAGTTCGAGCTACATGTTGGTGTATAGGTGTGCTAGTCATCTGAGAAATTCATCCACAAGATCTGGCTGTAGGCAAGCCTGTAGGGCATTTTCTTAATTAGTGATGGATGGGGGAGGGCCTAGCCCATTGTGGGTGGTGCCATCCCTGGTCTGGTGGTCCTGGGTTCTATAAGAAAGCAGGCTGAGTTGGGGATTTAGCTCAGTGGTAGAGCGCTCGCCTAGCAAGCGCAAGGCCCTGGGTTCAATCCTCAGCTCAAAAAAAAAAAAAAAGAAAGAAAGAAAGAAAGCAGGCTGAGCAACATGGAGAGCAAGCCAGTAAGCAGCTCCCCTCCATGGCCTCTTCATCAGCTCCTGCCTCCAGGTTCCTGCCTTGTCTGAGTTCCTGTCCTGACTTCCTTCAATGAAGAACAGTGATGTGGAGGTGTAAGTCAAATAACCGCTTTCTTCCCTGGTTGCTTGGTCATGGAGTTTCACCACAGCCATAGTAACCCGACTAAGACAACAGATGATACCCAAAATGAATGACGGGTGAGATGCCCAAGCGAGTGCTGCGGGCAGGGAAGCAAGGAGGATGGAGGCCTGAGCGCTGGCTCCTCCAACAGAAGCGAGTCCGAGACACGAGATCAGCAAGGGAGACTGGGAAGTGACTAGGGAGGTGAGATCAAGTAGATGGCATGGGGGAGTCCATAGAGAAAGGGGAAAGTGACAGGAAGGCAGAGAACAACACCACTGTCTCACGTTAGTAAACGACAGAGTAAGGACTGCACGCTGATTCTGGAAGCATGGAGGTCAGTGATGAATGAAATCCTGCTTTAGCTGAGTTAAAAGACAAGTATAGCCAGGCACGAGGGAAGCCCTGGATCACAAGCTCCAGGCCAATCTGGGCTACATGGTGAGTTTGAGGCTGGCCTGAAATGTATAGTAAGACCCCGTCTTAGAAAACAAAACCGGGGCTGGAGAGATGCTCAGTGGTTAGAGCACTGGTTGTTGCAGAGGACCCAGGTTTTGTTCCTAGCACCCATGTGGTGGCTCACAACCATCTGTAACTCCAGTTCCAGGGCATCTGGTGCCCTTCTCTGGCCTTCTCCGACCCCAGGCACACACAAGATATACAGACAGACAGATAGGCAGGCAAAACACCTATCACATAGACAAAAACAAACAAACAAAACCCTATACAGGTAGAAGATGGCATTGCTAATATTACTTAAAAGATGGCACTTAAGGGAAACTAAATGAGGTGATGCCTAAGCGGACTTGACTTGTGTAAAATGGTTTGAGGATGGTAGAAATGATGGACCGAGATATGAGCAGGTGTCATCGAACACTGCTGGTAGAATGCCCTGGCAGATACACTGGTGTCCACCGTAAGCTTCTTTCAGCTTTAGAGCATAGCCTCGTTTTATTGTCATAAAATCCATATCGCATAAAACTTACCATCTTTACTTTAAACACATCTTTCAATAGCATTGAACACTTGCGTAACACACGCAGTTGTCACCACTGTCCACCCCCAACAACGCTCTTCATCTTGTAAAACTGAAACTCTCTGAACATCACACAATAATTCTCCATTCCCCCTTCCCCCAGTCCCTGGCAACCAGCACTTGACTTTCTGCCTTATGTTTTGATTGCTCTAAGTGCCTCACATAAATGGAATTATAGGCTCCTTTTTATGACCATCTTGCATACTATCCTCAAAGCACATCATTGCACCTCGTGTCTGAACTACCATCATTGTGGAGGCTGGGTAATACTTTGTTGGGTGGATCTACCTCTGTCTGCTCTCACCTGCTTTCACTGATGGGCACTGGGGTGAATTCTTCATTTTAGCTGTTATAGGGGGAGATGCTGGGAATATGAGTGGACAGATAGCCAAGGCCCTGTTTTCAATTCTGCTGGGTGTCCATCTGGTGTGGAATTGCTGGGTCATATGTCCTGTGCATTGGTTATGGTTTGAATATGACCTCCAGTGTCTCAAGTGCTGGACTGGGTCCCCGGGATGGCAACATGGAAGAGGGTGGAACCCTTAAGCAAGAGGTGATTAGGTCATTGAGGATATTACCCTTGGAAAAAGCAGATGTACTTCTCATGGGACCTTGGTTTGTTCTTGCAAGAGGGTTGTCATAAAATAACAAGGCTGGCCCGTCTCCAGCTCTCTGGATTTCTGTCTCATCTTGTGAACTCTCTCTCTCCCTCACAAGCTCCATCTGTGATTGAATTGTACATATCCACTCAGGACTTCATCTGTTCTTTACACCTTCATCCAAGGCTTCCTCGGCTCCCCTCAGCTGATTCTCTTCCAGGCTAGTCCTCGTGTGTGTGTGTGTGTGTGTGTGTGTGTGTGTGTGTGTGTGTGTGTGTGTATTTCATTAGGATTTCTCTCTGGAGCACAGCTGCCCTACCAGTGGCTACACTGCTGGAGAAAATGTCTCTCCTTTCCCCAGAAAACATGAACTGTCTACAGATCCTCAGGGAGAGGTGGGGCCTCATGAGACCCTCTCCCTTCTGTGACAGATGTTAACAGGCCCAGTGTGTGCAGACAGTCACAGCCACTGAGGTTCAAGAGCACAGTGGCCCTGTCATCCCTGGAACACAGTGTTCTACATCACTCCACCCCTTTCTCTGGCTGTTACATTCTTTCTAAGCCCTGTTCTGCAATGTCCCATGAGCCTTGGAGCTATATCCCACTTAGGGTAGAGTGTAAATCGGTCACTTATTCTGAGCACCCTGACCAACTAGGACTCTCTGAAGTATCTGCTGCCTGATGTAGAAAGAAGCATCTCTGACAGGAGTTGACAGCAGCACTCATCTGTGGGCATAACACAAGGATTTAGAAGGCGAGATGACAAGTGTAACATGGCCATTTAGTAAGGCAACAGTAGCTTCCCCACTTTAGCCTATGACCTCTCCAGGCTTTTGACAGGTTTATGGCATTGGACACGAATCCCACCCGACCCCCGACCCCCGACCCCAGCAGCTCTCCAGTCCCATCAGGAAGCAGTTGCTTTGCCATCTTAGTAGTCATGCCACTGCTGCACGAGTGGCCAGCCTTGCCTAGCAGATCGGTACTGTAGCTCACAGTTGCAGAGAGGAGTAAAACTGCTCATGCTTTTTCTCCCCCAGCAGCATGAGAGCAACCAGTAGAAAATAAGTGTCTCGGGCTGGAGAGATGGCTCAGAGGTTAAGAGCACTGGCTGCTCTTCCAGAGGACCCAGGTTCAATTCCCAGCATCCACATGACAGTTCACAACTGTCTGTAACTCCAGTTCCAGAGGATCTGACACCCTCATACAGACACATATGCAGGCAAAGCCCAATATACATTAAATAAATAAAGCTTTTTTAAAAAAAAAAGAATAAAGAAAAGAAGTTTCTCAGCCTAGCGTGTTTGGTGAGCCCCAAGCCCATGGGAGACTCACTCTCAAAATCAACAGACAGCCCCAACTCATGCCTGCCAGAGTAAACCTAGCCAAGGACTGTGGCTGGAGAGGTCATAGACCCCAGAGGAGAATCTACCATAGCCATTTTCCTAAACCAATATAATTTCTGACTCTATTCTAAATACTTATCCTTATATCCACAGATAAGTGCAGCTCTCACTTCTCACTGAAAAAAGAAAAAAAAAAGGTTTAGAGAACATAGTGGAAGAGGTTAAACACAAAACAAAACAAAAGATTAGAAAAGGCACAGGGTCAAGATACCTGCTGCAAGATGGTGTCTTCTTGACATGACAGGGACTTGGCACCCACGAAATCTCAGCAATATGGTCACCTGCACTATGAACACATTAGTCAACAAGCCAAAGAGAATGGGGGACAATATCGCAGGACCCCATCCCTATAGGAAAGCTATAGCAATTGATGGCTGTGTGGGGCAGGAGAATCAGTTATCTCCAGGGAGAAGCCCCCAGTAAGTTCTTCAGTCCCGAGTAGTTAGTCCTAAACACATGTGCGTGTGTACATAAGAGCAACACTAAACAGGTTTGGCGGGTTATATGTGTTTATGTGTAAAACGTTAATAATTATCGAAGGAGTTGGGGGGACATGGGAGGAATTGTGGGGGGAGAGACCAGAGTGGAAATGGTGCAAATACAGTATGCATATGTCCTGGTTTGTTTTCCGTTGGTAATAAAACACTGACCACAGACAACTTGGGGAGGAAGGGGTTTATTTGGCTTAGAGGTCACAGTCCATAATTAGGGGAAGCTGAGGCAGGAGCTCAAGGCACAAACCGAAGCAGAGACCATGGTGGAATGCTGTTTACTGGCTTGCTCCCTTTGGCTGACTCAGCTACTTTTCTAATATAACCAGGCCCACTTGCCTAGGAATGGCACCACCCACAGTGGACTGGGCCTTCTACATCATTAACAATCATGAAAACGCCCCACAGGCATGCCCATGGGCCAGTTGAATGGAGGCAGTTCCTTAGCTGAGCTTCCCTCTTCCCAAGTGACACCACTTTGTATCAGGTTGACAGATATCAATCAGCACAATGAAACGTTAATTAAAGAATCATAGCTGGGTCCTTTCCAACCTGGGCCAGGCAAAAGGGCTCCCACAAAGAAGGGTGGCGAGAAGAAGCAGGGCCTTTCTGCCATCAGCGAGGTGGTGACCCGAAAATACACCATCAACATTCACAAGCGCATCCATGGAGCGGGCTTCAAGAAACGTGCCTGCCCCTAGGGCACTCGAAGAAATCCAGAAATTTGCCACGAAGGCGATGGGGGCTCCAGATGTGCACATTGATCCCAGGCTCAATAAAACCATCGAAATAAGGAATGTCCCATGCCATACCCATGTACATTTGTCCAGAAAACGTAATGAGGATGAGGACTCACCAAACAAGCTCTACACATTGGCAACTTACGTACCTGTTACCACATTCAAAAATCTACAGACAGTCAATGTGGACGAGAACAAAGCTGCTGTCAAATAAAGTTGGAGAACTAAAAATATGACAGCTGATGTTTTCCTTTGCCCTCCATATGCACACACATGGACATGTGTAGTCACACAAACGTGCCCACATATGCACAAAAGAACTCCTTATGGGTGAGAAAACTGAGGGTGAGACTGAGTGCCATGCACAGCCACCTGGGGGAGCCTCAGCAGGGAGGCAGTCCCGCACGCAGCCCTTGGAGTGTCGGCTCAGTAGCCAGGACTCTCTGGACTGTGTCCCAAGTGCTGTTCCATTTGTGAACTGTGTAATCCGACTTAATCTCTCTGTGACCCAGTTTCCTCTTGTGCAAAGTAGAAATGATATTTACTTCTCAGGTGTGTTGTGGATGACTACACCAAAGACCACACTTAACCTAATGTTAGCTCTCAGGAGCCACGTGCTCAAAATACACCACACCCCTTCTGGAGTTCTGTGACACGAGCCACAGAGTGTCCTCAGTCTCTATGAGTTACCACAGCTTGAGTTGAATTTTTTAACTCTTAGAATCAAAGATTTGGAACAAAAAACAAACAAAAACAAAAACAAAAAAAACTACCATTTTCATCTCCATTAAGATGATTAAACTAAAATCAGAGAGGTTAAACTGGTTCCCCAAGGACACACAGCTCAAGTTTGAACACAGGGTCTGTTTGACCTATCAGTCTACTCAGAAAAGTAGCCTTTACACCTGCCACTAAAGCCCATGTGCTCAGGACCCTCATTATTTTCTAGTCAAATGTTCTTTCTTTTGGGGAGTTTCCACAAAGGTGAAACCTGACATCTGAAGAGAAAAGAGGGGGTGGTCAGGCAGCCTCCTGAACTCAGGCTGAACACCGCAGAGAGTGATTTAATGGATCACAAACTGTACTTGGGAGGCTTAATTTCACATGGTCCAGTGAACCACATCCCTATTTCTGCTCCCTGGAATGTGAGTAGGAACAGGCAGAGAAATGTTCTCACTAGGATAGGCACACGTCAACTCCAGCCTTACACATCCAGGACAGTGTGAGGGGAAGAGGGAGACCCCCCAGGGTTTTAGTCTTGAGGATGCCAGGTAGAGCCCACTTTTGCTGCCACCTCTGCCTTCTGGCCTGTGTTTGCCGTCTCTCCCTCTACTTCATTGTTTTATCTTCATTTCTTCTTAATCAGAAAGCACTGGGATTGCTGACAAGAAATAGTTACAAACAAAATGTAAATACAAAAATCAAATACCGGCCGGACGGCGGTGGCACACGCCTTTAATCCCAGCACTCAGGAGGCAGAGCCAGGCAGATCTCGGTGAGTTCGAGGCCAGCCTGGTCTACAGAGTGAGATCCAGGACAAGTACCAAAACAAAACTACTGTCTCGAAAAACAAACAAATAAACAAATCAAATACCAGGCACCAAGACTGGGTAGGCCATCAAGTGGAGTATAAAGTACAAGCTAAGAAAGTAGGGCAGTGTGTAATAAAAATGGTATTTCACTGTTAGCCGGGGCTGAGCTTCTTGATAGCCAACATAAAACTGGTAAGCAGACAACTGTACAGTTCAGAAAACCTGAGTGGTGTAGACGGACAGAACATGCCATCGGGGAAGCCTAGACCAGTTTCCCATGTTGTGTGCAGGGGATACTGAGGACTGTCACACCCAGTGTGCTGGCCTGGCCTCCAGATCTAGAAACAGGTTTCAAAACCGTTAAAGAAAGCAGTCAGAGTGGCTCCCAAAATACAACTCCATCAGAGCCTTCAGAAAACTAGAGAGTTGGCTTAGTAGTTAAGAGCACTAGCTGATCTTGGAGAGGACCCAGGCTTTATTCCCAGCACCTACAAGGCAGCTCACAGCCATCTATAACTCCAGTTCCAGGGGATCCCATGTCTTCTTCTGCACTCTGTGGGCACAGACATGCATGCAGGCAAAGCACTCATGTGCCAAAAAGTAAGAGGAATAAATCTAAAAAAGATAACGTTTCTGAGACTGAGAAAGTAGCTCAGTGACAGAGCAAGTCCCTGGGTTTGATTCCCAGCACGGCCCCAAACAGGGGAGAGGGGAGGGTGGATGCCACAAGTAAATATGTTAGTGGTAAAGTCAGGATTAACAGAATCAAGTTTGTCTGTCTGGTGTTTAGTTTTTACTGTCGATAAGGTCTGAAAGCACAGAGCAGAGAATTCTGGGACAAAAATGTGGGAGGAGACTGCAGGTAGCCAGTTCCAGAAGATAAAAGAAGCATGTGGGGTGTGTGTGTGTGTGTGTGTGTGTGTGTGTGTGTGTGTGTGTAGCTGGCTAGGACTTGGCTGTCTGCATCCCCAGGGTGAGCTGATCGCAAGAGAATTAGGCATGGTCTGGACCTAAAGCTCAAATGGAAGTGTCTTTTTTTGTTGTTTTGTTTTGGGTTTTTTGAGTTGTTTTTGTTTTTTTTTGTTTTTTTGTTTTTTTTTTTTTTTCCAGACAGGGTTTCTCTGTGAAGTTTTGCTGCCTGCCCTGGATCTCGCTCTGTAAACCAGGCTGGCCTCAAAGTCACAGAGATCTTCCTGGCTCCCAAGTGCTGGGGATTAAAGGCATGTGCCACCGCTGTCCACCTAGGTGGAAATATCTTGATCAGGTGACATCAGCAGTGTGACTTCCAGGACAGTCCTCTCTAACAGCTACCTCTTGGTTTCCTCTGGCTTTGAGGCAGAACATTCTACCACCACTCAAGTCTGTATCAGCCCCAGGCTGTCAGAAGCCTCAAAATGGAGAGTCTGCAGCTCCAAGCAAAAACAAATAAACAAAACCCCACAAGCTTTACTGAAAATTAAGGTTTCTATCTGGACAGCAATGTACAATCTGTACAATAAAACAAACGAAAGTTTGACTTGGAGAGCTGGAAGGATCCCAACACCATGGCAATTCGCCACAGGGCGCATTCTACCTTGCTAGGCCGGTTCAGTCCTCAGGAACCGATTGTACTCCCCCCCCCTGCCGCCCCCCCCCCCCGCACCTCCCCCCCTCCCCCACAGATGACTTCCGGCTGTGACCCAACTCTTCCAGAGTCACATCTTTGGATTGCCAGATCAGCAAACGCCACATGGAGGATGCATCAGCACGGAGCTGGCTGCGGCGCCAAAGGCTGCTAGTCTTGTGGAAAGTGCCTCAGCTCTCGTACCTGCAACCAGATAAGACTGCTAGAAATACACAGCGTTCAGAGACCGCAATTCTTATTAACATAGACAATCGTACTGGCCATAGCGTTGGCAGCAAGAAGTCGAGCATGCACATGAGTCTCTCTCTCCCTCGTGGATTGCTCGGTGTCAATCCCCTAGTCCCTACGAGTCCTTTCGGCGGCCATAAGGCCCCTCATTGTGGAGAGTCATATGGGTATGCCTGCTCAGAGTCTGTCAAGTTATGTAATACCCTGGCAGGTACGACATAACATATACTCACGATATCAAACTGATGGACACTGCTGGAATTCCCTAGAGGATGTTCTATACAGCATACACCTGTACATGAATCGCCCGGAGACTGGAAACTAGCGCCTAACGGTCCCCCACCACCATCATGAACGTGTCCGACTAGGTGCTGCTGGAGCACCCGCACCCAGGCGTGCACACAGAACGTACTGGGGACCAGCACGCCAATGACCGTTCTATCGTTGCCACGAATCCGGTATTTCTTTAGCATCCACCTAGATAGTATACCACTCACACGCTCTTGCGACGCCGTATCTCAAAGTTAGTAACCTGTGCTGGGTCCTGAGGTCTTACCCCAAGCAAGTGAGTTGGAGTCCCTCCTAGACAACCAGTGCATCCAACTCAGGGTGCGGACCGCCTAGCCCTCCCCCACAAGGTCAAGCCTCCACGTACCATATACGTGGCGCGATGGAGCAGAAAGAGGAGACCAGCCGCCCAACCCAAGCTAATAATAACCCAGCACTGATTTCGCGGAACCCAGAGCTCCCTCATGCCCCCGCCGGACACTAGATCAGAGTCGGAAGCCTACGACACGCGCAGGCATCCGATGGCCTACTGTCGATGTCCGATGATATATTAACTGAAGCCAAGGTATAGCTGTGGATACAAGACAGACACTCGCGGCGCACCAGTTTGGCTGCCACCGCGATTGGCCAACTGATACTGCAAATGTGATTCTGTGCGGGCTTAGTTATTTATGTCAAACTCATGACGCATGACAAGGCGAGGGTCATCTTGAAGCAGCAGGCAGACCAAATTAATTAGAAATGTCTCCGTAAGATCAGGGCTCTGGACAACGCCTGCTAGAGCATCTTCTTATTAGTGATTGATGGGGGACGTGCCACTCACCCCCAACATATGTCGCAGGCAATTCGCAAGCGAACAGCCAGATCTAGGATGCGGGGATCCTGGGAGTTGCTACTTCATAGGACAACAATGGAAAAAGCGTGGCTGACGCAATAAGCAGTATATACAGACCGTCCCCCCAATAGGACAACATACTCGTCTACTACACAAACATAACTGCCTCCAGGTTACCTACCACGAAGCTTCGCAAAGTTAAATATCGTGACCACCCTACTGCCAATTCCCATGACAATAGAAACAGATGAACACGGACAGTAAGATTGGAATACAGCACCTTTGACCTCTTCCAGCTTGCCTTGAACAGTAGTGTGCATAGGAGTATTACATCAGCCGCAACAGAAACATTAACTAAGGACACGAAATTTGGTACCAGGATAGAGTGGTGCACGTGCTGTGACTAGAGAACCCCGTAACGTGTAGTATCTCAGCGGCGGCTTCGTGGTGAAGGACATATATGACGAACATATCTATGGAACTAAGAAAACACAGTTCGTCGCCAAATAACCATTCGGATCTGAAGCATGCTTCTCTCAGAAGATCCTATAGAGGAAACAAACAACATCAAGTATAATGGCCAAGACACAATAGTGAGAGCCACACATGAAGGCCTGCTTCTGAAAGTTACCAAGACATAAGTCTATGAGGCGAAGATCCCTCTCTAAAACGACCCGTCCTGACTAGCGCAGGAGGCACCAACCGCTGCGGGTAAGCTGCATGGACATTTCATCCACTACCAAGCCCTTGCTGTCGGAGAACGGCACATACAGTACTCCGCACGACCGCCCACAATACTTCTGTGAGTTCAAGCACACGCGCCCGTCCGGCTCCATGACCAGACGTGTAGAGGATCCGACGAAGAAGAGGAGCAAACCATAAGAACATCAGACACACGAAGAAGGCAATAACCCTGTCCATAGCAAAAACAAAGAAAAAAAAAAAGAAAAATCCCTTGGATTACAGCCAATTGCGATGATTTTCAAATAAAGAATACATATTCGTGTATCTGGCCCAGCGGCGGCATCACACAGAAGAAAGTCCCAGCCCTCTGTGCATATAGCAAAAGAAGCCACAGACACAACCGCTAAGTAGAACACCCACGTGACGTTGCTCAGGCTCAAGGATCGCTCGCGCGCTCCAGCTGACGCTGCGAGATAAATTCATACTGTCGACACTAACGAAACAAGTCACATACCAAACCAGGCGATCAACTGCAGAACGAAAATCCACATTCCATAGAAGAAAAAGTGTATTCTCAAGAACGCGCAGTCAACGCCAATAAACAACAAACATAGAACCGAGTATCCGTAACCAAAAAAAATGTGCGCGTAGCCAAAGCCAGCGTAAAAAAAAACCGTGGTGCAGAGGCAGTCACAAAGTATGAATTTACCGCCTCTCGTAACTGCGAGCTTAGCTGCCTGACCAGAACATTGAGGTTCATGTATCAAGTCTCCCAGGTACCGGTTTTGAAGGCATGCAGGGGTGATGGAGAGCAGCTGGGGCTTGGCACTGTGAGAGGCCAGGAGTGGCCATTGGTGTAGGTGCAGCCAGAGTAGCAGTTGAAGGCCCAAGGTTGAAGGGGTCATGGAGAGAAGTTGAGGTTTGGGCACCATGAAGAGAACCCAGGAGTGGCTAGTGGAATGCAGACCCAGTTGCTATAGAAGATTCCAGCGTTTTGGAGATGCCAGTACCATGTTACACAATGACCTTTTAAATAGGAAAAGAAAAAAAAAGAAAAAGAAGAACTAAGTTCAAGAAGAACACTCCCTGCTTTCAAGGCTTCTACAGCTACATTAAGGCACAAAAGATAGACAAACAGATGGCCAGACAAAGCAGAGACACAAGACACCCAGACATACAGACAGTGATTCCCAACAAAGATGTAAAGGCCAATGGCCAGGCATAGCAACTCATGTCTGTAATCTTAGCAGTCAAGAGTCCTGGGAGGCAGAGGCAGGTGGATCTCTTTGAGTTTGGGTCCAGCCTGATCTACATAGTCTGTTCCAGGCCAGTCAGGGATATATAGTGAATTTCTATCTTATAAAAAGATCTCAGGTTTGTGGATAGCCTATGCAACTTAGTGGACTCTGTGCAGGCGTGTGTGTGTGTGTGTGTGTGTGTGTGTGTGTGTGTGTGTGTGTGTAAGGGGAAGGGTTGTAGCTCAGTGGTAGAGCTGTTGCCTAGCACATGTGTGAGGCAATGTTGAAAACAAATGGACAGACTGGAGTCCAAATTGTTTGACATTTCAGGGTGCCCTGGTTCAGAACCATCCCTGAGTGATCTCATACACAGCCCCATCTCCCTTCCCCATCTGGGTCCAGTTAGGGTGTGAAGAGTTTCCCATCTAACCTCAGCTCGTTAACTTGTTCACGAATAGGTGTTTTCTGAGCAGCAGCTCTGCTGGACGCTTCATGGACCCAGCGAGCCGCCCTACGGAGAGATAATTCCTGCCTGTAGTGACCAGGCTAACCCAGGGACCAAGTGTAGCCACAGTCCAAGACACAGGGACATCTGTGAGGTGGTCCGAGCTGTGCCTGGCACTCAGAGGCTGCCTGCTGCTGTGCTGGGACAGGCACCTGAGTGAGTCAAGGGGCCCAGCCCAGAAAGTCTTGCTGAACCGCACACAGCAAACCGACAGGAGCCAGATTTCCAGCTGGGAAGTTGGTTCAGATGATGGCTAAGTCAGGCAGCCTTCGTGAAACAAAATTGTGAGGCTAAGTGTGGACTGGGGAGGATGAGGCAGGAGGATTATATTCAAAACCAGCCTGAGCTCCATGGGGAGGACCTGTATCAACAAAGAAAAGAAGGGAGAAAGGAAAAGGAAGGGGTGGGGAGTCAGTTTGCAAGCCAAGACGAAGAAACCATGCAGGGTCCACTGATAATGGAGGCCATGTCTCAGGGGCAGTAGTAAAAGGAATGCTCACATTTTAATTGCTTTGTTTTATTGGACAGAGGGTTTCATTCTATAGCCCACACTGGCCTAGAACTCACCATCTAACCCAGGCCATCCTTTATATACGATCCTTCTGCCCTCAGTATTGGGAGTCCTAAAATTGCAGGCCTGAGCCACCACTCCCAGCTCATATTCTCTGCTGTATCTTTCTGTAATTTTTTGGTTACTACGACCATGATTTTATCTTTTGCGTTGATAAGATCCAACCCAGGGCCTTGGTCATGCTGGAGAAGCATCTACCTCTAACCCATATTTTCAGTCCCTTGACAGATACCCAAGGACATCAAAAGGTTGTTCCTTCCTTGATCACATGTCAATCTAGGCAAACACTCTATCAACTGAGCTACATCCCTTAGCCCTCCCTTAATGACCTTCTGAGAACCTGACTTCCCGTAGGTGGGTCGGAGAAAGAAGACAGTGGCCATCCCACGTCTCTCTACAGTCTGCCTGATTTTTTTAAATTTTGAATTTTATTATGTATTTATTATATAATAAATGAATGTGGCTGGATAAGTTTCTCCTCTTCCTTCCTCAACCCCGTCTAGACCCAGCAAAAAGAAAGGAACACTCCCCGAGGCTAAGGCAGGGAAAGCCAGTGTCTTAGCAGAGTGACACGCTGCCTCACCCACGGCTGAGTGCACGCTGTCTTGTGGATTCTCACTCACTCAGAGAGCCGAGGCTGCTTTTCCTCAGCTACTGTGATGCTATCCAGGTATCTTTCACTTTCAGGAAACAGGAATCCAGTTTGAATTGACTTACTAGGAACTGGGGAGTTGGTTTGCATGAGGCCTTAGGTTCTAGCCCAAGCACTAAGAAAAAGAAAAGTATGTTTCATCAATTAATATAATTGAAAAATCTACACATAAGTTTCCTGGCTTCAGGCATGGCCAGATCCAGGTGCTAAAAGAATGTCTTATGCCTCGATCCTCTCCCTGGGCAAGTTATTTGCACACTGTGGCCCTATCCCCTCCCCAAGGGCTCCATCCTTAAGCTTGGGAACCCAGCAGAAAGCTACCCTCAACAGGACTTCCAACAGGAGTCCCAAAATCTAATCTCATTGGCTTTGCTTAGGCCAGAACCAATCACTGCAGGCAGCTGGATGGAATGTGCTCCACTGTGGATTTTCTCTGCTTGGTGGTTGTGGCTGACTGCCCCTTCTCCCACCTGCTCCAGGTTCCACACCCTCTGGACCCATGGCAGGTTTTTCTCGTTTGGTCTCTAAAGCAATTTGCATATTTCCTTGAAGAACCCTCCGAAGCCGAACAGCTTGTCCTGGGACTTAGAGAAAGGGACGCCCACGTTGGTTCTCCAGAACTGGGTAAGGACCCTGGGGCTTTCCTTTGCTGCATTGCTTTAGAGTGTCTCTCTCCAGCCTAGAGTCCCCATGAGGGGAGCCATTGTCTGTCTGTCCATCTTGGCACAGTCCTCCTGTGTCCCCACCAGACAGCCTGGTGTCCGGCACTGGTAAGTGCCAGTACATGCTTGTTAAATCTCACATGCTGGTTAGCTTGTAGTGGGGATGGACACTTAGGACTGACTTGGGCCCCAAGAAACGGCCACTTTATGTTCTACATGCTCCTAGTGGATTCTTTTGACTGCTGTTTCAAAGTGATGTTGAATGTAAAGGAAGTTACAGAACTAATACCGGAAGCTCCTGTGTTCCCTCACCCCTCTCTGGGTGGCCACTGGCTTTGAACACGAGAAAAGCCTTCCCTGGACCACTGGGCCCTGCCTGGTCACCATGACAACTACCCCCAGTGTCTCATGAGTTGGACCGTCCTCCATGCCCATCCACAGAGTCCTGGCTTCCCTGGAGAATCTCTTTGGTGCTTCAAAATCCTGTCTCTCTTCTGCCTCGAGGTCTGCCACATGCTGTCACCTCTGCCATGTCCTTTCTGCCCACCCACCCTATCTGATTTGCTTCTGTTTGTCCTTCAGGCCACATCCTTGTCTTCATCTTTTCCAACTCCAGCTTTGTTTTGGCAACCTTTCATCTCTCGTATTAGGACAGTGTTTATCCACCCCCATTTTGAGATGGGGTCTCACTCTGTATTCCAGGCTGTCCTCAAACTCAGAGATCCGCCTGCCTCTGCCTCCCAAGTGCTGGGATTAAAGGCGTGCGTCACCACACCCAGCTTCTTTCTTGGCTTCTTTAGTGAACTGGACCTGAGTGAGAGTCTTGATCCCTCCCCTTTTCTTTTTTAAGATTTAAAAATTTTTATTTTATGTGTATGTGTGTGTGCCTGAATGTATGTATGTATGTATGTATGTATGTATGTATATATATATATATATATATATATATATATATATATATATATATACATATACATATATATGTGTGTGTGTGTATATATACAGATACCATGTGTGCAGGTTCCCACAGAGGCCAGAAGGCACCAGATATCCTGGAGCTGGAGTTACAGGTGGTTGTGAGCTACCATGTCCATGCTGGGATCCAAATCTGGGTCCTCGGCAAGAGCAGCAAGGGCTCTTAACCACTGATCGGTTCCTCCCATCTCACTTCTGTAACTTTGACCAGTTACATGACTTTTGTGTCACTGTGTGTCAGTGTGTTAACATCTGTCTCCCAGCAGGAAGGAAGCCTCTTCATTCTGCAGCAAGTATGTTGGATGCCTGCAGTGTTCTAAGCCAGAGAAAGCTAGTGGGAATAGCAAGGGCACCATCTTACATTCTGTGTGTATGCACAGGCAAGCCAATCTGGGAAAACACACTCTTTAGTTATTAATAAGCATTATTAAGATAGAGCAGGGTGCTGGAAGAGAGGGGCAAAGATACTTTTAGATGGTCAGTGAAGGCTTGCCAGAGGAGGTGACATTCAGGCTGAGGCCAGACGTGATGGCAGGGGAGGAGGGTTCCAGGCAGGGGTGGAAGGGTTCTAGGCAGGGGAGGGGGTTCCAGGCAGGGGAGGGGCGTTCCAGGCAGGGCAAGTGCAGAGGCTCCTAAGAGAACAGCTTGCAGATGTGAGAACAGAAGGGCAGCCAGTGTGGCTAGAGAGTGAGGGACTAGACAGTCCCCAGGCCACAAGATAGGGTCCTACAACAGAAAGAGCGTGGAAGCCAGTGGTTCTCAACCTGTGTGTCATGACCCCTCTTGGGTTGCATATTGAATTTACATCACAATTCATAACATGAATAAAATTATAGTTATATATTATAATTTCATGGTTGGGGGTCACACAACATGAGTGGTTGAGAACCACTGATGTAGGCAGGCCATCGTTGGGACGCTTTTAAACAGGAGAGTGACAACTTCAGTGTACTTGACACAAAGGCCACTAGGCCACCATGTAGACAGTGCTTTGGAGGGGATCAGCAGGGCACTATGGAGAATGAGCCAGAGTGGAGCTTTCAGAGTGAGCCTAGCACACACACACCCATCCCCCATGATTAGGAGCGAGCTGGCACACACTTGTCTGGTCGCAGACTGCTTTTTCTTCAACAGAGAACTAACTGGAGCTCCCCCAGATGCCACAGTACAATACCATCTTGGGCTCCCCTGGGTGACAGGTGCAATCACCATTGACGGCAAACAGCACACACAGAGATGGCTGGAGCTGCCGGCCCTGTGGCTCTCCCTCCGGTCATACCTGAGGAGTCCTTACCCCACCTCCAGGTTGGCAGCTGGTCCTCAGGACAGGACCAACCCACTTGCAGTCCCCAACCTAGATTCCTAGAGCAACCACTGGAGGCCAGTCTCCTGGGTGACTTTGGTAAAGGTCTTAACTTCTCTGGTCCTCAGTTTCTCCATCTGAGACAAGGGAAGGAAGATTCACAAGCTGGGGTAGAGGAGAGAAGTAGAGGCTTGGAATCAAAAGTCTGAGTCGGATCTCATCACTCATTACTTTGTAACATTGGGGAAAGGGCGTGGCCTCCCTGAGCCCACCCCTCAGCTGTAGGAGGGATCCCTACTGCCTCATTCCCTGCCCACTTAACCTTACATGGTACTTGTAAGAATTAAATGGATTAGAAAATGCTTTGCAAGCTGATTCACTGTTAAAGAAATACAAATATTTGTTGGGTGATGATGGTGTACACCTTTAATCCCAGCACTCGGGAGGGAGAGCCAGGTGGATCTCTGTGAGTTCGAGGCCAGCCCGGACTACAGAGTGAGTTCCAGGAAAGGTGCAAAGATACACAGAGAAATCCTGTCTAAAAAAAAAAAAAAAAAAAAAAAAAAAAAAAAAATTCAGAGACTAGTCTGAGTTCAATTTACCCTAAATGAAGCTGGTATTTAAATGCATCCTTTAAAAAAAAAAAAAGCTTGCTGTTGGGTGGTGGTGGTGGTGGTGGTGGTGGTGGTGGTGGTGGTGGTGGTGGTGGTACACACCTTTAATCTCAGCACTCGGGAGGCAGAGGCTGGCAGAGGCTGGCAGATCTGAGTTTGAGGCCAGTCTGGTCTACAAAGTGAATTCTAGGACAGCCAGGGCTACACAGAGTAACCGAGTCTCAGAAAACAAAACAAAACATTTATTGCTTTTAATTATATTTTTAAAACTAATGTATTATTGGTTGTGGACAGATGAGTAACATATATACCAACTGGATGAGAACAAACCTATGGGCTGAGGACAGTGTGGGGATGGCTATTAAACTCAGAAATTCTCGGAATCATGACCATTGTTTGAAACAGAGGCAGTGGCCCAGAGCTAAGCCTGCCTTCTCTCAGTCTGCCATTGTGTGACCCAGGCCCATGGCTTCTCCTCCGAGGATGCTGAGGATGTGCAAACTGTACATTATGGCCCTTCTTACCATCTGGAGTTAGAATCCCAGCCCCAGCACCCAGGGACAGACAGTTTAGACTTCAAGATTAGATCTGTATATCCCAGGATGGCCTCCAGCTGTATATAGTCTGGGGTGACATTAAACTTGGGATTCCCCTGCCTCTACTTCCCAAGTGCTGTGATTCTAGGTGTGTATCCAACACCTGATGTATGCAGTACTGGGGATGGACCCACAGTCAAGTGCATGCAGGGCAAGTACTCAGCTATATTCCCAGCCCAGTATCAGTTTTTATTGTTTGTTATACTCATGCTATGTTCCAGGCACCAGAGAAACACTTGTTTCTTTAATGGGTATCCTAGGCATTTTTTTTTTTTTTTAGTCGGATTCTCACTGTATAACCCTGGCTTGCCTAGATCAGGCTGGCCTGGAATTCAGAGATCTGCCTACCTCTGCCTCCCAAGCACTGTGATGAGAGGCGTGTGCCACCACACCCAGCGGCGTTCATTTCTTTAACAAGTGATTTGTAGTGTGAGCCCTGGCCCCAGCTCTGATCACACGTGGGCTCTGTTGGTGACTGAGAAGTGGCTTTCCTGGGCAGTTACACAGTCATCTTTCAGTGAATACATCTAAGTATGGTGAGGTGGAATTCCCAGGGTCTCCTCTCCGTCAGGTGGAGGGGACTGGAGGTCCATGAGGGTCTGAATGTGTGTTCTTATCCCAGATGTTTGGATGCTTGGGGTGCGTCCTTCCCTGGATCTTTCCTCCTCGCATGGATGCCTGGCTGGGCTTGGCTTGCCCCTCTTCTCCTCCCTGCTTTTCTATGCCTCCCTTCTCCCCAAGGAATGAGGGGAGCTTCCCTCTCTACCTCTCCTCCTTCACTCATCCAAATGAAGTACACACCAAGCTCATGGATCTAAAGTACACACCTCATGATTGTTGATCATATTTACACACATATAACCACCACCCCCTTCAAGATAGGGCACATTTTCATCACCCAGAAGCCTCCACATGTCCTTTGGAGACACTGTTTCTGTCTTCTGTCACTGTTTACTGTTTCTTACCTATGTGTCCACATCCTATGCTCAAGACTCAGCCACATTCAGGGTATGTGTGGCTTTCTGCTAATTGTGTCTTGTCTGGGGACGTGTCTCTGTTGTGATGGTTTCCTCCAGGGTTCATTCTTTTTCATTACTATGTAGTGTTCCATAGTCATGTGACTCAATCTACACCCTCTGCTGTGGGTGTCATTTAGGCTGCTTTCAGTTTGGGACTATGGTCACTTCTTGGTATCATGTAGGGATAGGTTGTAGAACCACTCACAGACACCCCAAATGTGGTGATGCTCAAGTTCCCTTGTCCAAAGCAGCATAGTATTCATGTATAAGCTGCACACTTCCAAAGTGGACTTTGAGTCATCTCTAAATAGCATATGTTTATAGTTGTTACTCTGCACTGTGGGGGGTAATGACAATGACAGTGTGTGTGTGTGTGTGTGTGTGTGTGTGTGTGTGTGTGTGTGTGTGTTTTACAGTATATATGTATGTGTATTCCTGTGTGTGCACATGCAAATGCTTGCATGTGGAAGCCAGAGTCAATCTCAAGTGTTTCCCTCAATCCCTCTCCACCTTATTCTTTTGAGACAATCTCTCTCTCACTGAGCCTGGACCTCAGCAGCTCAGAGTTAGGATGGTTGGCCAGAGAACTCCAGATACCTGCCTGTCTCTGTGCCTGTCCTCTACTGAGGGGGCTGGCCTCAAATTCACAAAGATACACCTGCCTTGGTCTCTCAAATGCCGGAACTAAAGATGTGCACCCACCCCCCTCCCCAGCCTATACCTGAATAGAGCCTGTACATGTACATCATAGTGGCCTAGCTTGTAATCCCAGCATGGGACGTGGATGTAGAAAAAGCATGAGTCCGAGGTCATCTTCAGCTATGTAGCAAGTTTGAGGCCAGCCTGGGCTGCACGAGACCCAACTCAAAACAAAACAGGGTTCTGAACAGAAACTCATCATTTTAGTGACATGAATATGTTAGTCTCTTCTCTCACAGCTGTTGTTTTGTGGTCTCACTGTGTAGCCTAGGCTGACTGGGAACTTGGAGGCCTCCTGCCTCAGCCTCTCCAGTGCTGGGATAACAGACGAGCGCCACCACAGTTTATTACTTTGTGTCCCTTCTAGTAACCTCTACCTTCCCCTGGAAGCTGCTCACTGGAATCCTCTCTTGCAGGGCTGGGAATGGCCACGTGGAACAGGCCACCTCTGAGGCAGCCTCTGGCAGCAGAGCCAGCTGCCGAAGGGGAGTCTCAGCAGCCCCTGGGCCGAGAGCTGACAGAGGCCAACCGCTTTGCCTATGCCGCCCTCTGTGGCATCTCTTTGTCACAGCTGTTTCCAGAACCTGAGCAAAGGTGAGCTTTTCTGTCTCTCAGAGGAAAGAAAGCCCAGGCTTCTTCAGGGAGGTAACTCCCAAAAGCCAGTTAGCTGGCAGCCCCACAGGCAACCACAAGCCTCAGGGCACATCCTGGCCTTCAGAAACCACAGTCTCAGAGGGAGATGAGATGCCCCTTGTTCAGTTCTCTCTCATGTATGCTGTCCCCAAGCATCTTTGGAGGTCCTGCTGGATGCCAGGCATAATTCTCAGTTTATGGATGGCATTGTGTGTATGATAAATGAGACCAACCCCATTCCTCCCCTCAGGCAGGTTACTGTCTATAGAAGACAAGAGATGTATTCATTCATAAAATGTGTGGGGGTTTTTTGTTTTGTTTTGTTTTGAGCTGAGGATCGAACCCAGGGCCTTGTGCTTGCTAGGCAAGCGCTCTACCACTGAGCTAAATCCCCAACCCCAAAATGTGTGTTTATTGAGCACTTACCACGTGCTGGGCATAGTGCCAGCCTTGTAGATGAAACTGAAAAGCTTGAGACCTGGCTCCTGAGCCCTTGGTGCTTATTCCTGGGGTCACCCCCACCCCCATAGATGAGACAGTGGCAATCAGAGCTGAGAAGAGGGGCTTCCTGAGGGAAAGGAATGCTAGGTGCATGCGTGCATGCGTGCGTGCATTTGATGTCTGTCCCTGCTGCTGCCTACCAGGTGTGGGCTTCAATCATGCGTTTGGTGGCAGTGTAGTGGGGTGGTTAGGAGCCTGCGCTTCAGTCTGCAAGGATGGCAGTTGAGACAGAGTTTGGAGGCTGAAAGCGGCATGGAAGGAGGGTGCAGCGGAGTCCATCTGTTGGCGGTAGGGCAGAGCTGGTATGGGAACCTGCTTAATGTTAGGGTGAGGGAGAAGCAGGAGCTAACGGACTAACCCTGAGGAGGAAAGAGAGCCTAAAGGTGAGAGACCTAAAGGGACCTCACAGTCTAATGTTCCCACAAACACCCAGTGACCTCCTGAATGTACTGCCTGCCAGCCTGGGGTGGCCTCTGAGTGGCCTTCCTCAACCTGCCCTCACCCCATCAGGGCAATATGGGCCCACTGTTCTGCATAGGGCACATGGCTACTTCCCCCAATACCCAGTAGATTGCTTCCCAGACCTGCCACCCCTGCACCCTGAGCTTATTGGAAGGCAGAAGGCACCTTAGTCACCTTTGAATCCCAGGACCTTCCCACATTTCAGTGGCGCCCTGGCCCTCAGTGAGTCCCTGAAAAAATGACAGCAGCAGCTGGCTTCAGAAGCAAGGGAACCTTCCACAGGTTCACGCTCAGCTCTCATTACATCCTGTGACTTTGGGAGGGTGATTTGAGCAGGTGAGGAGCAGCAGTCTGGCTCTGCATCTGTAGGATAAGCATCACAGTGCCTAGCACACAGTAGGTGCGCAGTACGTAGTTACAGGTGTTTACCAACTCTACATACACCTTACTCCCTTTGCCCTAGTCTGTAATGAGTCTTCTTCAGCCAGCTCCCAAATAACAACACAGAGACTTCTTATTCATTATGAAAGCTCAGCCTTAGCTTAGGCTTGTCCCATTAGCTCTTATAACTTAAATGAACCCATTTATATTAATCTACGTTTTGCCACAGGGCTTTTTAACTTTCTTTCATCTTGCACCTCCTCTCCATCTGGCTGGTGACTCCTTTCTTCTTTCCAGAGTCCTCTCTGTCCCCGGAAGTCCCACCTAATCTCTTCCTATTGGGCTATTGGTCTAGCTATTGGCTGTTCAGCTCTTTATTACATCAATCACAGCAAATACATCTTCACACAGTGTACAGGTATCCCACAACACTAGTTTCTTCATAGCATGAGGATAACAGTGGAACCTGTTCCTGCAGCCAGGGTACTTTGGGGTATGAGTTCTAAACCACAGAACTAAAAGAGAGTAAGTGGTTGATTTCTTTTCCTTATGTGCTAAAAACAAACAAACCAAGGGTAAATAATACCCAGTTGATGGGCTGCCTCCAGAGACACTTGCTTATTTATAAGATTTGTGATCACAAAATAGCTGCTTCAGTTCTATATATCACATCTTCACAGGACTAGGCCCAAGGTGGGAGGACAGACAGACAGAAAGTCTTTCCTAACCTACTCCTCAACCCCCACCACCGCCCCAAGGCTTCCTTTTGTGTCATTGGTTAGATCCAGTCACATGGCCAAGCCTCAGTCTTGGATGGGGGAGAGCTCAGGGGAGGGAGTATTTGGCAGTTTGGGCTACCAGAAGAACAACTGGCACTGCTTTGATGTCACAGGGGGTAGCAGGGCAGGGGATGTGTGTAAATGGCCTCTGGGGAACCTGGCTCAGAGCTACAGCCCTGCATCAGATTGGACATGGTGGCACAGGATTGCAATCCCAGCACTGGTGATGTGACGGTGGGAAGATCAGGAGCTCAGAGCCAACCTCATCCACATAGTAAACTTGAAGCCAGCCTGGGCTATGTAAGACCCTGTTTCAAATGATGATAATGATGATGATGCCATCGTTCCCATAGCCTCCATCTGGCAGAGAGAAACATTTGGGATATTCTGTTCCCAGGCGTCTGAGTTACTTTTCTATGGCTGTGATAAACATCACAACCAGCTCAACTAACTTATAGAAGAAAATGCTCGATTACCCTTGTGGTTTCTGAGGGGTAGAGTCCATGGCTGCAAAGCAAAGGCATGGTGGTGGGAGCAACTGAGAGCTCACATCTCAGAGCTGCAAGCAGGAGGCAGAGAGCACACTAGGGAATGACAGGAGGCTTTTGAGACCTCAATGCTCACTCCCAGGGACACACCTCCTCCAACAAGGCCACACCTCCTAATCCTTCCCCAACAACCACCAACTGGGGACCAAGTATTCAGGTGCCTGAGACTTCTAAGGGACATCTCATTAAAACCACCTCACCAGACAAGCCTGTGTCTGTCTCCTACAAGAGTTCAGCTCAACATCTACTCTGTCCCTTACTTGTACCAAACCTGGGAAGCCGCCATCTTCCCAAAAGCTCCTCTAAGTAGATGAGTCAGGTAGCCCCCACGCACCTTCACCACCACCACCACCACCACCACCACCACCACCACCACCATCACCACCACCACCACCACCACCATCACCACCACCATCACCACCACCACCTCCATCGCTGCCACCGCCACCATCACCACCAAGGACCCTCCAAAAGCAGATCCTGATGCCCCCCAACTGCAGGCCTGTCCTAGACACTATTAAAAGGACACTAGAGATGTGAGTTCTGTTCCCATGTCCACAGCATTCTCCCTGAGCTTCCCAGTTTCCCATGCTGTGTTCCAAGTTGCTGCCCATCTGAATTTTAAGGCAGAACACACTTTAAAAAAAAATCTCTGTCCTTTTAAAGCCCAGCTAGGCTGTTGGGTTCTGTTATCTTTGGAAAACATTCAGTAGCCGGGTTTTTGTCCTCCTGGGACATCAAAGCAAATGTCCCGAATATTTATTTCTTATCTGTCCTGTGAGCATCCCAGATGCTGCTCCTTACAATTGATTCAATTTATTCAGAATGTAAAGCCAGGCAGGGCAGGGATGAAGAGCAGCAGGGGAATGCCTGCCTAGTTTGCATGAGGCTCAGTCCCACACCACAAAAAGATAAATGAAAGAAAAAAGACAAAAATAAGACCAAAGAAGCAGCATAGAGTCAGATGCAGCAGCTCCAGGCTCAGACCTCTCTCCTGCTGCATGCTCTGAGGCTGAAGAATCACAAGTTCAAGGCCAATCTGGGCTGGCTATATGCTGAGACCACGTCTCAGAAGAAGTCAAAACTAGTTGGGTAGACACACACAAACTCCTTCTGCCAAGGCTCAGGTACTTTTGGTTCTCAGGCTGAGGCCTGTGTCAGTTATTCAGCCTCACTGTTGTGGACCCGAAGTGGCCACAACAAGAGCATAGCTGTTTGTCAATAAAACTTTATTCATAAAAGCAGGCTAGGGGCCAGATTCCTGAAGGCTATAGTTTGTGGTCCTTGAGGGGAAGAACTTAGGAGGAAGAATGAGGAAGCCAAGATTCCAAGAAAACCTTGCCTGTGTTCCCCTTTGGGACTCTGGTGAGCTTGAACTCCAAAAGCCAGGTGCCCTTCCTGTAAGGACAGTCTTAGTGAGTGACCAGCACATGATGACCCTGGGTGATGCAGTTGCTAACAGGGGCTAGCTCCATGGTGTGTAATCATGGTGGTGGGGATACAAGACAAATGTATCCCCTAGACATGTCTGTATCTAGGTTGCCATATACAAGGGGACAGGTTGACATAAGACCTTCCTGGCCTCATGGGGCTGTGGTAAGAATTCAAGTCTCTTTATGGAAAGACAGCTCAGGCAGACTCAGCTGTGTGATGAGCATCATTGCCTTTGCTGATGGTGTTTTGTTTCATTTTTGATGGTGCTGGGGATGGAACCTGAGGCCTTGCACACACTATGCTTGCACTTTACCACCAAGCTAAACCCCTAGCCCATCATTGCCTTATTTTTATATATTGCAACCCAGTGTCCCATAGTTACAGCAATTGCCAAGGCCCTGCCCATTTGACATACTACTTAAATTGTTCATTTGCTATGCTGGCTACACACACACACACACACACACACACACACACACACACACACACTTCCACTAGACCATTGTGCTGTTTAGTTTTAACTAGAAACTTGACACAGCCTAGTATACCTGGGAAAAGTCTTAATGAAGAACTGTCCAGATGAGGGTGGCTTGTGGCTATGTCTGTGGAGGACTGTCTCTTTGTTAATTGATGTTGGAAGATCCCAGCCCACTGCAGGCAGCACCATTCCCTCTGCAGGGGTCCTGAACAGTATGAGAGGAAAAAGCTAGCTGAGAGCAGCAAGCAAGCAAGAGTCCATGGACTTGTTCCTTCTCTGTTTATGACTGCAGATAGGATGTTTCAAGTTCCGGTCCTGACTTCCCCACAGTGGTGGACTGTAACCTGGAGTTGTTAGCCACATAACCCTTTTCTTCCCTAAGCTGCTTTTCCTCAGGATGTTTTATCACACCAACAGAGAAGGAACTAGAGCACCCATTATAGAAATATGTCAGTAAGTAGTGCCTCACAGGTGCCCTTCTTAGCCCAGGACAGACAGTAAGATCTGTTGATCTTTCTAGCAACCCCATGAATTAGGTTTCATCATCATCACAACTATTTTATATATTAAAAATCCGAGGCATGGAGAGCTGGAGTAACCGATCCCAGGACCGCACAGCTGATGGTACACCGGTGCTATGGTCTTTAACCTTGTGCTCTTGTGACAAGATAGTTCTTTGGGTCTAAGCCTTTCCTTGACAGACAGCAGGCTAGACTACTGCCTTGGCCCTAAGCCATTCCTCTACTACATTGACTGCACGTCATGTTTATCCACTTAATCACTCCTGAAGACATCGCCGTCCACACCCACCTGCTATCCCTGGGATGGCCCAGTGGGAAGAGAGTTATCTGTCAGGAGGCCATCATGGGAGATAACATTTACTGCAAGTCTGCAGATGCCTCACACTCTTCCTGTCATCTTATCTTCTTATACAACTCCTAGAGTGGATCCCGATGTCACCTACCTTTTATAGCCTTAGAAAATAAGGTGGAGTGGGTTCTCCGAGGATTTCCCAGGATGGTTGGACGTCACAGTCCAATTCTCACCCTTTCCTCCCTGTCTCCCTCAGTCACCTGTCCATCAGTTACACTACAGACTAGCATTGCTCAGACATTTTCTGCTTGCTGTGTTCTGCCTTGGGAAGCTAGTCTCTTGAACCCATTTTACAGATAAGTAATTCAGAAGCACAGACAGGACAAGCTACCTTCCCAAGTTGCTGTGGCCCTCATGTTCTCCTCAGAGGAATGCAGGAGGGGCTGTTATCACAGCCCTGAGCTCTCTACACCTCTGGGGCCTGCCTCAGCTATACAGGACCATGTTTCCAAGATGTCAACTGACTCCCCAGGATACCTGGCATAGAGTCACCCCTCGAAACCTCTGTGGAGGGACCATCTTCAGAACTTCCACTAGGGTCAATGGCAGTGTCAGCTGAGGTGTCCCTCAAGGTGGCAACTTGCTGCCCTCCCTCCGCCAAGTTCCACCCCCGCCTTCCCTTCAATAGGTGCTGGTCCTAGGTGGGGGAGCAATAATCTCTCCTTCAGACCACGTTCTGGTGGCAGCAAAGCCAGGATCTGGATCCCAGCTTCCACCCCACCCCCCAATAGCACTAACCTTAGAGCTCTCTCTGCCCCACAGCAGCTAAAAGGAATGGGAAGGGTGGGATGGGTGAGAGGGGTGGCATGGGGGGACTCCTTAGGTTCCTTCACCACCAGGGACCTCTAAATATCTCCAGGAGTCCACCATGGTCTTGCCAGTTTCCCTGCAGGAGCAGAGCCCAGGGCTGGAGGCCCAGGGCAGTGTGTGCAAGCTGGAATTCCACTTGCAGAGTTTAAATGAGGGATCTAGACTTCAACCTTTTCCCTTTTCTTTACTTCCTGATGAATTCTGTTCCCCACATCCCACCACCCTTCACCAAAACCTCAGCCCCGCCCAGAGGGCAGCCTGCATCAGACGTCTGGTGTGGACTCTGCCGTGGTCCCCAAGAAGATACAGTGTGCTTCTATCTCAGATGATGGGGCTCCCAGCTCTCCACAGTGGCCCCGCTGTCTCCTAGCAGGCCCCATGGCAGCACACCTGCTGGAGTGAGCTTTGCAGGGGACATCTTTCCAGAAATGAGCCCGTGGTGACATCCAGGCACATCTCCTGGTTTCCCAGGGTTGCTGTCCAGTTCTGCAGGTGGACCTAGGGTTGCCTAGGACATGGTCCCTCCCTCTGTCCTCACACATCACACCACTCTGGGGGTGACTTCTGCCCTGGATCCCTTATTCCCCATCACGGTTCAGGTCACATATGCGGCGGTGGTGGCTGGCCCTTCATCCCTGTGGTTCACATGCCTCTTGGTGAAAAGTCTTGGCGCAAACTGAAGGAAGGAGCTGCGTCACCTGAGATTCCATTCAGACCGTCTCCATGTTTCCTGCACCTGAGTCACAGGCTGACATATGTGACCCTGTCCATCCACCACGGGCCTCTCCAGGCCATGTTCTCCAGAGGGCTGGGATCTAACTACATCTCTTTATAGTTCCTTCTGCATAGAATTTGTCACGGGCCTGGTGAAATGGCTGCATTTGTCCGAAGCTGTCCTCCCAACCATGACTGCCTTTGCCAGTGGCCTGGGAGGCGAAGAAGCCGATATCTTTGCTCAGACTTTACTGAAGGACCCCATCCTGAAAGGAGACCCATCAGCAGTCACTCAGGTGCGCTGGCCCCTGGGTGGTGGCTCAGAACCATCTTACAACTCCAGCTCTGGAGGCTCTGACGCCCTCTTCTGGGCTTCGCGGGCACTGTACACATGTGGTGCACAGACATTTATGCATACAAAACACCCATATGCATAAAATAAAAATAAGTCTAAAAGTATCCCAGCCTCCCCCTCCCAACTGGAAGTCTTACAAGCACTTCTGGTTGTAAGCACTTTGGACATGGGCTACTGAGCCTGTGTCACATGCCCTAGGAGGTTGTTTGAGAATTAAATGTGCTAACCTCTATAAAAGCAAGATCTCATTATAAGCACTCTGAGTGTTGAATGGGTAGTGATGGTTTCTACCATGACAATTCAGCATCAGCTGTGATCATCACTGTAATATATCACAATGGAGTACTGGGCCATGCACCACCCCAGCCCATATGACTGAGTTGGAGGGAAATGACTCATTCTCTGTCACCAGCAGTTCCAAGGCTTGAATATTTACGTACACATTATAAGGTAGCTTTAGATGAGGCACGCATCCTATGCACAAAATTGATGCATGTGTCCTCTGCATCTTATACACATAGTCTGGGGGTAATTTTGTACATTTTGAATAATTTTGTACATAGAACTGCAGTTCACAGTATGGAGTTTTTTCACTTGAAAAATTTTTGGACCTGGGAGTGAGGTACTGGAGGGATGGTTCAATCAATAACAATACTTGCTGTTCCTAGAACTCCAGTTTGGGGGAATGCAGTGCCCTCTTCTGGCCTTCTCAGGTTCCTGCACGCATATGGTGCACATAAATTCACACATGCTCACATACATACACTAAATAAATAAATCTTTTAAAATGTAGTTTTGGAATTGGGATTTTTTAAATTAGGATGTTTAACCTGGGTAATCATCCCTACTTTGTAGCTGAGGAGACTGAGGTATAGAGAGGTTAAGTCACTTGCCCAAGGTCACACAGCTCATAAGGAACCAAAGCCAGGATTCGAACCTCGGTAGCCTGCCCCTAGAGCCTGCATTCTACCAAGCTATGACTTTTTTCTGAAGCAGCAGCTTTGCTGTGTGGCCTTGAGCATATCACTCACCCTCTCTGCAGTTTAAGTAGGCAGAAGCTGTGACAGACATGGGCTGCTGGTGGACACGTGAACAGGCAGGAAGCAGGGCCTTTCACTCCTCACCTTGGCCTGCTTATTCACTTACATGCAGAGTGGCTACCTGGCTCACCACTGTTATGCCATCCCCACTTGATAGGACTCAGTGCTTATCTGTCGCATGAGCTGGGTGGTGGGCTGTCAGAACCTCACTGATAACTGTCTCCTTCCTCCACAGGACCTCCTCAGCTTCTCACTCAAGGATGGTAAGTGGATTTGCTGCCTTTGTGATGTGCGTGCAGGGCAACCGTGTGACGTTGATGGGGCTTTTTTAATTTCTGCCTCACGTCTGTCCTCTTCCCACAGTTCATCATCCTGGGGCCACCTAGGTGATAGCTGGGGTCTCCTCCCTGTCACTCCAGCCAGTACCCTGCTCTCTCTCCACTTACATCTCAACGATGTTTCCAGAGGCGTGTCTGGCCGCCCTTGTCTCCCTGCCCTGTGGAGTCAGTCTCCACATCCTCTCCCACCTTCTCCGTCAATATAGTCAAGTCGCAGCCCCGAGTGTGGCTTCTACCAGCTGTGGCTCCTTGCGGCTCCCTGGTGTCCGGTGCTTTCTGCGCCTTAGAGTCCTTGCACACACCCTCCCCTGACCCTTTCGCATACACTCTCCAGGCTGGGCACCATGACTCACTGTCCCTGGTCCACCTGCTTGCTCGGTCCCAGCATGTCAGCATCTGTTCTCATGGCTGTCACAAATGTCTGGCAGAAGTGACTTAAGGGTGGCGGGTTGACTTTGGCTCACAGTCTGGGGGCACAGCCCATCGTGGTGGGGAAGGTGTGGGAGCAGGAGACTGGGGTAGCTGGTGGCATTCCAGTCACAGTCAGGGGGCAGAGAGCTCAGTGCTGGTTCCCTGTCTGTGTTCTCCTTTTTATTCAGAGCAAGACCCCAGCCCATGTGCTACCCACTCGGGGTAACCCTTCCTCTCTAAGTTAAACCTATCTGGAAACACCCTCACAGACATGCCCAGAGGTTATTCAGTGAAGGCTAACCCTCTCGGTACCACCCCTCATCAATGTGATACTCTAACACATAATTTTTAATGGTAACATTCTACCCATAGACCTCAATGTCTGTGGCCGTCTCATAATGCAACATGTATTTAGTTCATCTTAACACTTCTAACAGTGTTCAAAAGTCCAAAGTCTCTTCTAATGCTCAAGATTTTAACTATAAGTCTCTATAAATCCAAAATAAATAAATAAATAAAGTTATGGTGGTAGTGCACACCTTTAATCCCAGCACTCGGGAGGCAGAGGCAGGAGGATCTCTGTGAGTTTGAGGCTAGCCTGGTCTACAGAGTGAGTTCCAGGACAGCCAGGGATACACAGAGAAACCCTATTTCGAATATATATATATATTCCCAATTACAAAGGCACAGAGTAGACATTCCTATTCCAAAAGGAAGGAGTGGGGGCAGAGAGAGGATAGAATGGGCCCAATCAGGACCAAAACCCAGGAGGACAAGGAACGTATCCTGCAACCCCACATCTGACATCTGGAGCTTTCAGCAGTCCCTCCTCATGTGACACCTGCGCCCCAGCAAGCTTCAGCAGCCCGCCTCTCCAGTTCTGCCCCTGCAGCACCAGGTCTCTTTGGGCAACTTCACTCTGTGTACTGTAGCTTTCCCTGGCTTATGTCCCGTGGCCTTAGTTTTTCTCCACCCTTTTTGGGGTCGCCATCGGATTTTAGGGTTCACCTTCACAGCTTCATCCACTGGTTTCTCAGGACCTCCTTCTAGGGAATCTAACTGCCACACATTACCTAGAGTCCACAGCTTACTGGAACTTCAATGCAAGCTTCCATGACCCAGTAACTCATGCACTGTGCATACCCTCTGTCAGGGTTTCTATGGCTGAAGTGAAACACCATGATCAAAAAGCAAGTTGGGGAGGAAAGGGTTTATTCGACTTCCACTTCCACATTGTAATTCATCTTTGAAGGAAATAGGGCAGGAACTCAAACAGGCCAGGAACCTGGAGGCAGGAGCTGATGCAGAGGCCATGAAGGGGTGCTGCATTTACTGGCTTGCTCCTCATTTGCTGCTCAGCCTGCTTTCTTATAGAAGCCAGGACCATCATGAGCCCAGGGATGGCCCACCCCCATCAATTACTAATTAAGAAAATGCCTACAGCCAGATCATACAGAGACATTTTTTAATGAGGTCTCCTCTCAGATGACTTCCTTGAGTCAAGTCAACAGAAAACTGTCCCCCACAGCTGCTAAACAACGGTGTCTCTTCTATACTAGGGCCTGACCCTGAGAAACCACTTCTAGGAAGTTGAGTTCAAGCTGAGAAAGCCTCCTGACGTTCAGTTTGGGCTTTTTTTTTTTTCAAATAAATTTTCATTTTCACGAGTTGAAGCCTTCCATAGGTGAGGTCTTCAAACTCTCCAGAAAGGCCCATTATGCCTGGCTTACAGCATTCTAAAATTCTGTAGCCTGCAGGTCAGACTGTTCTGGTCCTGGGAAGTCTTCCCAAGGCCTATGGGCCGCACTGTGGGGTACAGGGATGGCCCCTTGTTGGGGTGCATTTCATGCATCAGTTGCATGCACTCTTCTTATCGCTGTGACAAAGGACCTGAGCAAAACAACCTAAGGATACTCTGCTGGCGGGAAAGACGCCACAAGAAAGCGGTTTTCCCAGGGTGAGGATCGTTCATTTCATTCCAGGTGTTCTGACCCCCACGGTTTTCCCAAGTGTGGGAAGTTCAACGCATAATTTATGGTTAAGGGGGGGCTGTTTTCCCTTGTGTTTTAAAATAGAGTATTGGAGCTGGAGAGATGGTTCAGTGGTTAAGAGCACTGGCTGCTCTTCCAGACGACCTGGGTTCAATTCCAGCACCTCTCTGGCCTCCTTGGTCACTGCACACATATGGTACATAGACACACATGTAGTCAAAATACCCTCCCACATAAAAAAGTTTTTAAAAACCCACCAGCTCAAGGAAGAAAGGGTTTCTTTTTTAATGAAAAAAAAAGAAGAAGAAAGAAAAGGGAGGACCTGACTCTAGCTACTGGGCTGGAGAAGCTTAGGGTAGGGCGGGATATGCCAGCATACCCTCTAACAGGTAGGTACTGAGGGATGCTGGGAGAACCTGGTGGCCAGGTCCGCTTTGATATGTCAGATAGGCACCTCAGCCATTTGTCCCAGGTGTGAGACCTAACAATTTTGGCTCATGGTTTCAGGATGCATACAGTCCATCATGGAGGGGATGGCACAGTGATGAAAGCCTTCCTGGCTGTAGTGGAGGAACATGAGGCAAGGTCCCATGACGCCTCCAGTCAGGAAGCAGAGAACGGTGGATGCTCACTCACATCTAGCTGGCTTTCTCCTTTCTCTCTTTTTATTCTGGGCTGGCCTTCCCTCCTCGGTTGAAGTTTGCCAGAAACAGTCCCACAGTGATTCCAAATCCAGTCCGATTGATGAAGAAGTTGAACTGCCACACAAGGGGAAGCCACTGGGTCTCTCAGTGTGGACAACAGAGTAGCTTTTCATTTTCTTTTTTCTTTCTTTCTTTCTTTTTTTTTTGTTTGTTTGTTTGTTTGTTTTTTTGAGATAGGGTTTCTCTGTGCAACTTTGCACCTTTCCTGGAGCTCGCTCTGTAGACCAGGCTGGCCTTGAACTCACAAAGATCTGCCTGCCTCTGCCTCCCAAGTGCTGGGATTAAAGGCAGCTTTGCATTTTCTTATGTGACTCTTGGTAACCACTTCCTTACTCCTGGGAAGCTTCCATTAGGTTGAGCATAGCACCAGGCACTTAGCAAACTCCTGTTGAATAAGTTTGGGAAATAGTTCTCTTTATGGAGGGAGACAGTTCAGGGTCGTTCAACCATTTCATCTGCCAGAGTTAGTGAGTGGCAAGGCCTGTGTTAGCTTCCTGTGACAAAGCGCTGCCATCCACCTGACTCCTCTGTACCCTCTGAGAAGCCATGAGTCTGAAATGCAGACAGCGGAGTGGCACTCCCCCTGGAGGCTCTAATGAGATCCTTCATGACTCTTTCAGTTTCTGTTTGCTGTCAGAGCACCTTGGCCTGGGTCCCAATCCCTTCCTGGCCTTCCCAAGGACTTTGCCTTCTTCCCCTCTATGTATCTCTCGGAAGGACACCTCGTCAGGACAACCTTATCTCAAGAGCTTTAGTTTGATATCTGAAAAAGTGTCTTTCTGACATAAAGTCACTTTCCAGCCCAGGTACATCTTAATTGGGGTGGAGGGTGGGGTGAACTGTAGCTGTAAGGTTCTCTGATCCTGCCCAGGCCCACAATCAAGATGAATCTCTCCCACCGGCATCCCACAGCTGCTTAGCCCCAAGAAAACACACAGAGGCTTATATTATTTATAAACTGTATGGCCTATGGCTCAGGCTTCTTGCTAGCTAGCTCTTATAACTTAACTCAACCCATTTCTATTCATCTATATGTTGCCACATGGCCGTGGCATTACCGGTCTGCTGGCATCTTGTACAGCTGTATTTTCATGCCCCATGTTGGGCACCAGATAAAGCGATAAATCCACGGGAGTCTGTATAAAAAGTATTAGGGAAATTTATTAAGGTAAATTGAGGAAATACACTCATGAATACAGAATGGAATAGACAACTGAAGTCATCCTCTGATCTGACCAGGAGTAAATCCACCTTGTAGGCAAGGAGAAGGGCCATGTGATGCTTCTCCCTCTCCTTTTAAGAGGTCACATACAATGTCAGGAAGCACTGCCTCCTTTGCAACCGATAGGCCAAGGTCATGAGCAGAGCAAATGCCACTACAGGACACCATTCAATTACTGAGCAGCTGTGGCTGCCTCTAATGCACCTGCTGCCCACTGTCTTCCTCTGACTCATGGGTATTGCCTGTTCCCTAATTTGAGCCTTTAGTCCTCAAACCTTAGGTGCTTATTCTGCTAACCAATGGGAAAGGGGAAAAACTGATGAGGAAATCCCCAGCCAGGTGATTAATGCCAAGAGTGATGGCACATGCTTTCATTCACAAAACTTGTGAGGTAGACTCGTGAGGATCTGGAGTTTAATGCCAACCTGGGCTATGTGAAAGTTTGCTCAAAAAACCACCTGGGAAACTCCCAGGGGAGGGGTATGAAGCACAGCAGTTCAAGGTCAGGAACTGGCAAGAAGGAGTCCTGGGGTTGGCAGGCAGTGAGGCGACAGATGTGGGTGGGTTCAGGGCCTAGGTGATCAGTCTGGGGAGCTGGGCAGCTGTGAGGCTCACAGCCTTGGCCAAGCAGCAGAGAGAGCTGTGGAGAAGGCCTCCTGTGACAGAACCTGCAGAATTGCTGACAGACAGCTGTGGCAAGGGAGGAGAGGGAGTTCCAGAGTGTTGTCTCAGCTCTGGGGTTCTGGTTGTCTGGTACCTATGGTCAGGGTGTCTTAGGGATGCTGAGTTTGTCTCTGGTGACCCTTTTATGCAAGGTGGTGTTTGGAAACCCTTGAAGAGTGGGGAGCTGGGGCTTCCTCAGGCCACACATGGACTGTGTAGACTGCCTTCTCATGCTTAGTTGCTAAGGAGGGGTTGTGTGATGTGGTCCCTGCCCCACAGGGTGGCAGAGCTTACATGTCACCCCTTCGTGGAGGCTGCTGCTTGTGAGGACAGTAAGAATTCTGTGTTGTTAGAAAAGATCTCTAAGATCCATGCTGTTCCCAGTATGGTCCACAGACCACCAGCACCAGTGTCAGCATCAGCACCAGCAGCCCCCAGAGCTTTGCCGGAAATGCATAGTCTGGGCCTCAGAAGACCCACAGTGCCATCTATAACTGCTGATTGCCACAGAGAATATTTTTGGTCCTTTATTTTAGAAGTTGGGGGGGGGGTATGCTGCAAAGTGCGCACACATTGCAGGTGCACATGTGGAGGTCAGAGGACCATCTCGTGTGTCAGTCTTCACCTTCCACCTGGTTTGAGACAGACTCTTTGTTATTTCCTATGCCATACACCAGGCTAGCTGGCTCATGAGCTACTAGAGATCCCCTTGTCGCCCACTTGCATTACTTGGGTTCAGAGGATCAGAACTCTGATGGGTGATGGATGGATGGATGGATGGATGGATGGATGGATGGATGGAAGGATGGATGGATGGAAGGATGGATGGATGGATGGATGGATGGGTGGGTGGATGGAAGGATGGATGGATGGATGGATGGGTGGATGGATGGATGGGTGGATTGGGTGAGTGGATGGATGGATGGATGGATGGATGGATGGATGGATGGAAGGATGGATGGATGGATGGATGGATGGATGGATGGATGGAAGGAAGGAAGGAAGGAAGGAAGGAAGGATGGGTGGATGGATGGATGGATGGATGGATGGATGGAAGGAAGGAAGGAAGGAAGGAAGGATGGATGGATGGATGGATGGATGAGAGGAAAGAAGGAGAGGGGACAAAGGAAGGAGCAGAGTGATAGGCAGATAGTCTTTCTTCAGAGAACAAGCCTAGATCAGAGTTGTCAGCCCCTCTGAACATCTTCTCCTCCAGAGACCGGCTGGGGTTGCCCAGGATTTCTCCCTGTGTGGGGCAGGATGAGTAATCATGGAATCAGCCCAGGAAACCAACAGGAAAGGCTGCATTTCTCAAAACTTGCTGGAAAATTGACCTTTCCTGACAGTCTGGGGATGATTGTCACAAAGCAGTGCTATATTGGCTCCCAGTCATGTTCTTTTATCCTGTAGTACCTCCCAAAGCTGTTTGCCCACACAACTGTAAAAGCCAGCCGTGCAGTACAGGTAACCGGCCTGAGCTGGCAGCTCTCGCCCAGCGGGCTCTGTGGATGTTTGGAGCAGAGGATCCTGTGTGGTAGGGCATCCTGCCTGCTGTGGGATGTCAAGCAGCCTCCCTGCCCTCTATCCATTAGATGTCAATAGCACATATTATGAGACCATCAACAGGGGCTCCAGGGCTGGGGAGATGGCCTCAGTCAGTAAAGTACTTGCTGCACAAGTGTGAGGATCTGAGTTCGGATCCCTGGCACCCACGCAAAAGCCAAGCACAGTAGCAATCCTCTAAATTAGGCACTGGGGATATGGAGACAGGCAGATTATTGGAGCTCATCAGCCAGCTGGCCTGCCTAGCCAACTCGGTGAGCTTTAGGTCCCATGACAGGACAACTGAGGAAGACAGCCGATACCTACCTCTGACCTCATATATGTGCTTATGCATCCACCCACACACAAATGCCAGTGCCATATCCAACGTTGCTATCACAGTTGAGACCTGTTTATGTGCACTCAGTAATCCTTACAAGTCATTCAAGTTGCTCTTTGGGCCCTTTCTATAGATTGTGAGTTATTGCATAGTATGTAACCTCAGATCAGCTACTGGAATCCATATTGTTGTCCCTGCTTACAGGGAGGAAATCAAGGCCCCAGAGGTTAAGCAGGTAGCCCAGGGTTACACTTCAAAATTCCATTTAAGGCAGCTCGAACCTCAGTGTGAACTCTGAATCAGAGCCAGAGCAGCTGAACCCTGAGTTTTGCCCTCTGCCCTCTCGGTACCTATCATGGATCCCCCACGGATCAATAGAAAGCCAGCGCCCCTGCACGTGCATGCACGTGAGCCATAGCAGTGTGCACCTCCCACTCGACTCGACTTTCTGTGAGAAGTCTTTCTGGAGGGATTGCACTGCTCCCCGCTAATGATCAAGTCTTTGTGAAATGAGGCTGGCCTGGCTGAAATGTCCCTCCTGTGACCGAGTTGCTGAGTTCCCTGGCTGTGTCCTTGAGATGATTAAGTTTGCAACATCCTGCTTCCTCTATTCAGCAAATAAGCTCTGAACTGCTGCTGTGTGCACCGGCCCTAGGAACAGTTCCTATAGCGGAATGCTTGGCTCCCAGCTGGGAGCTTCCTTTCCAAGCACTCTGGTGGAAGCCACACAACCCCCCAGGGGACAGGTGCAATGGCTGTCCCATCTTACGGAAGGGGACAGTATGGCACAGAGGATAGGGTAACCGGTCTGAGACCACATAGCTGGAAGCCAAGTGGTGGGATTCTAACCCTGAAGAGTCGCCCACAATCCATCCCTTGCTGTCCTTCCTCCAGGCCTGAATGGTACAGGCATGTGTGCAGCCACATGGCTGGCATGGCCTCTGAGGAGGCAGAGCTGGAGGCAGCCTCTGAAGTCTATCTCTGTGCCCTCTGCCCTAGCCACACGCAATCCACAAATGGGATCGAAATATGGGATGGCTTCTCTTTCACAGGAGAATTTTCACTAAGAGTAAGAAAAGGGATAAATAATAAATATTCCTGGAAATGCATAATCGAGAAAGCTGGTGAACGGGGAGCTAGCAGAGCAGTAGGCAGG